>NC_141543.1:69622500-69922500 GCF_021556685.1 Rattus norvegicus | reverse complement strand
CTACCCTAACCCCAAGACTTCCTTTCAAACAGTCTTTAATTTTTTGAAGACTTTTATTATTTTTAAGTCTGCCTGTGCACACATGCACGTGAATACGGGTGCCTACGGAGGCCACAAGTACCAGCTCCCCCTGAAGCAGGAGCTATAGGTGGTTGTAAGGTGCTGGACACAGGACCTGGAACTGAACTCCTGTTCAGTTCTAACCACTCAGCAGTCTCTCCAGCCTGGTCTCTGACTGGTTTGAACCGGTATTTCAGGGTGGTAGTATTGTCTTTTGCTTTGTTTCCTGTTGGAGTCTTGAACAAACTAGTATAGTTTTGACATGAGCTTTTCTGTGGGGTCTCATGGATAATGGTATTTATTTACTGAAAAGGCCTCCCTCTGTAGCTTAAGCGGGCATTGAACTCACAACCTTCCCTTTACTTTGGGAGGGTGTGGAGTAAGGGAAGCACCAGTTCCCCCAAGCTTGGGTACATGTGTTTCTCTCATGGACCATGTCTGGCCGTTTTCAGCTGGCAGTGGAACAGTCAGCTTGGAGATGTGTGTTGGTGAATAGCCACAGGATGTGGTTTTTGGGTAGCAGGTATGGGCCAGGCCAGAAACCTGTCCTGGATGACCCCTTCCTGCTGATGTTGTACTGGGGTGGGACGAGGGATGCCGATGTGAGGGGGAAGCAGGAGAGGAGGAGCAATGAGACCAGGGCCTATGGGAGATGAAGCCAGACATAACTGGCAAGTACTTGTGAAGTGACTGAATAAACCCACTTGATCAGGACCAAAGAGATGCGGTCCACAGACCAAATCTAGTTCACTATTGTTTAAAGAATGAAGGATTTGTTTTTTTTTTCTTCCTTTTTTCTTTTTAACTGGCAGAGAGGAGGACAAAATATTTTGTGACAGATAAAAATGGTATAAAATTCAAGTTTGAGAGTCTCCGAGTATCATTTGAACATGGCCACACCCACTCTTGGGGATGTTTGGGTACAGCCATGGAAGAAGGGGCCTTTTTGTGCCCAGGTGCAGCTGGGAGACTGCTATGAGACAGGCCCTGGTGGGTGGCACTGAGGCTGGACAGTGACACCATGTGCAATCTAGAGCTGGAGCACTGTACCAGGCAGTCCTGGAGAGTACCAGGAAAGGGACTGGCTTGAATTACTGAGGAGCCTGAAGTAGGGGTGGGGCTTCGGGGTAGGTGGGGAGGGGGCCCCTTGCAACTGCTTTCATCCCCACTGCTAAGAGTTCACCCTAAGTAGTCTCTCACTCCAACTGTTCCCGCTGTTCTGGCTGGAGTTACAGTGCATTTGTATATGTGTGGCCCACGTCAGGCAGCACGGCCCCTGGCATAACCACTGTCCTCTCGCTGGCCCACATGTGTTTCTAAGTATAGACCCAGGCTGCCCCGTGGCTGCTCGTAAGTCCCAGGATACCATCTGATACCCAGTGTGACCTGTGACCCTAGCCATTCCTAGCTGCCGGAGACTGGGCAGGGGAGTATTTGTCCAGACCCTTTCCTGCCTTCTGCTACGGAGAACAGAGAGGAGCAGGCTCCTGTTAATGGCGTGACTTAATTGTCACAGGCTGGGATGACTTCAGCCTGCAACTGGCTCTGCTTTCTCATCATTACCAGAAAGGATAATTTAATGTCACTCACTGGAAAACATAAGTCACGGTTTGAGGGAAAGTGGCCGAGCCTAGGAGGCAAGTGTTCCTACCGCCTGCTTGCTCGTGGGCCATGTGAGCCCCCAAGGCATGTTGGGCCCATGGCTGGGGCATGTGGCTTCTCTCAGCTTCTAGTTAACATATTTTATCTTGGTTCAGCAGCTGGAGTGAGAAGCAGTTCTGGAAGCAGTGTGGCTTCTCAGTCTCCATCCCTGCGTTAGCTCTCCAGGGCATGGCAGAAGGAGGCCAGCTTTGTTCTTAGCTTTCAAATGAGCATCTTCTTCTGTAGGCCTCCAGGCAGGTGGGCAGCCAGGGACCTCTCAAGCCAGAGCGGGTTTCCCAGAGGCCCTCCCCATGAGTCCCTCTTTAGCAGGAGGCAGGCCGATCCCTAACTGCATGTGGTTCCCTAGCATACATGGGAGTGACTCTGGTTTTAAGGGACTCCCCTGTGCTGTGCGTGTCTCCATGAGTGGGCGAGTCACATCTGTGTGTGAGGTCTGGGGACTTCAAGTTGTTTTGGCTGAGACATGATACCAGACCACTCCTGGGGGTGAGGGTGCTGGGGAGGCTCATCTCGCTGTGGGGGCTGGGCAGCCACAGATGCTTTCCTCTGTTAGTTCCCCCCACTTCAGGCATGTTTGCCTTGTGGAACTTGTCTTAACATGGAGTCCCAAATCAGTCCTATGAGTTGGAAGACTGCACACTTCATGTGCAGGGTGGCTGGCTCAGTGAGGTAGCCTGGCCACCAGAGTGCTCACTGCTGGGGAACAGGCCTCATGTGCCAGCAGAGTAAGGCTCTAGATGTCTCTGGTCAGATCCACTGTGGTGGGAAGGTGCCCCTCCTTCCAGCAGCCTCTGTTCTCAGGCCCTCTGTGTCTATGAACGCAGGCTCTTCTCATCTGAGTTAGCCGCCACCAAGTAAGAAACAACCATTCAGAGATAATCCAAACTGTCATTGCTATTTAGACAGACAGACGGATGGACGGACAGGCGGGCAGGCAGACAGACAGATAGACCGACCAATGCCCAGGCGGCCTCAAACTTACTGTATACCCACACCTGGCTGTGAAGTATTGATCCACCTGCTTCAGCCTTTCAAGTTCCGGGTAACAGACTTGGTACACCAATCCCAGCTTACTTTTGCTTTTCTGTTTCTGTTTGTTTGTTTTTAGTGCTAATCTGTCACCCTTCCTGGCTTTCTCCATTCCCATAACACTGAGAGCGGTGGGTGGGTTTCTGGTTAGCCTTGTAGTTTGTGGCAGAAAACATGTAATCATAAAAGGATGGGTATGGGGATGACTCCACTGCTGTAATTTCTGGGGACCGGGGTTGCCTCCCCTCCCCTTCTTCCTCCTCATGCCAGGGAGATTTAGTGGTAGAAAGAACTGTCACTCAGAAGTGACAGTCGCAGACTGTTGTAGATGGAGTGCTAGGCAGTCTGATGGAGGGGGGGGGGTATCCACACCCCTAGAAGCCAGGCAGAAATGCTGAGTGGCCCATGCCGGGGGTGCAGCGGCGTGGTGAAGGCTTCAGCACATGGAGGGTTCTAGGGTGCTTTCTTCTCCACATCCCCGATGCCCTGCACTTTGACCTCGCTCATCTTCTATCACTGTTTTGAATCTGATCATGAAGAGCAGAGGTGAGGGAAGAATAGAAACACTACACGCTTGCCTTATTCAGGGGCGAGCAGATTGAGCCTCAGGCCTCAGAGGAGCAAGAGACACTTCTAGCTGATTTGAAGCTATAAGAAAAATCTAGTCTTCTTTTTTTACTTTTCTTTTATGTATTAAAGAAGAGGTTGCAGACATTTTGTTCTCTTCTCCAGGGACGTTAATTCACTTGGATAAAGAACAGAGGGCCTTCCATGTTACTGAGTGATTCTGTTGAAATATAGGTAGTGTTGGCCATCCCTCCAGACTCTGCCCAACAGTTACCTAGCAACAACTTGCATAGCTGCCAGCCAGGTGTGAGCCAACCTGGGTATGAGAACTGCTTGTCTGCCCCATCATTCTCTTTCTCTCCCTCCCCCCTCCCCTCTCCCTCTCTCCCTCTTTCTCCCTCTCTCTGTGTATGCCTGTCTGTCACTCTGTCTCAGTCTCTGTCTGTCTGTCTCTCCTCTCTCTCCATCTCCACCTTCTATTCTCTCTCTTTCCCATATGTTCTAGGCTGGCCTCTTCCTCTCTCCTCTCTCTCTCTCTCTCTCTCTCTCTCTCTCTCTCTCTCTCTCTGTCCTTCTCTGGCTCCCTCCTTTTGTACTAGGCCTGTCACATGGTGGTGATTTCTCAGGGAAACACCTCGGCCAGCCCTCTGAGGTGCTCCTCCCGCCACATTGTACACAACAGGTAGAAAGTGGTTATTTTGAAGTAGCCCTCGCCCCTAGAAGGGAGCTTCAGAGTTCCAGCTTAGCAGTGGTCAATGTGGGACAGCGGCAGGAGCCTCTGCATCCGACAGACTGCTATGTAAATCATGTGAATTCCTGGAGCTTTCATACATGACTAGGTGGCGTGGGCTTTCTGAGTTAGTTCCAGTGGCCATAGCACACACAAAGCAGTGGGCACATTGCCCTGGCAAACGGCTGGTGCTAATGAGTGCAATTATTTTGTTTGAGAAATTGAAAGGGTGCATGCTTTAGTTAGGGTTTTACTGCTGTGAACAGACACCACGACCAACAGAAGTCTTATAAAGGACGACATTTAATTGAGGCTGCCTTACAGGTTTAGAGGTTCAGTCTATTATCATCAAGGCAGGAGCATGGTAGCATCCAGGCAGGCATGATGCAGGCAAAGCTGAGAGTTCTACATCTTTATCTGAAGGCTGCTAGCAGAATACTGGCCTCCAGGGAGCTAGGATGAGGATCTTGAAGCCTACACCCACAGTGCCACACCTACTCCAACAGGGCCACACCCTCTAATAGTGCCACTCCTTGGGCTGAGCATATACAAACCATCACAGTGTGGTTGATGAAAAGGGGACGGGGGGGGGGGTGCACTTCCTGTTGCTTTATTGTTAGGTTGGAAGTTGGGGTTCCCATGCTTGACTCCTCTCATCTTCCTGGAAGCTGCTGACTCAGCTTTCTTGGCAGTTTGTGTGCGTGTGGGTGTGTGCCCATGTGTGGGTGACCAGCTAAGGCCATCATCCAAGGTAAAATGTTCTTTGTGTCGTTGTCTTTGAGCCTTTGTTTGAGGTAGGATCACACCTAGTAGCCCAGGCTGGCCTCGAATGTAAGGTCCTCTTGTATGCAGTTCCAAACTGGGATTGCAGGCATGTGCTGTGTCCTACCTGGCTGTTGAGTGCACTTGTGTGGAGATGAAGGTCACCCATCTCCGACCCAACAATATTACCAAGCTGCTTTCCACAGCAAAACGAAGGGGAAGGATGGCCAAGCCACACTGTGATGACGAATGGGGACATAAAGGAAGACTGGTGGGCAGGCAAAAAACTCCTGCGTGGGAACTGGTTTTTTATCAGCCTCTCCTCCCTGTACCACCCTCCACAAAGGTTTCCTGTGGGTTTCATGCGATGGAGTGGAAGGATTTCTGACAGCCAAGAGCTTTGTCTAACCACTGATGCTCTTTCTTGGTATTGTGCATTTCTATCTGGTTGTGGTAGGAACTGTGTAAACTATGGTAAGAGTCTTATTGGAGCCCCTGCGGAGACACAAGCTCCTGCCTCAGGTGCTGTGGGAAGAGGGACGTGGCCCACAGGAGTCTCCAAGACTCCGTTCAGCTTGACCCTTGAGTCTAACATTTACAGCACTGCACATGCACCCACAGGGGAAATTACTCTTTTGAAGTAAAATCTGAACTGGGCGTGGTGGTGCAGGCCTGTAGCCCAGCACTTGGCCCTGAAGCCAGAGGGTTTTTACCTGGAGTTGGGAGGCCAGCCTGAGCTCTCTGTAGAATCAGTTCCAGCCCAGCTGGGATATAGTAAGACCCTGTCTCGAGGAAACAAACAAAACTAGATCCAACTCACCTTCTGAGTCCTTGAAATCCTTCAGGCTTTCTAGACCTACTTGATAGGGGCTATGTGGGTGCCCCAGTTACTGCACGTGTGGAAAGTGTTAAAAGGTGTTAAGGAGACTATGGAAGACAAGGAAGATGGCGATTGGCCAGTCCAGCCATGGAGCTGTTTACAGGTTCCCTGTACTTGTTTGTATCTTAGTGCAAACTTATTTGCTCAGCTCCCATGACCCCCAACAGAGATGGGGCACTGTAAACGCTAGAGGCCCGAGATGGGATCCACTGTATCTACAGACTCATAGGGTGGGAGGAGGGGTCCAGTTCTGAAGTCAGTCTCACTCGATGTTCTTGCTTTGTATTAGTTTTCTGTGCTAGGTACTACTTAGCAATGTCAGGCACTACCGTGTATAAGTTCACAGTTCTCCAGCAGGAGGATGGTGAGGCGTCCAACCCCAGGCCAGTGTTGCAACCTTCCCTGCATAGACTCTTACAAAGCCAAGTTAAGATGTCAGCCGGGCTAGCTAGGCCCTTTTGGGGAAGCTTTGGGGGAAGAACCCATTTCCAAGTACATTTAGGTTTATGACAGAATCCAATTTCTTGTGACTTTAGGGGCAGAAGGAAATTTCCCTCCCTTACAACAGTCCCTCCGAATAAACTGTCAAAAGTTAAATGGGAGAAAAGCCGAAAGAACATTACATGCTCAGATTCGGTGGAATTCTCCCCAGTGACCAGAAGATCCCAATGTTCATACCCTCTATTTCTGCAAGGTGGGAGGGAAGGAGGAAGGCAGTTTTGAGAGGTCCTCAGAGACAGAAAAAGCTTCCTGAAAATGGTGCTTTTGGAATTTAAGGGAGCCCACGGGACTAGCACCATCTTGCAGCGGAGAGGAAATGGAGTGGTTCCCCGTCCCTAGCCGTCTTTTCGAGATAGATGTAGGAATTTTAGGTGGGGCAGAGGCAGTGCTGTGTTACCTGTGGCTAACACAGCTAAGGCCATTCCAGAGAAGGCGTCTCCCCAAAGCATGGGAGAAGCAAGAGCAGCTGACGAGCCCTGGATTCTGAGCCCCACCTCTAAAGTCTTTTACCTCATTCCATCAAGTTTCTTAGCCAAAGCATTCAGGTCTGAGCTTCTGGTTTCTTGATGGGTGCCAGAGGCCTCCCACATTTGTCCTCGGGTGACCCACCATCTCGAAGGTCTGCCTGAGGTCTTTTCACATGGACTCCATCACAGTTAACCAGAGAAAGCCATTTGCTTTTGAAGGGCTCTTAGGTGTTGCCATGTACTGTTGTTAGGAGTGGCACCAAGAGGTGATGCTCACAAGACTTAAAACTTTTGAAAGGGGCTAGAGAGATAGCTCAGTGGTTAAAGGTACTGGCTGCTTTTCCAGAGGACGCAGGTTCAATCCTCAGCACCCACATGGCAGCTCAGTGTTCTAGAACTCTGGTTCCAGGAGATCCAGCGCCCTCTTCTGGCTCCTGCAGGCACTGCTCATACATAGTAAACAGACACAAAAGGCAGAATACCATACACATAAAACAAAAATTAGGATTAAAAAGAAATCTCTTCTAAGGTCAGGCATGGTGGCTCATGCCTTTAATCTCAGCACTTGAGAGTCAGAGGCAGGTAGATCTTTGTGAGTTCAAGGCCAGCCTGGTCTGCATGGTAAGACCCTATCTCTCCATCCAAACAACACAAAAGTCTTTAAAAAAAAAAAAGATTTATTATGTATACAGCATTCTGCCTGCAGACACCAGAATAAGGCACCAGATCTCATTACGGATGGTTGTGACCCACCATGTGGTTGCTGGGAATTGAACTCAAGACCTTTAGAAGAGTAGACAGTGTCCTTAACCTCTGAGCCATCTCTCCAGCCCCTAACACAAAAGTCTTAAAAGTCTTCCCTAGCTACTTTCCCCTTTACCCCCTGAGGAGATCACATGTGTACGTGTATCTCTGTGTGCACGTAGAAATTAAAGGACCATGCTGTCCTGCAATCTTAGGGGATCCAAGAATGAAACTCACGTTGTCATGTTTGTCCTCGAATTACCCTGCCTGCTAAGCCATGCTGCTGACCCAAAGCTACTCCTACCTGCTAAGCCATGTTGCTGGCCCAATCGTAGATTTTTATTATTATTATTGATGTGTGTATGTTTACAGTGCGTGCACATGTGCACACCACAGTGCATATGTACAGGGACAGAGGACATCATTGTGGAATCAAGCTCTCTCCTACCTTTTTCTGGGTTCTGGAGATTGAACTCAGGTCCCCAGGTTTGTTCTGGGTTCTGGGGATTGAACTCAGGTCTTCAGGTTTGCAGGCAAACTCCATCTTAATGCCCACCCCCACCTCCTGCAAAACACTTTGTCCGGCCGTGTAGCCCTTTGAGCTTCATTCTCCAGATGTAATATGATCCCAGTGGCCTGCAAGTTCTCTACCACTGAGCTACACATCCAGCCCTGCTTCCCTAGCTCCCACCCCCTTTTTAGACAGTCTTATGTAACCTAAGCTGGCCCCAGACTTACTGTGTAGGCAAGGATGACCTTGAACTTGCCATCCTCCTGCCTCTACTTCCCAAGAGCCACCGTGCCTGGTTTAGGCAGTGCTAGATCCTAGGGCTTTGTGCATCCTGGGCACACTGTGCCAGCCTGGCCTACAGCCTCAGCCTTCCCTTTTCATTATGGGACAAGGTCTCACTAAGTCACCTTAGCCGGCCTTGACTTCGCTTTCTAACCCAGGCAGGCTTTGAACTTAGGATCCTCCTGCTTCCACCTCCCAAGTAGATGATATAAGCAGGTCAGTCTAGCTGGCCTACATTGACTGGCTTACAAACAAGTCAGTAACTGGTGTTGTTGTTTTTGTTGTTGTTGTTGTTGTCCTTGTTAACAACAATTAAGCTTGAGATGTCTCTTGTGTGGTTCAGATACAGTCATGTCCAGAAGAGCTTCCAAAGGTGTCAAAACTCCTAGCTTTCCTGTACCAAAAAATTTTAAAATATAAATAAATAAACAGACTGTGAGGCCCCATCCAGGCCTTTCTGGACTTTTCTTCTTCCCCTTATCTCTGACCCGAAGGTGGCACTCCACTTCAGCTGCTGTTTCTGCCATACTGACGGTGGGGGTGAGTGCTCTGCCCCTGACAAGTGGTGGCTTCTAGTCAGAGGCTGTCCGAGACAGCAGCTGGCTCCTGCCACTCAGCTGGGAGGCCTGTCCTTCGGAGCGGAGGGCTGAGACTCCCTCACTGCTCCCTCAGCTTTCTTCCTGTCCCTTCTGTACCCCCAGGAGATCCCCCAAGAGCTCACACTGGATGCCCTGCTGGAGATGGACGAGGCCAAAGCCAAGGAGATGCTGCGGCGATGGGGGGCCAGCGCTGAGGAGTGCAGCCGTCTACAGCAAGCCCTCACCTGCCTTCGGAAGGTGACTGGTCTGGGTAAGGAATGCCTGCTCTCCCCCAGGACTCTACTTCTGCCTGTGCTCCCAGGCCTGGCCAGTTCCTTTGGGAGATGGGACTTTGCCAAAGCCGGCCTTGGGATAGCTAGGTTGTGCTTCAGGGTTTGGGGTTAGATTTGGTGCGGCTGTTTGGAAAGTATGCTGGGCCTTGGCTCCTAGGAAGCCTTCTCAGAGTCCCCAGGGCCTTGGAGTCTATTGGTCTAGCTAGTCGGACCTAAAAAGCCTCCGCCATTGTTAGGAATCCCAGTCTGCTTTCAGTTCAGGTCCTGTATGCCACGCCTCCGACACATACTGGAAGGCGTCTGTGTTGCTCCAGCCCCTGCCACCGGCTTCCTGCATTCCATCTCCCGTCCTCATGAGCAGTTTCAGCTCTGCTCACAAAGCCTCTTGGTATCAGTGTGGCCCGAGCCCAGCATAGTTAGAGAAAACGTGCTGCTTCTTATAGGGCTATCCCGGGCTGTGTATAATCCTGCCATTACCGCAGTCTCCCCTGGGATTACTCATAGGCCCTTTATGTCTTCCCTTGGAAACAGTTGGCTTAATGTTCCGACTACCACCCAGAGAGGGCACTGATGTGAGCCTCGCTTAAAAGAGCTGCTGCTTCATCTCCAGCCTCCTGGGGCTGAAAGGGGGGCACCCAGCTTTACACTCGTCTCTTTTATAAGACAGGGTCCCTGTGTCGTGCTGATTGACCTGGAACTCCCTGTCTAGACCTGGCTGGCCTCAAACTCAGAGATCCTCCTGCCTCTGTGTGCTACCATGCCCAGCTAATTAATTTTATCCCCCAAAGGGTAGAGCCTACGTTCTTTATTCATAGCGTCTGAGTATCTGTGGTTCTAGGTGTGTCTGGGGTCCACCGTGCCAAGGCACAGCCCTAGGGAAGAGAATTTCCACAGCTTCCTTTCTCGTCACTCGGCCATGCAGCTCCTGTGTCCCTGTGACAGGTTGTGGGCTTCCTGTCATCCCACATGACTTCTTCACTGGCCACCAGGGTTGAGAGCAGTCAGAGCATCTTGCTTGCACTCCAGCAGGGCCTGGTGAGAGCCAGGATGAGCTGAGGAGTCAGCTTCCCTTGACCTCCCAGTACCTCAGTTCCTCGTCTGTACAATAAGACTGCCCCTCTGACAGGGTTGTTGTAATGGAGAAGTAAACTAGGGGTCACTAAAGGTCAGGTGTGCTTCTCAATATCAGGCCATAGAAGGTGCTGTTGGGGGGAGAAAGTGAATCTGGGAGCAGAGCCTGCTGCTGAGTAATGCTGTTATCTCCATCAAGGTGTCGTGCTTTCCCATAGTAGTGGCACCCCTGAGTCCTTTGTATTTCTGACTGACTACTTGGCCCACAGGAGGGGAGCACAAAGAGGACTCTGGTTGGAGTTCAGCAGAAGCACGAGAAAGTAGCTCTGGGCCTTCAGTGGACATGCTCTCCTCGCTGGGCAGAGCGGGTGCCAGCACTCAGGGACCCCGTTCCATCTCTGTGTCTGCCCTGCCTGCCTCAGACTCTCCAGTCCCCGGCCTCAGCGAGGGCCTCTCGGACACCTGTATCCCCTTGCACACCAGTGGCCGGCTGACCCCCCGGGCCCTGCACAGCTTCATCACACCCCCTACCACACCCCAGCTACGACGGCACGCCAAGCTGAAGCCACCAAGGACACCCCCGCCACCAAGCCGCAAGGTCTTCCAGCTGCTCCCCAGCTTCCCCACACTCACACGGAGCAAGTCCCACGAGTCCCAGCTGGGAAACCGAATCGATGAAGTTGCCCCGATGAGGTGAGTTAGCCCTGTGGCATCCTCTTAGGCGCATACAAAGGACTGATAAAGTCAACCCACATAGAAGTATGGAGAAAAAAAAAAAAAAGAGGTGTCCACCCCTCTGATGCAACTGGACTGAATCCCAACAGATCTCTTACTGTCCATACACACGTGTATAAAGTGATGCCATGTATCGGTCAGAATAAGGTAGACAAAGCTGCAGTAACAAACAGGTCCTGTATCTCCAATGCTTAAAATGCCAAAGACTTGATTCCCAGAGGCTGGCAGAACAGTCCCTGTCTGGAACATTACTTACTGGCAATTCTAGATATTGTGCATGGGCAGTTAAATAGAGTTCATTCTGTGTCCATGGGTTGCTCCAGAGAATCTAGCCACTGAGGATTGAAAATACTGAGAACAAGACAGGATATGCAGTTTCATGATAGAACATTTATCATCTCTAACACAAAAAGAAAACTTTTTTTTGGGGGGGGGGAAGCATTACCTGTACCGAACATGTACTTTATCTTTTATCTTTATTTCTTAACCAATATAGTATAACAACTATTTGAATAGCATTTACACACGATCCAAAGACCACAAAAGTGTGCTGTCCTCCCTACCCCCACTATCAATAGCCACACTACTCAAAGCAACTTGACCTGAAGACCTCTTTCCAGCACACTGCTGTATAGTTTGGTCCTCGCATCCCTTCTGGTGGACTTTAGACCACTGTGGGTCTTGCTGTTCTCTGGGTTCTTTTCTTTTATTTCCCCAAGGCTTCAAGTCCCTGGCTCTTTGACATGGTATCCTGTGCTAGAGGGTTCCGAGGGCCTTAGTGTCCCTCTTGGTTTTCTGCTGGCATGAAGCCAGTGTCGAGTCCATTATGTGTCAGACCCTGGGTGGCTGAGGTGATTTTGCATCATGAAACAGAAACTCAGAAGATGCCTGTGCTGCCCCCTCCCTATCCATCTGTGCTACCCAGTCTGGGTGCCCATAGATGTGACTGTAGAATTCAGGACAATTACCTCAAGGTCACTGGTCCACCAAAGAGAGCCTTGCAGTGGCCTGCAGCCAATGCCTTGTTTCTCAGTCTCTCCTGAGAAGAGCAGTAGGCATTGTTTTAGCCCCATGTTCAAGTAGAGAACAGAGCCTCAGACCAGACCTTGGGATTCTGAGTTCATTCTCCTCAAACCCAGCCACCTGCTTCAGCCCTGACAAGGACTCCCTGGAGAGCTCCAAAGGCAACAGAAAGTCCTCATTCCCCCTCCTACCCAAATCCCTGCCTCTTTAACAGAGTAATCCATCCCCTTCTTCCTGGACCTTGGGTACTCATCCCCATGGGCTGCATGACCTAGGAAGACCCTATTTTCTCAGTGGTAAAAATGGGGTGAATCTGCTATGTTGGGTGGCTTGCAAGGCTACCCAGGGCTAGGTCTCTGTCCGTTGTCCCAGCCCTGACCTGCTCTAACAGGTACCTTTCCGAGCACAGGCTGAGCCAATACGGTGACATGACCCCTTGCTCTCCCTTTTGTCTCTCCAGGTTTGGTAAGAACAATTCATTTTCATCCCTTCTGCCACCGGGAATCATGGTCAAGTCGATGTCCCCGTCCAAGGTGGATTTCTCTGACCGCACTTTAGCACTGTTGGCTGTTCCGTAGTCCAGAAGCAAAAATGTTGGCAACCACTTCGTGAAATAGCTCAGAGACAGCTGGCCTTAACATGACAGGCCCAGCCCCCGGGAAGTAGAGACTTTGAAAGTGTCCCCCATGAGCCCCATACCAAGCCTGTCTCCACCTTGCCATCGATGCAGTGACCCCTGTACCTGCTCTTGCCTTCTGAGCTGGCTCAGGAAGCTGTGTTATGCTCTGGGTGGGGGATGTCATCCAGCTGGATCCCTGCTGATGGCTCGGGACTCCCCTCTCTAGGAGACAGGAATTCCTAGAGACAGCTCCAAACCTGAGAATACAAGTCCTTGAAGAAAAGGAGGAGGCCCAGGCAACCTGGACCCCTCCCTCTTCCTCCCTTCTATCTCCAACTGGCCTCAGGATCCATACACACTCAAACTGTGGGGTCCTGTGACTCCCAGCAGAGGGGTGAGCTGGGCCTCCTGATTCTGTTTTGGGTGGTCCAAGTGACCCAGGAATGGCTAGGGTTTTCTCAGTGAAGTAGTGATTTGTTTTTCTCCTAGCTAGATGGTAACAGTGTCTGGGGTGAGGCTCAGGAAGGGAGGGCAGGCAGGACCTGGCAGGCAGGAGCTCCTGCATCATCCCAGGAAGGCACGGAAGGAGGAGAAGGTACCCGTACTTCTCTCTCTAGGGCCATTACCAAAGCTTGCATCTCCAACTCTAGGATATCCCTGACCATCACTACTTATTCTCTGGTGGCTGTGGTGGAGAAGGGCTACCTGTAATGTTCGTTCCATCTAAATCCAGAGCCATGCTGGCACAAAAGGTTGTATCCTTGTAGCCAACATAACAAATTGGAGGTCAGGCCCTGAGCTTGATAAGGCTAGCCTCTCACTTTGCTACTGTTTCTCTTGTAGCTGCCAGTTCACACCTCTTAGAGTGCTGTTTTTTGACAGCCTTGGCTGCAGACTGGAGTGGGTTGGCTGTAGGAGGAAGTTGAGGGGCAGACAGCTTCATGGAGGGTGTGCCAGAGAGCTGCTGGTGATAGAGTTGTGGGTTCCCAATCATCAGGAGGGTGGCAGAGACCCTTGTGTCACGATCATAATTCTTTCCTTGGTGTGGGGCCCGGGTCCTCCTTGTACTGTTGAGTCTGTGGCGAGTCAGCATGCCATGAGTACCAGCTGCATGAAGGAACATTAGGAGAGAGGGATAGTAGCTGCCCTTGGGGGTTGGGTACTGACCCAGGAGACATTTGTCACCTGAGCACTGTGCACAGGGGTATATAGCCCTTAGATACATTGGATAAAAGTCCAGACCCTGTCTACCAAACAAAAAGCCTACAGTAGTCTACCAATCGACCCTGGGGTGTTCTAGGTCCCTGAATCTTCTTTGGGCTCAGAAAAATAGGGCACACATGAGTTGGTCATTTAGGCTGTAGGTAATGGACAGTGTCCAGCTAGTTGCTGTTCCACTGCAAAGCTGGCTTTGCCATAAACACTAGTATGTCTGCTCTTAGAGAGACCCATCTTAGGAGAGGGGGCTCCCAGGGGACAGGAATAAGGTAAGCAGAGGGAACCCTCCAAGCCTGTGGTCCTCCTCAGCAGAGAAAGAGGCAGAGGGGTATCCCTACAGGCTCAAGGGATGGCCTGGAAGACCCACTCCTTCTCCTTGCTCTTCTGTGATCAGCAAGGACTATCCCCAGAGTACTGTTAGCTGGAAAGTCACAGGTGGAGTTGTATGGCTGACCAGCCCTATGCCCTCCACTGAGGTCAAGTTTCTACCAGTTTAGCCAGAATTGAGTCCTAAAGGGGAATGCCCATGAAAGGGGCGGGGGGGGCAGGAGGCTGGAGGCTGGCATGCACATGAAAGTCTCTCAGCTTTGCCCTCCTGCTGCCTCCCACCAAAGCAGACCCACCAAATGTAGCAACTGTGCCGCCTGAAAAGCTGGACAGTGACACATGCCAGAGAGCAACCCAGTGTGAGGGTGACCACCTACTCCAGCTGGTCCTCCTGCTCTAGCTGGGTCTAGCCCATCTCTGTGTGATGGGTATTGATTTAATGAAGCATTTCTGTGCTATGAAACACAGCCTCATACCCTATCTAGCCTGTGGTCTTTGAGCTAGAAGCTCAAAGGCAGGAGGCAGCTCTACAGAGCCTCCCCAAATCACCCAACTTGGCTTCTTTCCCCCACAGAACTTCCTCATGGATCCCCACAGCTGGTACGAAGGGACATCGGGCTCCCAGTAACACATAGGTAAGTTCAGTTGTGAGCAAGTACAGAGCTGACCTGGGCTTCACGGAGCACTGTTGGGTCTGTCTTGGTTGCTCTTTGTCCCTGGCCTATCTACTTGTCCTATAACAAAGCTTGCACCTACTTTGAACTCTTGAATTATTGAACCATGTACCTTTTGGGCTTTCTGGTCCCCACTTGAGTCTTGTTCTCATCCTGCTTAGGGAAAACACTTTCCCTCTTCAAGACAAATGGAACCACAGTCATGGGAAGAAGCCACAAGCTTTTCCACATTCACCTCATGCCATTAGGGCGTCCTCTGTGGAGCGTGTTGAAAATTCTTGTTCCTAAATGCTGCCCTATGCCTTTGTGACTGGCCATCTGGATTTATTTTATTTTATTTTATTTTTGAGACAGGATTTCACTGTGAACCCCTTGCTGGCCTGGACTTACTATATAGACAGACTGGCCTCAGACTCACAGAATTCCTTCTGCCTCTGCCTCACAACTGCTGGAATTAAAGATGTACACCATCACAGCCAGCAACAATCTGGATTTTAACAATCCCAGAGGTTGATGCTTTAAAAGAAGGCTCCTGGAGACCTGGGGTGAGGACCATCCAGAGGTCTGGCCTCAATGCTTGTGAGACTGGACTGTGTTAGCCACAGGATTCTGGATGGCTTGCAGGACAGTGCCTTGGGTTGCCCATGCTCTGGTTGTCCCTACTAAAGTCTGTTGTAATCATAACAGGGAACACTGTCAGGGGCTCAAGGGCATTGCAATTTGCTAGGGCCTATGGTTTTCATGGGAACTATGGGCTATTTTCCAGCTGTGCCGATGCTGGCCTCAAGTTCTCACTCAAGGGGAAGTTCTAACTCCCCAGGGTTGAACAGTGCATCTGAGGTCACTGTCACAGGGACAGGGCCTGAGCCCTTATGTACAGCCCTCTTAGTGGAGTCTTGTCCATGTCAGGATCCCTCAGCCACTATCTTAGGGAAGAGGATCTGGGACACACACAGCTAGGATAGACCACCACCCACCTCTCTGAGTTGGTTTTTCCAGATTCCTAGACCCACCTAACTCTTGGAGATGGCTGTAATCCTCAAGTGAGATTTGTGGGCATGTTACACAGGCACAAAGGTGCTAGTCATTCTGCTGTGTTACAGTGTTCCCCTGAAAATGAACTGCGCTTCCCTGAGCTGGCTTTGTGCTTTTGTGCTGGTGGACGCCGTTCCCCTTCAATCCCATTTCTCCTTCCAGTCTGTCTTCTGGTTTGTTTTCGTTTGGGTAAATATTTAGACTGAAAATACATATGCTCGGAATTCAAGAGGTTTCTAAGGGAAGAGTGAAAATCCTTCACCCTCTTGCCCCTGGCTGCTTAGTGCGCCTGCAGACAGGCCCTGTATCCATTTAGGGATGATTTATACAGGCGAATGTGTATTTATGTTCTGCTTCAACAAAACTGCACATCTTACAGCTTCATACCCGCCCCCCTTAAATCCATGTGATTTACGGAAAGCAAAACACGAGTTTGTAGCTGTCCCCTGTGTAGACGCAGATGAAGATAAAGAACATTCCGGCACCCTGATAGTCATCTTTGGCTTTTCCCAGTTGATCTTGCTGCCGCCTGCCATTTCTCTCTGAGCCTGCTGTCACAGATGAACTTTTCCTGTGCTTGACCATCAGCAATGGCGTCCTGTCCTATTGGACTTGATTTTGTCACCTTGTAGTGAGATTTGGTAGTGGTTGCTCATGTGTGTGGAACTAGCTCCTGTCTTCTAGCTACATGTCCTCCTCTGCGTGGAGGGACAGCATTGTGGTCACCTGCTGGTGGGCATGGTTTTCCAGCCTTACATGGCTGCAGCAGCTCTGTGCCCATATGTCACGTGACATCTCGCCCTCAGGACTAGCATGTTGAAAAAATAGCAAGGAATAGAATTGCTGGATCCAAGGGCATGTACACCGGTGCTCTGATTGCCGGTGCCACCCTTGATGCCACTGACCACACAAACTTTAAGATATTGACAGCAGCTGGGAAATCCAGATGTCTAGGGAGGAAGCTGTGACCCCCAAGTACAGAACTCCTAGGGTTCAGGGATCAGGCCAAGACTCCCTTTACACGGAACCTGTCCAGAGGCCAGGCTCTAATCCCCATGTATGTTTGTGCCCCCTGCAGGTTCTCCACAAAGTCATGGTTGTCGCAGGTCTGCAATGTGTGCCAGAAGAGCATGATGTTCGGCGTGAAGTGCAAGCATTGCAGGTGATGGGCAGAGGGGAGAGAGCAGACACTTGTCCATTAGAACAGCCCGTTACTTCATTCTTGGCCTCCTGTCACATCGGAGAAGGACTTCCTCTAACCAGCTGGTCACAGTGCCACTGGGCATGCCAGGTGCTCGCGACTCCTTAGGAGGTTAAGTGAGACACTCTTGGAAGAGAGGACCGTTTGAAGTGGGGTTTGAAGGAGGAAGAGGAGATCCATTAGAACCTTCTCTGGGTAGAGCGAGGACAAAGGTCAAAGGCAAGGAAGGAATTGAGGACTCCTGGGATCAGAAGGAGTTCTGACAGGCAGCGACAGAAGCAGAGTCGCCTATGACTGGGGATAGTGAGGGGAGATGGAGGTTTGATTCCAACCCCAGCTTTGCTGTGTCATAGCATATGGCTCCCAGTGGGAAGGGACGTGAGTAGGAACAGTGAGGCCAGGAGTCTGTCATCTGCTGTCTGCTTGCCCACACACCTTACAGAGGGTGTCCTGGAGTCTCGGTTCCCAGCCGGCCCTTGTCCTGATGTTGCTGTATAATGTGGGACAAGGCACTTGCCCTTCTTGGGCTTTGTATTTATCATTCAGACATGCTGCCCCCCAACCCCCATTATCTGAGCTGCCATGAGTGACAGCCTCTGCGCTGTTGTCAAGACTGAGGCAATAGTCTCTTGAAGGTCAGCCTGACTAGTTGTGTGCTAGTGACTGTCCCTAGCCTCTGAGAAGCTCCTGGTCATTTGGTTATAAAAGAGACCCTCGGCTCCCATCCCGATGTGGCCAGCACACGGTGGCCCCTGAACCCCACACTGTGAATCCTACACTTGTAGTGGTAGAGCAGCCTTGAAGCCCATTTCTTTTTTTCTTTTTTTAAAGATTTATTCATTTATTATATATAAGTACACTGTAGCTGTCTTCAGACACCAGAAGAGGGCATCGGATCTCTTTACAGATGGTTGTGAGCCACCATGTGGTTGCTGGGAATTGAACTCAGGTCCTCTGGAAGAGCAGTCGGGGGCTGTTAACCTCTGAGCCATCTCTCCAGCCCGAAGCCCATTTCATTAGCGGGAACACTGGGGACTGCCCATCAGACTGTGTGGCCAGTGTCTGAATGAGTGGCCAGGGTCCTTGGTCTAAAGAACGATTCTTTAAGATCAGATTTGCTCCAAGCTTGCTCAAGTAGAGGAAGTTCCCCCTTTAAAAGCAAGGGAGAGAGGGGCTGGAGAGATGGCTCAGCGGTTAAGAGCACTGACTGCTCTTCCAGAGGTCCTGAGTTCAATTCCCAGCATCTACATGGTGGCTCACAACTGTCTGTAACTACAGTTCCAGGGGATCTGACATCCCCACACAGACAGAAAACATCAATGTATATAAAATAAAAATCATTTTTTAAAAGCAGGGGAAGTATTCGTGGGGACACAAACACTGGCTACAGCATGCAGGATGCCTCACACGTTGGTGATAACACTTGTTGAGAGCTTTGGGGAAACTGAGGCCATGGCAGTTGTCTGGGCGATGCTGGGATTGCTGTTGGAGTACTGACTCTGCCTCCTTTGCAGGTTAAAATGTCATAATAAGTGTACAAAGGAAGCTCCCGCCTGCAGAATATCCTTCCTCCCACGTGAGTGCTCCCCTTTCCCACACCCAGGAGCCAGGGTCCATCTTCTGGCATCTGTTCCTAACAGATTCCCTCCTTTCCAAACAGTAGCCAGGCTTCGGAGGACAGAGTCTGTCCCCTCAGATATCAACAACCCAGTGGACCGAGCAGCAGAGCCCCATTTTGGAACCCTTCCCAAGGCCCTAACCAAGAAGGTAAGCTGGCAGTGCCCCGTGGGAGCACTGCCACCCCCAGCCTTGGATCCCCCTCCACAAGTACCCCCCATCAGGCTCAGTACGGAAGTGGGACACCATGCTACAGTCCAAGATCTGTGGCACAGGCAGGATGAGGCCCTCCAGGGGTCCTGGCTTAGCCATGTAGCGGATATGGTTCTGTCCATATTGGAGTTGTGTGCCTATGTCACATGCCCCGCCCCCTCCACCCTGCCCCACATCTGTGAGCCAGCGTATCCTGAGCACCTACCTTGTGCTCCTTGAGGAGCACGTGAATGTTCCGTGTTACAGATGTAGACACTGATTCCCAGGCTCCCCCAGAGCCCATTCCTCATGCTTTCACTGTGCCATCACATAATGGAAGAGCCCAGCAAATTCCGCCCTGGCCTCCTTGATACGGGCAGTGACCCTTTATGAAGACCCCATCCTGATGGTCTGAGCAGCCCCACAGACTACCCACTAACACTAGTACCTACCAGGGACTCGGTTTCAACACTGACTTTTAGGGGGACACAGACACTTGGCTGTGAGTTTCCACTGTCCCCTTTTGTGTTTTGTGACCTTGGATGAGTGACTAGACCTCTCTGAGCCTCATGCATGGATGGAATGAGAGTAACAGTGCCTCATGCATGGCCACTGGGTTGGGGCCACTGGGGTGAGGGGTGGGTAAATCTGTCCTGTTAATCTCTTAACTCATTCTTTAGCCACTTCCCCTTCCTTACCCCATCTCTTTGGAACAGATGTCCCCAGAGATCTAGGCAGTGCTGTCCCCTCCTTCATATTTCTGGCATCTACATTGTCCCCTGGATATGCTAGATAGTCGGAAGCATTTGTGTGGATTACTGGGTGCATGAGTAGCCTGTAGTGTGGCTGTTACTGCCTAGTCTGTGGGGGACACTAGCTGAGGTCACAAGTATGTCCAAGGTGGCGTAGCCTGCTCTGTAGCCCACATGCTGGTGGTACTCCTGCTCAGGCCTGTTGCAGCTTAAGGGGGCTGGGGGGGGACATGTAGGTTTAGAGCCTTGGAATGGGAGTGGAAAGAATAGTGTGTTGTTTAGTCGGTGCCATGTTGGGGCAGCCATCCTGGCTAGCAAGGCCAACTTCAGTTCTGTGCGTTTTGGGGTACATCGCGTACCCCAGCCTTTAGGTCTTGCAAGAGAGAAACTTGTTATTTGTGGTTTGGCTCTGTTTGGTCTAAGAAGTTTCTTTCTGTTTAGGAAATACTAGCATTGGGCCAGACCTGTAGTCTCCCTTACCCAGAGTATCCCTGAACCCCTCTTGGGCCCTTTGGCCTGGTTAAGTCTCAAAGCAGGATCCCACGCATTGTTTGGTCCAAGATAGCAGGTCTACAAAAGATTTGAGCAAATATTAGACACTTGCTATATATAGCGTACTTAGCCTTCGTTTTACTACAAATGCACACAGTAGCCCCTGACAAAAGTGATGATGTATCTACTATGTGGCTAAGGAAATGAAAGCTCAGAGAGGTCAAGGAAGTTGCCCAGAGTCACCCAGCTAAGAAGTGGTAGAACCCTGTTGGGACTCCCAGTCAGCCTGCTTCAGACCTGGTTCTGTCTTATGAGGTTGAAGGAAGAAGAGCTAAGCCTGGGCTTACTCCCCAGTTTCTGCCACACTGACCTCCTTTGTGGGCTGCAACCCCTGGCTCTGAGGTTCTCTAAGACCATCCTGTCTTACTGCTGCAAACCATCTACCCAGCTCTGTCCTCTTGGGCACAGCCGGGTCTCATGTTTACTGACTGGAATCCACTGGTGTGCAATCCCCCATCATCATAACCAGAAAAGCCCCGGTTTTTCACCATCGTTATAGTTAGAAAAATCACCTCCCACAGGTAGAAGGTAATTGATAAAATAATGTCACTGGGGTTGGAGAGATGGCTCAGTTCATAAAGCGGTTGCTATGTAAGTGTGGGAACTTGGATTCTGATGCCCAGCACCGCCTACAAAGCCACGCATGAGAGTCCTAAAAGCTTAACACCTTTAATCCCAACACCCAGGAGGCTGAGGCAGGCAGATCCCTGTGAGCTCACGGCCAGCCTAATCTACATAGCAAGTCCCAAGCCAGACAGGACTATACAGGGAGACCCTGTTTTTAAAAGAAAGGAACAAAGGTGGAACAGAAGGCCAGGCGTGGCAGTGCACCTGTGGTCCTAAGTACCAATCAAGTGGAGACAGGAAGATCCTTGCTAATCAGCCGGTCTGGCCACATCAGTGTGCACCCTACTCAGTGAGGGCACCTCAGAAAACAAGGTAGAAAGCGAAGAGAGAGTGTCTCGGTCTCTACCCTCCAGATACATGAAGACACATGTGTTCACATGTATATATACATATGACACTCAGGTGTCATTAAAATCCAGAAACAATTTCATTCTGACTAGAAACCATGCCTGCCCAAGGCTTGAGCCCACCACCCACATTGTTGCAAGAGGGGGCTGACAGGAATTGAAGCTGTAGTGTTATGGGCCCGTCCTGCAGTGAGCTGCGGTACCATCCCTGCTGTGGTCTAAGGCATCCCAACAAGCAAGCCCATCTAAACCTTGCTCGAACCATACGGTTCCTCCTTATCCTTCTGCAGCACCCAACATTTCTCCCTAGCCACCAAGCCATGCGCTGGCAAGCTCTGGCTAGCCTGATCTAATTTAGGTGACTATGCCTGCTGGCAAAAGAAATGGCGTTAATAAGTCACAACAGGTGTGAACCAGGTTCGCCCTGGGATCAATCCCTGGAGTCTTTCTGTGAAATTTCCTTCTAGCTCTGGGTCTTTTTTTTTTTTCCTTTTTTGAGACAAGGTCTCATGTATCCCAGGCTGGTCTGAAACTCACTTTATGGCCAAGGCTGACTTTAAACTTCTGAGCCTCCTGCCTCAACTTCCTCCTGTAGTGCTATGCCCAGTTTATGCATGGCTGATATCAGAACCAGATCTGGGGGCAAGTGTCAGTCACACCAACGGAGCCACATCGCCAGTCCCCAGCTCTGGAATTCTTAACTCTTCAAGATGGCTGACAACACTGGCCCACACTATTGCCTCTTGTAGAGTTTTGTGGGGTTTTCTGAGTGTCCTTACACTAGGACAGGATCACAAAACCACAGACCCTGTGCTATCTCGGCTCCCCGCTGAGGGTCTGGCACATAGCAGAAGCTACATAAATGTCGGTCAGAGTATGAATTCAGTTCATTAAGAAGGCACCCAGCTCAAAGCCAGGCGGGTGCTGGGGCGGGAGAGATGGTCATCAGCAAACCATCCTCTGCTGTCTGCAGCGGACTAGGTTAAGGTGCCGAGGTGCAGAAATGCTGGGGGCTGCGGAAGGATGAAGAGAAAGCATATAGTTCAGGCAGGACTCAGATAGGCTCCTAGGGAGAAGGAACTGCAGTAAGAAAGATGGGCAGGGATCCTTTAGGGGAGGGTCTCTAAGTGTCCTTCCATCATATATTAGTCCCAGATAATCTTGGGGCTTCAGAGTGGGCCCCCAAGGATCTCCCGTCCTAACCTCTACCCTGGAGATGGGGGTGGGAGGTGGAAGGAGGACTCCAGCAGATGGCAGCCGCTGAGCTTGTAGCCTTGCTCATCCCAGCATCTCTGGTCCTGCAGGAGCACCCTCCAGCCATGAACCTGGACTCCAGCAGCAACCCATCCTCCACCACGTCCTCCACACCGTCATCGCCGGCGCCTTTCCTGACCTCATCTAACCCCTCCAGTGCCACCACGCCCCCCAACCCATCACCTGGCCAGCGGGACAGCAGGTTCAACTTCCCAGGTATCACCCCTCTGGGCTTTTCTGGGTCCTTAGGGATACCTTCAGACCTCTCCACATCTCCCCTGAGAGCTGAATCTACAGAGCATCTGCTGAGTGGGATTGATGGCCTTCGTACAGATGAGGATGCTGGGGTTAAGGAAGGGGAGAAGCAGTTGGCCCTGCATTGTACACAGAGCCAGAGCCACACCCAAATCTGTCTAACACAGAGCCTGGGTTCTTGGGGTGACCCAGGCTGCCTGCCTGTGCTTGGGGTACCTTCTGCCCAGCACCATCCTCT
This sequence comes from Rattus norvegicus, assembly GCF_021556685.1. Classification (NCBI taxonomy): domain Eukaryota; kingdom Metazoa; phylum Chordata; class Mammalia; order Rodentia; family Muridae; genus Rattus; species Rattus norvegicus. Next base: position 69,899,697 of record NC_141543.1, on the reverse strand, counting down.
CTCAGAGCTGATGTCTAAGCTTGGGAGTGACACGATAACAAGAAACCTACAACAGAACATTGGGCCTCTGTTGCATACCAAGTTCTGTGAGACTGGGAGTAGCTCCTCAAAGAAGACCTCACATTCCTTTCTGTGCCACCCAGAGACCACAGGGAATTAAAATAAGGTGGTCTCCACTGAACAGGCGGAGATACTGGGCCCTGGGGTGACTCTGGAGGTGCAGAGCTGAGCCCAGATGCCCTCGGGTGCCACACACAGCCCAGGGTGCCCAGAACCGTGGGAGGAGGCCAGGATTGTATCCTGCCTTGCCATCAGTTCTTATCAGCCATACTGGGCTGCCCTGTCTCCAGGGTACAGGACAAGGCCCACTTACCTACATGGCACTTAGCTGTCACCCTGGCATCCTTGACAAGAGATGTCAGGCCTAGGTATTTAGTCCTAGAGGGAAAACTAGACAGTGGTGCTCCTGTTTGTTGTAACCCACAGTGTCCAGATCAGTCCCCTGTCATTGGTCCCTGGAGACCTAAGCCCAGAAAGACAGAGTGCCACCATACTCTTAACCCTTCACCTGGCTAAGGAGACCCACATTTTACCTTATGCACAGCCAGCAGCTGGCCAAGCAGCCTCTGGGCCCATTGGGGACTTTGGGACTTCTCTTTGGGGTGGTGAGGGGTAGGACTCTTCTATCCCTTGTTCTTGTGCCTCACTTAATATGCATGTGGCTGGAGTGCTCCTAACAGTGAAGTCTGTGCCCTGCATACCACCCCTCCCTCTGGTTGAGCCACAGCCCCTGGATTAGCCTCTTTTCCTGTTTGTTCTGCCTTTATCCTCTGAAAAAGTCCCCTTTGCTAAACCATCTAGTTTGGGTTTTCCTAAGAAGGACCAGTTTGAAAAGCAAGGAACACAGAAAATGTCCTTTTAATTATATCGATTGGACCCTCTCCTCGTACACAGATGACCCATGAAGGAGATGGGTTTCCATTGTCCCCTGCACAGAAGTGCCACTCTCTCCATGATCTTAGTGGACTCATGAACAAATCCCTAGGGGGCTAGGAAGGACTTGAACCCCTCCCACCACCTGACTGTCCTGTGTTGTCCAGGATCCCACACAGGAAAGCGTGGGCAAACTCATGTATTCCCCCATTTGCAGTAAGGCACCAAGGGGCTAACTGCCTCCTCAGGTCCCAGGCCTCAGTGGAGAGCCGAGGTTAGACTCACCTAGAGTTCCAACTTCTTGCAAGGCCAAGGCAGGAAAATGGAGCCCATGTGTTTGAAGCCAGCCCAAGCAAGATAGCAAAAATCTCAAAACCATAAAACAAGTGGTATGTAATGGTCTCAGTCTGGAATTAGCCCTTAGCCTGATCCAGAACTCAGGCAGCGAGGCTAAGTTGCTTCCGGGTGGGACCAGACTGAAGGGAAAGAGGCACATACCATTGAACCTTGTCAAAGCCACCATTCTCCCTGCTCTTCCATAGCCTCTTGGCTCAAGGACATTTTTCTAGAACAAACCTGGTCCAAGCACTTCCCAGTGTGCACTGGCCAGGGCTGTGCAGCAAGGGAACCACTGAGCTGGTCTGCTGCCCCAATCCTGGGCTGGCCACGCCCTGATTCTCTCCTAGTTTGGGTCTCTTTCCTGGATGGCTCCACCTCTTCTTACCAGAGCCCCTGGGGCAGAGCCACCTAAGCCAATAACCAGTGCCTGCCCCGCAAGTCTACGCACCCCTCCTCCTGCGCACCCCTCCTCCCGCGCTCCTGTGCACTGTGTGACTCACCTCCTCTTCTGTTTAAAGCTGCCTACTTCATTCATCATAGACAACAGTTTATCTTCCCAGGTGAGTCTTCTGCATGGGTCCACTAACTGCCCCTCGCTGTGACCCTCTGTCCATCCCGCCTGCTGCCTTCCCCCAACGCCCTCGCTCCAGTCCACTGCAGCTGGACCAGGGGGCGAGGAGTCCTGGAGGTGTGGACCCTTATGTGGGCTGGATGAGACCCTGGAGTCCATCCTGCCTAGCTTACAGGAAGTACAGGGAACTGGTTCAGGGTCACACTTCTAGGAAGTGTCAGAGCCGGGTAAGGAAGCAGAACTCACACGTTTACAGAATGAGGTAGAGGAGCTGCTCATGAACGAGGGAAAGCCAATTTGGGAAAGTCTTGCAAGCATTGTCTGTCAGCTGGCTTTGCCTTTTCCAGCCTTAACACACAGTGCCGCCTGCTGGTTGTCGCTGGAACTACCTCTTCACTGCAGAAAGTTTGAAGGAAAAACTTTCATTCAATAAGGCATGGATTCCCTTCTACCAAAAACAATTTTTGCACATCTCTGCATTTGACCACACTCCTTCCCCGTCGGGCTGTATAAGATCAGCGCTTTTCTCCTCCTGCTGGAAGTACTCAGCACAGTGGGCTGATGTACTTTAGACAACTGTCTTTTCTCTGAAGTGCTAAGACTGGAAGCCCCAGTATTTTTTATTATTTCAGACCTTTCTGTCTCCCAGATCAGCTCCATTCAGGAACTGAGCTGAAGAATTTGGCAACTCTTATCATTGTACCGCTACTCAGGTGTGATCGTAGGCTGTCAGAGCTTGGTGCACCGCCCGCTTTTGTTCAATCCCCTACCTCCCAAGAGCCTTTCTAGTTACCAGCTCTAGGGTATGTATGCCATTGTCCCCCTCCCCTAACTGAGGAACCACAGCACTTCTTCCTGAATGGCCTGTTTTGTCCTGTAGGTTGGGGTAGGGCCCATGTACTGATTGTAACCCGGACAGGTAGGAACAGACTGCACAATGCACTCTTAACTTCTGAGGGCAAGTGTGAGACTTCCTGGACATTTGCCCACCCCACCCCCACTTCCTACACCTTATCTGAGGCGTGTGTGGCTTCTGGAACATTCTGAACATGTGTGAACATGCTGACCTGGTGGTCTAGAGGTCATATGGCGGTGGCTGGAGAGGCTGTAGATGTTTTTGAGGCTCATGGACCAACAGGGTGTCTCTCTCTCTCTCTCTCTCTCTCTCTCTCTCTCTCTCTCTCTCTCACACACACACACACACACACACACACACACACACACACACACTGCCCAGGATGTTGGGCACATGTTTACAGACTTGCTTCTGTCAGAGTTTGGTTCCTCTGAGAAAACCTTTCAGTGAAGGGGATTAGCTGAGGGTTAGGGGTCCAGGCAGGAGAGGGGCCACTGATTGAGCTGTCTCTGCTCCTGATTCTTTGTTGAGAGGGGAGCACTGACCCGCCACCACTCTCTGTGTAGTACTTTGACTCCACTTTTGGAAGAACCAACTATCTCTGGTACCCTTGGTGCAGGTCTTCTTACCCAGAGCTGTGACACTAGCCACCCAATTGGGCGACCAGCAGCTACACCAGATGCTGCTGTAACAGGTGTTATCAGGTGCCATAAAGCTGCTGGCTCTGCCACTAGCTGGGCAAAGGGTGGGGGAAGCCTACTTTAAAAAGTGACAGCCAGTCCTGCTTCCTACCAGACAGACTAGAGAGGTAGTTGTGTTAGCATTTGTCACTTGTAGAATCTTCTGGGTCCAGGTATCAATTGTTGGGGTCTCTCCAGAGTCACTCACCTGCCTCTGCCTGGGGCTGCCATGTAGGCTAAAGGCTGTAAAGACTGAGTTTGTAGAGCTCACAGAGTGTAGTCAGATCCTGGTGGAAGTGGCCTGAGGAGCAGTGGCAGCTCAGGAGAGCGGGTGTCCCTGGTATGCTGGTCTTTGGGGATGAAGGAAAGCTCTCTCACACTTTGTTCCTGTTCTGTTTCCTACAGACATTTCAGCCTGTCCTCAGGCAGCCCCGCTGTCCAGCACAGCCGACAGTACACGGTATGAACCCTCCCCAGCCACCTCCCAACCCACTCCTAAATTTCTGACCCTCTGGGCCATCGAGAGGAGAGTGGGGCTGACTCATCCTCTGAGCCTGGGAATTGATTGTCTCTTACCAGTACATACAGTACATACAGTGAGCCCTGAGTGGGACTGTGTATACAACAGCAGCAGGCTTGTGGCCAGGAGGGAGGGTAGATGAACAGAGACCAGCTAAACTTAACTCCTGTCTCTGGAACCCCTCTCCATTAGGTTCCCTTGAGCACTTGGTCGCTCAGTTCTCAGTTAGTGAAGTAAGTCTCCCAGAGGGTACAGCCACTCAGAGGCTTAGATTTACACAGGTTCACACAGCAAGGATGTGATAGCCAGGTCTCAGGCAGGAGTGTGGGGCCCTGCACCATGTGCTGTGAAGGCCAGGGTGGTAAATACACACTGCTTATCCACACCCACTCCAGTCAGTCCCGGGCTGGAGTCCACAACATCCACATTGCCTCATCCAGGGCCTGCCCAACCCAGAATCTCCTTGACAAAGCCTATTTCACTCTTAGGCTTGATGACCAGCCCAAAACAGATGTGCTGGGTGTTCCCGAAGCAGAGGTGAGTAGGAGCAACATGTATGAGACCCAAGGTAGCAGCCTCTCTGTATCTCTGTGTCTGTGTCTCTGTCTGTCTGTCTGTCTGTCTGTCTGTCTGTCGCTCTCTCTCTCTCTCTCTCTCTCTCGGATGTTCGGGGTGGGTGGAGGGCATGGGTGCTGAGCGTGTTGCAGCAGGTGTGGGTAGATATGCACGTTGGAGAAGAATGTAAAGTACAAGCTATTGTTCACTGACAGAACCTCTCTATTCTCCTGTTCTCACTCCCAACCCACAGACCTGGGCCCTAGCCAGGGAGCTAAGTCAGTCAGCCTGGGGTGGGGGTCGGCATCTCTATGCTCTCAAGCTTGTAGGTGGTTCTGATTCATGCCAAGAACCTCTGTCTTCATCTTAGCCAGGTGTGGTGGTGCACCCGTAATCCCAGCTCCTGAGGACGTAGAGGTTAGGAGGACCAGAAGTTCAAAGTCATCCTCAGCTACATAGCAAGACGGAAGTAACCTGGTCTACACAAGCCCCTGTCTTTGAGAAAAAAGCCTTTGGCTTGACCTTCAAATGAACCAAGTCTGGGTCTCCGCAGTGCAGTGCAGTGCAGTGCAGTGTACTGCAGTGCAGTGCAGTGCAGTGGAGGCAGGGAGCACAGGCATCAGAAGCTGTGTGTTCAGAGAGTACCGGAAGGAGGCCAGGGTAGCAGGCATGGTAGCGCCTGGCCAGCACTCCAGAACGGAAGACCCAGACTCACTCTCCTCGCTCTGCAATCTCCTTCTTCATTCTTCTTTCAGGCCGAGGAGCCTGAGGCTGGCAAGTCAGAGGCAGAAGATGATGAGGACGAGATTGATGACCTCCCCAGCTCCCGTCGGCACTGGCGGGGCCCCATCTCTCGGAAAGCCAGCCAGACCAGCGTCTACCTGCAAGAGTGGGATATCCCCTTTGAACAAGTGGAACTGGGCGAGCCCATTGGGCAGGGCCGTTGGGGCCGTGTGCACCGAGGCCGTTGGCATGGCGAGGTGGCCATTCGGCTTCTGGAAATGGATGGCCACAACCAGGACCACCTGAAGCTGTTCAAGAAAGAGGTGATGAACTACCGGCAGACCCGGCATGAGAACGTGGTGCTCTTCATGGGGGCCTGCATGAACCCACCTCACCTGGCCATTATTACCAGGTAAGCCGCCTATGTGGGCCGGTGAGCAGGAGCAGCTCGGCCTCTCTGTCCCTGAAGCCTGCTGCTTTCTGTGGATGCCCTGGAGAGGGTGGAAGGGTTATCAGGGAGAAGACAAAGAAAGGCAAAGATGACGGGTCATTTCTGCATCCACACGGGACCACTGACCAACCTCAGAGCTGGGTGTGGCAGCCCATGCCTGGAGTGCTAGCACTTGGAGGTGGAGGCAGGAGAATCTTGAGTTTAAGACAGCCTGGGCTACACAGCAGGACCCTGTGTCCCCTCCAAATAGTAGTAGTAGTAGCAGCAGCAGCAGCAGCAGCAGCAACAGCAACAACAACAACAACGAGACCCCTCTGGGCATAAAGAAAACCCCAGTGTTCTAGAAAGATATAGAGCAGATACTCCACTCACACCACTTTGCCTGAGTGCTTTTCCCCACAAAGATGAGTGTGGTTAATCTTAATAATTCTATTCATTAAAATAAAGCAGGTTGAGGGCCAGTGAGATGGCTCAGCGGGTTAGGATGCTTGTTGCACAAGCCTGACAACCTGATCTTGACCCCCAGAACCCACAGTGAGGGAGACTTGACTCCCACAAGTTATCCCCTGATCTTCACAGGAATGCTGTGGTGTGTGCACGCATGCACATGTGCACATATACAACCAATCAATCAATCAATAAATGCAAATTAATTTTAAAATGTATAGCTAAGATTATGCTGGTTCACGGTTTCACTTCTGTCAGTTGACTGTAGACCTAAAGTCTACTTGGGTGTTCGTGTGCTGCTGTGGGATGAGCCCAGTGCCTTACAAATTCAGTGAGGGCTGTGCTGAGCCATACCCCAGGCCTGACAGTTTGGTGCCTTGATGTGCACTGCCTGTTTCTACTCCAGGAAGCATTCTGTGACTCACTTGTCAGTCTCTGTGGAAATCAGTGACTTCCTCAGAGCAGCAGGTACAGAACCACGTGCCTGGGCCACTTAAACTGTTGACTTTCAAAGTCAGAAAAGGGGCTGGGAAGAGGGCTTGGTGGGTAATAACACCTGTTGTGTAAGTGTGAGGACCCAAGTTCAGATCCCGGCACTGAGGCTTATAGAAGGGGTGTGCGTTTGAGGGGGCGGGGGTGGAGTGCACACACGAAGATAGTCTCTCAGTAGAGCCGTGGCTGTCCTGGAACTCACTGTGTAAGCCAGACTGGCCCCAGACTCAGATCCACCTGCCCCTGCCTCCCGTGTACCAAGAATAAGGATGCACACCATCATGCCCAGTTTTACGCTTAGCTTTTCAAGTGGTTGCTGGGACCAAACTCAGGTCCTCATGACTCCATTCCAAGAAGCCAAGAGAATCCTCCCCAACGTGAGACACCCTAGACCTGGACCCTGTGCTTTGGGGGAAGCAAGCAAACGACCCCCAAAACAAACATCTGGTTTTTGTTGTTTTCCTTAATGCAATGAACAAGTGAAATTGGCCATTGTTCTCAGAGGTAGAGAGGAACTGAACAGTGTCGGGTCACTAGAGTCCCCTGACCCATTCTATAAAATCCCAGCTCACAGCAGCACAGCGAGTCTCCCGGGGACCACCTGTGGGTGCCTGGCCCTGCAGCCTCCTCTGCTGTCCACCCATGCTCTCTCACTCAAGCCTCCAGTTCCTGAAGAGCTTGGAGTGAGTGAATGGGGCTACACAGAGAGGCGCAACAGGGCACTACTCAGTTAGCAACAGGATGTGATACCCTGGGATCTAAAATTAATGATAATGATAATCTTTGTGGCAAATCGGCGTGGCCTGTTGAGAGTCCCAGAGGCTGATTTCTTCCCCGTCTGAGTTCTCCCTCCCTGTGTGAAGGTGGGCTGGGAGTGTGAGTGAGCTGTGTCCCTGTGCAGGGGGAACTGCCAGGCCCTGGGCCTCCAGGAATGGGTGTTCATGTATGTTTATGCCTGTGTAGCGGGGAACCTTCTAGAAGCAGGTGGGCACAGTTCCCCTCACAGGTTCCAGGGAGCTAGGGCATACTTCTGCTAGCTCCTGGCCTCTTACCCATCCCCACTACTCAACAGCTTCTGCAAGGGGCGGACACTGCATTCATTTGTGAGGGACCCCAAGACGTCTCTGGATATCAACAAGACCAGGCAGATCGCCCAGGAGATCATCAAGGTAAAGGTGGGGTTGGAGTGGGGGTTCCAGCCACCTCTAGAGCTTTTGGTCTTTCCCCGGGCCATATCTGCCTGTGTCAGGTGGTTTGTGGCTCCTCTGTGTCTTAGCTGGGGGACCTCAGCCTGAGTCCTTGTCTCATCCAATCAAATGCAGAGCTCCACTCAGGGTTAATAGAACTGAATTAGCTGTGAGGAAACACTGCATGCTCTAAAGACAGTATCGCGCTAGCTGTGTGACCTCGGGGTCACCTGCTAGCTGTTTAACCTCTCTGAGCCTCAGCTTCCTCCCCTGTAAATACCAACACAACCTCCTTGATTAGGTCAGAGCAGAGACAGAATGGCATCATCTGTACAGAGAACGGAGTCATGGAGCTAGTGCTTGATGAGGGTTTCTTAGCACCAGCAGTGGGAAACAGTGTTTCACGTCAGGGCATAAAAAGACCCAGCCTTTCTGCAAATTCTCTGTTAGTTATCCAGATCTAGGCTTCCTGGGAGCAGGTCCTTTTGTTCAGTGCAGGCAGCTCTTTCCCACTCAGTTTAAAAATGAACTAGAGTGAGCCTCTCACTCGTTGCTTAAACAACTGCTAAGAGGACTGGAGAGGTGGCTCAGTAGTTAAGAGCACTTGCTGCTCTTGCAGAGGACCTGGGTTTGATTCCCAGCCCCCATTTGGTGGCTCTGTCACTAGCATCCTTAGCCCGCCAGTTCCATGGGATCCGAAAGCCTTTCCTGACCTCCGCGGGTACCAAGCATACACATGCTGCACACACATATGTGTAGGCAGAACACACATAAAGTGAATAAATCTAATTGAAAAAGTAATAGTAAAATAAAGCCAAGTGCTGTGACTGGAAATCAAATTCCAGAGCTCAGAAGGCTGAGGCAGGAGCACTGAAAGTTTGAAACCAGCCTGGACCACATAGGGAAGGGAGGTCACCATGTCTCCAAAGCAGAGAACCCTGAATACTGAATATAGCTTCCTCTCCTTTTTAAAAGATCCTGTCTGTGTTGAAAGGCTGCAGCCTCTCAGGCTGGGGATATACCTCACTGATAGAGTGTTTGCGTAGTATGCACAAAGCCACGGGTTCAGTCCCCATCACCATAAGTATTACAGGGGCACACACCTGTAATCTCCTCTTGGGAGGTGGAGGCAGGAGGATCAGAAGTTCAAGGTCACCCTTGGCTACCATGCACATTCAAAGCTGGGCTGCATGAAATCCTGTCAGACCCTTGCAGCTCTGCATCAGTCCGCCCTCTTGTCTCCTCTGACCTTCCTTCCCTTATGCCCCTCCTCTTCTCTGGAGCACTCTGTGCATGAATGTCTTTAGAAAAGATCCTCACAATGGCCTTTGGGACAGACCAGGGTTTCGGTCTGCCCCTTTCCCATGCCCACACTTGTAAAGTAAACCTCCAAGACCAAAACCCCGAGGTGTCACCTCTGCCTCCAGTGTGGGCTGTGCTCTTTCACCAGGGACACTGTTCCATCTCCTCACCCCCCACCTGAATCCTACTCCTCCCCACTTTCCGTCCTTCGCAGAACTGGGAGCTGTCCCCCCCCTGCCCCCCTGTCGGGTCGTGTGAGCCAAGGTAGCCAGGGTGGCCACTTCCGGGGCCCAGAAGGAAGACTCTGGAGTTGCCTCTGCCTGCCTCTTGTTCCTCCTGTTTCCTTCCTGGTGAAACCCCTCCTCTTCCCCCTGGGCACCCCCAGATCAGCACACCACCCCCCAGCTCACTTCCGTTTTGGAGCAAGCTGAGATGCTCTGAGAGTCAAGTAGAGCAGAGGGACCTGACCTTCAGGGAGAGGCTTGCAACCTTGGGGGTTGCCATGGAGACCCCGGGAAGCCCTGGGAAGGGACTGACAGTCAGGCTCTGCTCTGCAGCCTGTCTTCAGCCTGGCCCTTTCCAGCTGTCTCATCTGGTTTTTGTTTGCTTGGATGGTTATTTTGTTTTGTGACAGGGACTCACGTAGCCTAGGCTAGCCTCGAGTTCACTGTGTAGCTGAGGATGACCCTAAACTCCTACCTCCATCTTTCAAGTGTCGGGATAACAAATGTGACTCACCAAGCCCCACTCAATGTCTGTAATGTGAGCGAGCCTCAGAGAGGGACAGCTACTTGTGGAATCCATCACTCAGGCACCTGGAAAAGGCTTGTGCCCGGTTTAGGAAATGACAGTTCTATTCTATAAAGTTTGGTTTGCATTCCAGTCAGAGTCTGAGGAAGTGCCTCTCAACAGAAGGCAGGCCTGGGTGGGGGAGCATCCCAGGCCTTGCACCCTCTGTAATCTCAGAGCAGAATCCACTTCTGTTAAGCTCTCTCCTGATACTCCCCACAATGGGTTTGTGTCTGTGGTTGAAAGTGTTTCCTACAAGTGGCTTTTATGTTTCTAGGCATGTGACCCAGACTCCTTTATAGCCAGAGACACTTCTGGGAAACCTCGTGTGGAGACTGGGAGGTGGGAGGAGCCCGCAGCCTGACAGGCCATTCAGTTGTGAGTGGCAGTGTCTTGGCCCAGAGGTGTCAGGAACCTCCAGGAGTCCTGAGAATGTGGGGATTGGTGATGAGTAACTGTGGCCTTAATGAGGTCCCATTTGTCGGGTCATGGGCTCTGTGTACCTGACCCTTGAATGGTCAGGCCAAAGCACGTGCCGATGGGAGTCACCTATCACATTTCACCTGCTGTGTGGCAAAGGCCACAACAACACTAGCCTCTGAGTGGAGATGGAGCATGGAACTCAGACCTCAGGCTTTGTCTGGGGCTCTTGCTACCATGGTGAGGTATTGGGAGCAGCTGCACTTTAGATCTCACCCTGGGACGTATCTGTAGCCTGCTCTGAGTACTGCCCTGCTGAAGAGCAGAGTCCAGCTCATCGGGCTCTGTATTACCTCAGCCCAGATGATATTGATAAACTCCCCCCCCCCATCTGTGTGTGTGGGGGGGGGAGCGGGACTGTACGTACTTGTAGTTGTATGCTGCAGAGGCCCGAAATGAGTCTTTGGAATTAGAGTTACAAATGGTTGTGAGCTACCCCGTGTGGGTGCTGCAAACTGTATTCTGATCCTCTGCAGAAGAATGTGTCCCTAACCACTGAGACATCTCCCCAGCCCTGGTCAATTTTTTTTAAGTCAGTAGCTAAGTACTTAACAGTACCGTGTGCATGCTAAGTGCATGCTTACTGCTAAGCTACATCTCCAGCCCATGTCACTCATCTTTATGCTCCTCGACTGCCCACTACCACTCACTGTGTCCACACTCCACAGTTACCCAAGTCTGAGGTGGCTATTGGGCAGCAGAGTGGCATAGAAAGAGTGTGAACTGGCTTGAGGTCAGATCTGTGCTCCCTGTCTAACTGCTGTGTGTCTTGAGGCAATGCACTTGTCATCTCTGAGCCTCAGTTGCTTCCTGGGTGAGCCAAGGACAGTACCCTCATGTGTGAAGATTGGATCTGGGGATGGATACTGTGTCTTGCCCTGAATAGAGCTCAATCTCCATCTCTTAGCGTCCCCCACTCACTGATACAAGGCTGGATGTCTTCCAGGGCATGGGGTATCTTCATGCAAAAGGCATCGTGCACAAGGACCTCAAGTCCAAGAATGTCTTCTATGACAATGGCAAAGTGGTCATCACAGACTTCGGGCTGTTTGGGATTTCGGGCGTGGTCCGAGAGGAACGGTGAGTTGGCTGTGGGTGTCTGCACGAGCCGAGAGCTGGAGCGTATGTGAGTATGGAGTACCTCTGGCTGTGTGACTGGAGAGAGCCTTGCCTACACAGCCTAGGTTGCCTCAGTTCGTGGGTCAGCCATGCTGTTTCAGGCCGGAGATGGGTCTGGGTAATATTTAGGTCCCTCATGGTACTCGACTTCTGGGTGGGTACCCACGGAGGCTGAGTCCCCTCGCTCACATTCAGATTGGCTAGTCAGTGATGGATGAGGGACTAGGCTTGTTTACCCTTGATGAGAAAGAACATTGGGAAAAAAGCCCTCCCTAAGAATGGGGGCCTTAGGAAGAGTGGCATGCCAGGGAGTCAGCATTCAGGTTTGACATCCGCAGTCATCCTAGACCAAACCAGCCACTCTCCCAGCTCAGGGACTCAAACCCTGTCACCAGCAGCTCCCTGCCATTCCCAATTGTGGCCTCCCTCTCTCCCTCCCATCCTATTCAAAGGCAAGACCTTTGCTCCTCCATGCTCCTCTCTCAGCTTTCTATGTACTGCATGTGAGTATCAGATGTGTATAGTCAGACCACCCGCTCCCCACTGAGGGGCCTGTGTTTTTATCCTGGCCCCCAGGCGAGAGAACCAACTGAAACTGTCACACGACTGGCTGTGCTACCTGGCCCCCGAGATTGTACGGGAAATGATACCCGGGAGGGACGAGGACCAGCTGCCCTTCTCCAAAGCCGCCGATGTCTATGCGTTTGGGTGAGTAGACCACCAGCATCCAAGTGCAGGAGAGAAGGCCCTGGGGCCATTGGGCTGGGAAATGTGTCTTGGAAAGTCATGGCTGTGCTAGTTGTTGGCAGTGACTGTCTTTGACCTCTGGTCTCTGGCTGCTAATGTGGGGTTTTGTGCAGCTCTAATACGTTGTGTGTCTCCACAGGACGGTGTGGTATGAACTGCAGGCAAGAGACTGGCCCTTTAAGCACCAACCTGCCGAGGCCTTGATCTGGCAGATTGGAAGTGGGGAAGGAGTAAAGCGTGTCCTGGCATCCGTCAGTCTGGGGAAGGAAGTCGGAGTGAGTAGAGGGAAGCAAGGACAAGCGTGGCAGGATGAGAAGGACCACAGACAGGGTCTCCGGCTTTCCTAGTGTTCCAGGCACAGGGATCGTTATATGGGGAACAAAAGACTCAGGGTTCTGTGCCTTGTGTTTGGCCACATGTGCCGGCCATGCCCCTGGGTGTCAAGGCTGCAGAGGGTGCTGGGGGTGCTGAGTGGACCCTGAGAAGAAAGCCTTCCTTCTGTTGTGGCAACTGTTAAGAGGGTTCTCAGGGCTCCTGTATTTAGTCCTGCTTGTCCTGTCTCAGTCCTGGAACACTGAGGCGCCCCCTAGTGGCAGCGCAGTTCTCTGCACATTCCAAGAGCCCTGCATTTTCCTACTGGCACCTCCATCTTGCTTCTCTCCTGCTTCCATTCTGCTTGACTTGGTCGCCGACAGGTTGAGGAGGAAGGAAAGCAGGAAAGTTCGTTTTGACCCGGAAGGTTGACAGATCATCTGAAAAACTTAACCTCCCAGGGTTGTGGGTCCACAGATGGGCACTTGAGAGTTTCATGGGGATCCTTGTGAAACGGTCTGTCCTTGTGCCTCACTCCCCGGCTACCCACACACCAACTCCGGCGCTGTTTTGCAGGAGATCCTGTCTGCCTGCTGGGCTTTTGACCTGCAGGAAAGACCCAGCTTCAGCCTGCTGATGGACATGCTGGAGAAGCTACCCAAGCTGAACCGGCGGCTCTCCCACCCTGGGCACTTTTGGAAGTCGGCTGAGTAAGTATTCCCTCCATGAACCAGATCTGGAGAGCCTCTGTCTGGAGTGTCTGAGGGCGCCCTCTGCTGGACATGCCTCAGACTGCAATCTGAGGTTTCCACAGAGTAAGCTGAAGGATTCTCATCTTCCCAGTTGGTGCTAGAGGCGCCCTGTAGTAGGGGGCACCTCGTTTCCACCTGTGGAAATCCACACGTCACTGACACCAAGCCCAGGCTAGACCATGGTGAGGGAAGGGGTCAGTGGTCAGGGCCATGTGGGCACCAAAAGAGCCCCCAGCAAGCAGCATCAGTATTTTTTTTTTTTTCGGAGCTGGGGACCGAACCCAGGGCCTTGCGCTTCCTAGGTAAGCGCTCTACCACTGAGCTAAATCCCCAGCCCCGCAGCATCAGTATTTTGTTTTTCTTTTTTTTCTTCTTTTCTCTTTTTTCTTTTTTTCAGAGCTGGGGACCAAACCCAGGGCCTTGTGCTTGCTAGGCAAGCACTCTACCACTGAGCTAAATCCCCAACCCCAAGCAGCATCAGTATTACTTAGGCTGGTACCCACTTAGTCACTGAACTGTTGACACTGAAAGCTTGCCGCCCACTAGTGGGCCACGCCACTGAGCTATATGTCAGAAGCCTTTCCCCCTCATGGTCCTCTGTGCCCTGAGGCACAGAGCAGCGGGGACCACTGTCATCTCCCCTGTACTCTGTCCTGTTCTCTTTCTACTTTGGCTCCCTGGCTTACCCTCCCAAAGACCACCCTCTGGCCACAACCCTTTGTCAGGATCTGGGCCCTGTTACTTGTCTCAGCTTCCACAGTGGAGTCAGGTAAGATCCAGAGTGCGCAAACGTTGCCGAGTGTCAGGTGGCAAATCCTGTAAGCTTGGCAAGTGAGGTTCTGGCGGTGGCAGTGGGGGAGGGGCGATGAGGCCCCAAGGGCTGAGCCCTGTGCTGCTGTAGATCTTAGCGCTGGGTACAGGCTTCCTCCTCTAGTAAACCATGTCCATACCGGGCAGGCACTGGCATTCAGAGATGACTCCTGTTTCTGGAAACAGATCAGCTCCACCCTCTCAGCTCACAGATGGGAAACAGTCCACTAATAGGGACCGTTACCAGGCCACAGCCACCAGCTCCCAGGCTCCTGTGAGCTTCGTGATCCTGGCCTCTGCTTCCTCAGACATGGGGTCTCTAACTCTCACTTTCTGTTTTCTTTCCCATCGACTTCATCACTTTCCATTTCTGGGGGGTGGCGGATGCACTGGTCTTGTCTTATCATCTCCCTCCCGCTCCACCATCCTGACTCCTCCACCTGTCTGCTGGCTGCCATCACCCACCGGGCTGGACCGGATTGGACGGCTCTCTTCAACTGCTGGTGAACTGGTCTCGGGCACCCCTAGCCGCTGGCGGAGTCGCTACTATGGGAAAGGACGCTATGGTCACCCTGACTTTAAGAGCTCCTGTCCACTTCTGGAGGAATAGTGTGTTTCCGTCTCTTCTCGTTCCCTGCCTGTGTGTGGCTGTCTACCCGCCCTTCCCATTCTGTCTCTGCATGCCAGCTTCTTACATCCTTGCTTTGGTTCCCATAATCCACACTGACCTCCTGCACTGGCCACCAGCAAGGGCCACCAGACTTGGGTTTCTCACAGAGGGTGAGAGAAGCCCACAGTGTATGGCAGGGAGGGCCCCTCTCCCTACCCCATGAGCTAGCTAGCATGTGGGCAAGGGGGATTTAGCTCACTGAGCAAGTCCCCCCAAATCCCACTTCGGCTAGAGCTCAGAAGAGGAGAATCCAGTGATACAGTTGTGATAGCACATGCCTATCACCCCAGCATTCAGGAGTCTGAGGCAGGGGAATTGTAAGTTTGGGTCTAGCCTGGGCTATACAGTAAAATCTCAGAAATAAAATTGTCAATGGCAGCTGGGCATGGTGATGGGCACACGCCTTTTAATCCCAGTACTCGGGAGGCAGGGGCAGGAGGATCTCTTGAGTTTGAGGCTATCCTGGTCTATATAGTGAGTGCCAGGAGAGACCCTGTGTCAAAGAGCAAACAGACAAGCACCAATGAGCAGCTGGGGGTGTGACTCAATGTAGAGCTTAGTGTTCATGAGGCTGGTTTGGACCCCAGAACTACAAATATTAATAATGGTAATTAATAATAATAATAATAATAATAATAATAATAATAATAATAGAGAGAGAGGGAAAGAACCAAGTAAGCAGAAGTGATCATCTCCGAAACTAGTTTGATCTAGTTTGATTGTCACAAGGAGCCGTGGGGTGCCTACAACCGCCCTGTGGGAACTTGGAGAAGCTTCCTTGGGCAGTGTGCTTGCCCCGAGCCATTCTGAGGGTGGGTTGGGGGATCCTATTCTCAGGAGGGTTCCTGGGCAGCTGCCCTGGCTGGGCTCCTGAGCCCTGGCTCCTTGAGGCCCAGGTTCTGATACCACTCTCTCCTCTG
The DNA here is from genome assembly GCF_021556685.1 of Rattus norvegicus. NCBI lineage: Eukaryota > Metazoa > Chordata > Mammalia > Rodentia > Muridae > Rattus > Rattus norvegicus. The sequence continues at coordinate 69,884,042 of NC_141543.1, read as the reverse complement.
TCCTTAGGTTGTAGACCTGGCTGTCTTGCATGCCCGGGGGCTTCCTTTCTCCTAATCACCAACTCAGCTTCCTGACTTCCGTTAAGACTCCAAACGCCAGCCAGCGGCACTAACCCAGGGGACACCGGCTCTGCTGCTCCAGACTCCTCCCTGTGCTCTGTTTTTAACAGCTTCCCTCCCCACCACATGGCCAGTGGGTGCCTGACTTGTGTCACTGCCAGGGGAGGATGGCACTAACAGTGACCCCCTCAAGGCAGACGAACAGCCTTCAGCTGCCTTCGTGGATAAGACGGTCTTTTCTCTCTTGTTCTCCAGAGAGTGGCTCTTGCTTGTGTTCCTCTGCTCCCCAGCCCTTACTAACACCTTCTTGAGCCCCTGCTGAGCATGCTCAGAGGATGGGGAGGGGCATGGTGACCCTGGGGACGGTGTCCTGCAAAGGGTGTCACAGTTCAGAACTGCCCAGAGCCAGCACTAAGGTCATGGACCCTGACTAGAGTCCTCTCTCTTGCAGATAGGACAGCACACACACACACACACACACACACACACACACACACACACACAATTGTGTTGCTGTGAAAGGCATCAGTTCAGAAAGGCTAGGTCCTTAGGAGCCACACTCAAAACTGTGGTAAACAAAGCGATACCTGCCACCAGAGCTTAGTAATGGAGGCAAACCTGCTGATACACATTACAACACCATCTGTCAGGAGTTCATGTCTGTCCCTGATCAGATTTCTGCAGTTGGGCTCAGGATTCCACTCCATAGCAGCCTCAGCAGACCCCATGTGAGCACCATTTCTAAAAGGAGCGTATGACATCGCCAGTCCTCAGGCCTGCCTCACCCAGTTCCACAGCCATGTGGAGCAGCCAGTACAGAAACCATACATGCTACCACCATGCTGGGTGCTGGGCAGTCAGGTGAACACACCACTGTTTCCCCCTCATCCCTGCCAGCTAGGGAATGTGGCCGAGGCCCGACTTACGGTGGCCAGATCACCTCTGCCACAGCTATGGACCGAGAAGTTGGCATCACTGAGCTCCTGCTTAGCCAGCGACACCTTAGCTCTGGATGAGAGCAGCAGAGCCATAACCCGTGTCTCTGCTCCTCTTTACAGTGCTAACAGCAGCAAAGTCATGCCCCGCTTTGAAAGGTTTGGCCTGGGGACCCTGGAGTCCAGTAATCCAAAGATGTAGCCAGCCATGCACGTTCATGCAGACAGCGTCTTCCTTTCTGAAACATGATGACGAGACATGCAAACTACCACAAGGAATCAGAAACATTGCATCCCAGGCTGCGGACTAGGAGCGTGACTCCTCCATGAAGAACGCGCATCACCGTGTGTGGAGCTCGGGATTGCAGCCGTCCACTCGACCCCAGATGATACCGCCACAGCTAGTGTTTACACAGAGGTTTCTGCCCAGCAAGCTTGGTGTTTTACAGTATGTAAGGATAATTCTGCAGAAGGGTGCTGGCACTGTGGAGCAGCAGCAATGCCTCCCCTCCCCCTTCCGGAGGGGCCCAGGGCTGAGCCAGAAGGAAGAGGAAAAGCAAAAGGCAGCATGAATGTGGCTGTTCTGGGAAAAGGGCATGTGGCAGGCTTGCCTTGGCCTGTGCTTGGGCCCCGAACCACACTAAGGAGCAACAGCCTTGGTTGGGAATCTGTCTGGATTACAGGGTCAGAGTTCCTGGAGAGCTGGAGTCCATTTCTGCTCTGACCCAGGTTTGCTATGCTTTTTTAAAAAAACAAAAGTACAGACAGAATCTCTGTGGCTTCTAGACCGAGCTGATGGATCTTAGCCTGGCTCCTACTGCAGGGGGAGGGAAATAGCCACACATCTGTGGAGATACCCACATCTTATCTGAGGCCTCCGGGTAGGGATGAAGGCTGTGGAACTCAGCCTCTGTCATCAGACACCTTCCAGTGCCTGATTTACACCTCTTCCCGGAGCTGAGGGCTAGTCCATCTGGTGTGTGTTCAGTCAGTTCTTGGTTAAGGAGAGCGGGGAAGTTGGCAGACGCAGCCTGCAGTGGCCCTAGCACCTTAAAACCCATTGTCTGTCACCCCAGAATGTTCTAGACCTACTGCCACTTCCCCTTCCCCATCTCATGGAAACCTTTTAGCCCATTCTGTCCCCTGTGCATGCTCTGAACTCAGATTGGGTTATCAGACTGTCCAGGTACATCAGTTAGGTAAGCTCTGATCTGAGCCTTAGACCTCTCCGTTCATTCCCATGAGCAGTAGGGGCCGGACTGGAGTAAATCAGCTGTGCTCCCCAGAAACTGTCAGCTGCCAAGCACGTTGGTCCTTGAGCAGAGGGTAGGCAGCATCAGACTCCACAATCAGAGGAGGGAAGAAATGGGGGTGTAGTGGAAATGTGGTTGGATTCAGACCCACAGGCTTAAAGTCCCACTTTGGAATGGCCATGTGGCTCCCTCTCAGTTAAACTCCCAGTAAAGTGTCAATTTTCAGAGCTCTCCACAGCACCCAAGTCTGGTCCGGGTGCCTCTTAAAACAGGCCACTCTCGGGGTTGGGGATTTAGCTCAGTGGTAGAGCGCTTGCCTAGCGAGCGCAAGGCCCTGGGTTTGGTCCCCAGCTCCGGAAAAAAAAAAGGAAAAAAAAAAAAAAAAAAAAAAAAAACCAGGCCACTCTCTGAGAAGTTGTGGAAACTCCCCGCTCCCCTAGCGCATTTGTTCCTGCTACAGGACAGTTGGGATAGTAGCATCTTGACCCTGCCTCAGGGTAGGAAGGAAGAGCCTCTCTTCAGCTCGTGGGCTGTCCAGTCATTTCTCCACCCCTCAGATTTCCACAGTAGCCCTTGATGTGACCTCCCTACTTCAAAACACATAGTGTGTGCCCATTGCCTCGGGCAGTCTCAGGCCTGCACCTTCCCAGAGGCCACAGAGCATAAGGCTCTGGCCAGTCCCCTCACCAGGACATGAGCCATCAGGCTACCAGCTGAGTCAACCCTTTCAGCTATCCCCTGACACCAAATCACAGCAGACAGCACATACCCACTGACAGCGAGCCTAGGTCTTGCTGTATACTGTGAGCATCCCGGATCAGACCGTTTTGAGCCCTGCATTGAATGCGGTCTTATGCGTGTGCTGAGAACCAGATAGGAATAGTCGTGGTCCCTGGCTTGAGGAGCTGGCCATCTTCTGGGGGCCAATTCTCTTGGGGCCGACATCTGCCAAGGGTGGACCTGTATGTAGTGCTGGAACCCTCCTCCTCATTCTCCAGGTCCTGCTTCTGTTCTGCCCTTCATGTAAGAGAGTTCCCCACCCTGGTTCCCACTTTCTAGTAAGTGACTGTGAATTGATGTTAGGAAAGCTCACCTCCTGTGTACCCTCCTTATCTCCTGGGAAACACATGAAGGATGACAGATACTGTGAATTCAGCCCCCATGGCCACTATGAAGGCAATGAAAAAGGCCCAAGCTGCAGAGAACCTGCCCACCTAAAGTGTGAGGCACTTTTCCCATCAGAGTGGCAAGAAGTGAGTCCTAGCTAGCGCTGGGCCGCTCCTCTTCTAATGCATCCAATCAAAGCCCTGGGCCATTGTCTTCTTGTGCTCCAGGCAGGGAGTGGCAAGCCTGTGTTTCTCTGTAGTGACAGGGTGGGGTGGAACAGCCATACTGTGCTCAGCGCTAGCCAGGAGTGATCAGTGTGTATACCTAGCGTCTTCTGTGGCCACGAGGCAGACATTTCTTTTGAATGTGATGTAAAATTTGTACAGTAAAAGTTTTTATATTTTCTATCAATTGCATTTGTCTTCCAGAAATGCTTTAATTTAAATTAAAATGGTTAGTCTTGATGAATGTGTTATATTGGGGTTTTTGCCACTGCTAAGAATGAATGTACCCTGTGGCTAAGCCAGGCCTAGGGGTCTGGAGTTTGTGAATAAAGTTTACAAAGGTGTCCTGAGGCTCATGTTTGTTTTGGCCAGTCCAGATGACTGTTGGGGACCGTGTGGGTGAATGGGTGGACAGAAATGAAGTGCTCAGGGGTCTGAACCCCTGCCAGGAGTTAAGGAGCATCTCCCTAAAGAAGGGATTATGGAGCCAAGACTGGAGGATCAAGAGTTCAAGCCCATCCTCAGCTAGATAATGAATTCCAGGCCAGCTGAGGCTGTATGGGATCCTAACATAGGGAGGGAGGGGGGCAGAAGGAGAGAGTGATTGATTGATTGATCGATTGATTGATTGCTTATGCCTAGATCTCAGAACAGGTGTCTCTCAAGGCTGGAAAGATGGCTCAGTGGTTAAGAGCACATCCTGCTCTTGCAGAGGACCAGAGTTCAGTTCTCAGTGCCTGTCTTAGGGTTTCATTGCTTTGAAGAAACACTGTGACCAAGCAACTCTTATAAGAGACAATATTTATTTGAGACTGGCTTACAGGATCAGAGGTTCAATCCATTATCATCTAGTTGCACAGTTCCAACAAGGTCACACCTCCTAAGAGTGCCAATCCCTGGGCCAAGCATATTCAAACCACCACAGCGCCCATGTTGGAAACTTAGACCAATGGCTGACAAAATACTCCTAATCGTGAACTAGAGAAAACCCACCAATGAAAATCAGAAACACTTAAATTAAAAAGCCACAGTCGTCAAACTTCTCTTCAGCCTACTCGAATACTCTCAGGTACCTTTTTATGAGCAGTTCCTTTAATCCTCGGGAACCCCACTCTGCCTTGTAAGACAGCAACGGCAAAAGCAAATAAACAATAAAAATAACCACAACGAAAACCCTGCAAACCGATGAGCTGCTGTCAGAGAAACCTGCTCAGTGAGGAATTTGTGGCTGTAAATGTTTTGGAGAGAAAACAAGATTAGAGCGGAGGTGGGTGCACAGAACGGAGACTGAGAAACTGCTCAAGTCCGGTAAAATCCAAAGCTGGCTGTTTGACAAGATTTACCCGGATTGATAAACCTCTAAATGGATTGAGAAAACAGAAGACTGGAATTGTCAAAACCAGGAATGAATATGGAGATGTTAGTGCCCAATTCTACAGAAATAAGATGGTTGGTTATAAGACAGAATGTATATCCGCAGATGAAGTAAACTGGACGAGCCAGATACAGAGCCCTCCAAGACTCAATCAAAGAAATGGATTTTCCGGGGTTGGGGATTTAGCTCAATGGTAGAGCGCTTGCTAGGTCCTGGGTTCGGTCCCCAGCTCCGAAAAAAAAGAAAAAAAAATGAATTTTGCAGACACAGCTGCAAACTAGTAACGAGATGAAACTGGTCACCTAAACTCTCCAGGTGAAACCCTGGACCCACTGGCTTAATGTGCAGATTCTACCTAAACATTTAATGATCTAACGCCAATATTCCTTAAACATGTATGAAAAATCAAAGAGTGGAGAACACTTATTAACATGAAAAGCCAGTATCACACTGATACAAAGCCCATATTCTTAAAAACCTAGAAGAAGGTGTCGTGATAAACACGGATGTAAAAATCCTCATAGTCGGGGCTGGAGAGATGGCTCAGAGGTTAAGAGCACTGACTGCTCTTCCAGAGGTCCTGAGTTCAAATCCCAGCAACCACATGGTGGCTCACAACCATCTGTAATGGGATCTGATGCCCTCTTCTGGTGTGTCTGAAGACAGCTACAGTGTACTCATATACATAAAATAAATAATTCTAAAAAAAAATACTGTTTAAAAAAAAATCCTCATAGTCAGGACAGCTGGGATGGCTCAACAGGCAAAGGGTTTTGCTGTGCAGTCCCAGTAACCTGAGTTTGATTGTCAGAACTCAGGTAAAAGCAGAAGCAGAGAGAACTCCAAAGCATTTCCTCTGGTTTCCATATGCACACTCCTGCAATGTGGTGGATGATGATGGTGGTGATGGTGGTGATGGTGGTGGTGGTGGTGATGGTGGTGGTGGTGGTGATGGTGGTGGTAGTGGTGGTGGTGGTGGTGGTGTTGTTGTTGTTGGTGGTGGTGGTGGTGGTGATGGTGGTAGTGGTGATGGTGGTGGTGGTGGTGGTGATGGTGGTGGTGGTGGTGGTAGTGGTGATGGTGGTGATGATGGCAACGATGATGATGATGAATCCTCAACAAGATGTCAACTAAGTTTAGCATATTAAAAGATGGCTTGCCAATCCCAAATGCTATTTGTCCCTGGAAAGCAAGGGTGGTTTGACGTAGGAACCAGATGCTGAGACCTTAGCTATGTGCCACTACGTCTGGTTACTTCCCCTGAATGGTTTTTTCCTTTGTGTGTATGTGTGAGTATATGTGCATTTTCATGTGTGTGCAGGTACACACACATGTGTGAGCATTCGGAAGTGAACTTCACGTGTTCTTCCTTATGAGACATCCATTTTGTTTTGTGTGACAAGATCTCTTATTGGGATATGGGGGGCACACAAGCTGAGTTCCCCATGTCTGTCTGGTTTGCAAGGCAAATTTGCACAGTCAAGATAACGCAGCCAACAGCAGATTAGTGAGCTCTGGAGGAACAGTGGGACAACCTCTAGACATCTCTGTAGCTATGAGGTGATGATGGCCAGGGAGGTCATCCATGGACCGACGCATCAGGCCATTCCATTTACCTTCCAGATCTTCTACTCAACAGCTGCCTGGGGGTTCTCTTATTCTTAGCTTTGTCAATTACTGAACTCTATGGGGATGCTGGGAGCTTCAGTCGAAATGTGAAATTTTCAAATGACATTTTTTTTCCTGTGCCAAGAGCTCCTCAGAATGCAACCTGGCATCCAATCAACAATGGCTCCTTTCCTGGGGACAGCTACAGGACACACGGGGTGGGGAGGACCCTGTCCCATGAGACTGGGTAAAAGGAAGGAGGGACAGGACAGAAGGACAAACAGAAGACCATCAGCAGTATAAGCTGGTGACATGAAGGGAGCTGGTTAGGTGAGGACTTCAAGCAGGGTGGGCGTGACCTCGGTGTACACACCCTGGCATCTGCCATCTGCTATTGTTCCTCCCAGCAGAGATAAGAGTCTCCTTGCCTGGGAAGAAAAGGCTCAGGAAACTTTTCCCCACTGGGGAGCGTGCCCGCCCGGTTCACAGGAGTGAACAGTTTGCAGGTGTTTTACAGCTGGGGTCAGAGGTCAGTGAGTAGAGTGCTTGCCTGTCATGTATGAAGCCCTGGGTTCCATCCTTCATGCTAAATACACAGATGGCGGTGGCGGCAGCGATGGCGATGGTGGAGGCAGTGGCGGTGGTGGTGGTGGTGGTGGTGGTGGTGGTGGTGGTGGTGGTGGTGGGTGTGTGTGTGTGTGTGTGTGTGTGTGTGTGTGTGTGTGTGGTGTTCATGTATGCTCTTGTGTATATGTATGTGTTGCTGGGAATTGAACTCAGGGCCTCATATGTGCTTGCTAGGCAATTGCACCACTACTGACTTGTGTTCTAAGCCCTCGTAGCTCTAGCGGCTTGACAGTCATGTATCATATTCCTCAATTTCTCCCTCTCTAAACACCACCACTTTTCTTTAAATCAATCTTTGATTAAAACCTTATTGCAGCCAGGTTTGGTGATGCATACCTATAATCCCAGCACTTGGAAGACTGAGGCAGGAGGACTAAAGGTTTGAAACCAGCCTGACCTACATAATGAAACCTTGTCTCAAAAAACAAACAACCCTGAAATACCATTTACTATATGCCTTGGGCTAACCTCGGAACTCTGGTCTAGTAACTACAAGTCCCTCCTCACTTTCTTTGTTCGTTCCTTCCTTCCTTCCTTCCTTCCTGCCTGCCTGCCTGCCTGCCTGCCTCCCTCCCTCCCTCCCTCCCTCCCTCCCTCCCTCCCTTCCTTCCTTCCTTCCTTCCTTCCTTCCTTCCTTCCTTCCTTCCTCCCCTCCTGCCTTCCTGCCTTCCTCCCTTCCTTCCTTCCTGCCTTCCTTTCTTTCAACAGGTAGCCCTGGCTAACCTTGAACTCGCAAAGACCCATCTGCCTTTGCCTCTGCTTCCCGAGTGCTGGGATTGAAGGTCTGAGACCCTGTGATGCTTTGCATATGCTTGGCCCAGGGAATGGCACTATTAGAAGGTGTGGCCTTGTTGGAGGAAATGTGTCACTGTGGGGTGGGCTTGGAGACCCTCCTCCTAGCTGCCTGAGGATGCTTAGTCTGTTCCTGGCTTCCTTTGGGTGAAGATGTAGAACTCAGCTCCTCCTGCACCATGCCTGCCTGGATGCTGCCATGCTCCCGCCTTGATGATACTGGACTGAACCTCTGAACCTGTAAGCCAGCCCCAATTAAATGTCCTTTATAAAACTTACATTGATCATGGTGTCTGTACACAGCAATAAAACCCTAAGACAGACCCCTCCTTCTCATAGCTTATTTATTTATTTACTGACTTATTTTTGAGACAGGGTTCCATAGGAGCCCAGGCTAGCTATACTCCCCATGTATTCAAGGCTGGCCTTGAACTCTTGAACTCCCGATCTTCCTGCCTCTGCCTCCAAGCACCTGTATTATAAGTATTTATCACCACTTACACAAATATTAGTTCCAGACACTTGGATTGCAGAAACTTTTCAGATGCTTAGAAAGGTAGGTAGGCTGGAGGGACTGTCCTGGTTGGCCTTTTCTAAATTATGTGGCTGTTTTATACAAACTCTGTTGAAAGAGTCCTGGCCGATCTGAGATTTAACACACACACACACACACACACACACACACACACACACACACACACACACACACTTTATCTCACCAAGTTCCTATGCAAAGTGCTGTCCTGGGCCTTCCTGTAGACAGTGTATTTCCCAGTGTTGACGTCTCACAATCCAAGCTCACTCCAGCCCACTGCTAAAGGCAAGTTTAAGGCGTCTTTCTGGAACTTAGCTTGTACCTTTTTTCTTTTCTTTTTTCTTTTTCTTTTTCTTTTTTTTTATTAACTTGAGTATTTCTTATTTACATTTCGAGTGTTATTCCCTCTCCTGGTTTCTGGGCCAACATCCCCCTAGCCCCTCCCCTTCCCCCTCCCCTTCTTTATGGGTGTTCCCCTCCCCATCCTCCCCCCATTGCCGCCTTCCCCCCAACAATCACGTTCACTGGGGGTTCAGTCTTAGCAGGACCCAGGGCTTCCCCTTCCACTGGTGCTCTTACTAGGATATTCAATGCTACCTATGAGGTCAGAGTCCAGGGTCAGTCCATGTATAGTCTTTAGGTAGTGGCTTAGTCCCTGGAAGCTCTGGTTGCTTGGCATTGTTCATATGGGGTCTCGAGCCCCTTCAAGCTCTTCCAGTTCTTTCTCTGATTCCTTCAACAGGGGTCCTGTTCTCAGTTCAGTGGTTTGCTGCTGGCATTTGCCTCTGTATTTGCTGTATTCTGGCTGTGTCTCTCAGGAGAGATCTACATCCGGCTCCTGTCTGCCTGCACTTCTTTGCTTCATCCATCTTGTCTAATTGGGTGGCTGTATATGTATGGGCCACATGTGGGGCAGGCTCTGAATGGGTGTTCCTTCTGTCTCTGTTTTAATCTTTGCCTCTCTATTCCCTGCCAAGGGTATTCTTGTTCCCCTTTTAAAGAAGGAGTGAAGCATTCACATTTTGATCATCTGTCTTGAGTCATGTGTTCTAGGCATCTAGGATAATTCAAGCATTTGGGCTAATGGCCACTTATCAATGAGTGCATACCGTGTGTGTTTTTCTGTGATTGGGTTACCTCACTTAGGATGATATTTTCCAGTTCCAACCATTTGCCTATGAATTTCATAAAGGCATTGTTTTTGATAGCTGAGTAATATTCCATTGTGTAGATGTACCACATTTTCTGTATCCATTCCTTTGTTGAAGGGCATCTGGGTTCTTTCCAGCTTCTGGCTATTATAAATAAGGCTGCTATGAACATAGTGGAGCACGTGTCTTTTTTATATGTTGGGGCATCTTTTGGGTATATGCCCAAGAGAGGTATAGCTGGATCCTCAGGCAGTTCAATGTCCAATTTTCTGAGGAACCTCCAGACTGATTTCCAGAACGGTTGTACCAGTCTGCAATCCTACCAACAATGGAGGAGTGTTCCTCTTTCTCCACATCCTCACCAGCATCTGCTGTCACCTGAGTTTTTGATCCTTAGCCATTCTCACTGGTGTGAGGTGAAATCTCAGGGTTGTTTTGATTTGCATTTCCCTTATGACTAAAGATGTTGAACATTTCTTTAGGTGTTTCTCAGCCATTCGGCATTCCTCAGCTGTGAATTGCTTGTTTAGCTCTGAACCCCATTTTTAATAGGGTTATTTGTCTCCCTGCGGTCTAACTTCTTGAGTTCTTTGTATATTTTGGATATAAGGCCTCTATCTGTTGTAGGATTGGTAAAGATCTTTTCCCAATCTGTTGGTTGCCGTTTTGTCCTAACCACAGTGTCCTTTGCCTTACAGAAGCTTTGCAGTTTTATGAGATCCCATTTGTCGATTCTTGATCTTAGAGCATAAGCCATTGGTGTTTTGTTCAGGAAATTTTTTCCAGTACCCATGTGTTCGAGATGCTGCCCTAGTTTTTCTTCTATTAGTTTGAGTGTATCTGGTTTGATGTGGAGGTCCTTGATCCACCTGGACTTAAGCTTTGTACAGGGTGATAAGCATGGATCGATCTGCATTCTTCTACATGTTGACCTCCAGTTGAACCAGCACCTTTTGCTGAAAATGCTATCTTTTTTCCATTGGATGGTTTTGGCTCCTTTGTCAAAAATCAAGTGCCCATAGGTGTGTGGGTTCATTTCTGGGTCTTCAGTTCTGTTCCATTGGTCTATCTGTCTGTCTCTGTACCAATACCATGCAGTTTTTATCACTATTGCTCTGTAGTACTGCTTGAGTTCAGGGATAGTGATTCCCCCTGAAGTCCTTTTATTGTTGAGGAGAGTTTTAGCTATCCTGGGTTTTTTGTTATTCCAGATGAATTTGCAAATTGTTCTGTCTAACTCTTTGAAGAAATGGATTGGTATTTTGATGGGGATTGCATTGAATCTGTAGATCGCTTTTGGTAAAATGGCCATTTTTACTATATTAATCCTGCCAATCCATGAGCATGGGAGATCTTTCCATCTTCTGAGGTCTTCTTCAATTTCTTTCTTCAGTGTCTTGAAGTTCTTATTGTACAGATCTTTTACTTGCTTGGTTAAAGTCACACCGAGGTACTTTATATTATTTGGGTCTATTATGAAGGGTGTCATTTCCCTAATTTCTTTCTCGGCTTGTTTCTCTTTTGTGTAGAGGAAGGCTACTGATTTATTTGAGTTAATTTTATACCCAACCATTTTGCTGACGTTGTTTATCAGCTTTAGTAGTTCTCTGGTGGAACTTTTGGGATCACTTAAATATACTATCATATAATCTGCAAATAGTGATATTTTGACTTCTTCTTTTCCGATCTGTATCCCCTTGATCTCCTTTTGTTGTCTGATTGCTCTGGCTAGAACTTCAAGAACTATATTGAATAAGTAGGGAGAGAGTGGGCAGCCTTATCTAGTCCCTGATTTTAGTGGGATTGCTTCAAGTTTCTCTCCATTTAGTTTAATGTTAGCAACTGGTTTGCTGTATATGGCTTTTACTATGTTTAGGTATGGGCCTTGAATTCCTATTCTTTCCAGGACTTTTATCATGAAGGGGTGTTGAATTTTGTCAAATGCTTTCTCAGCATCTAATGAAATGATCATGTGGTTTTGTTCTTTCAGTTTGTTTATATAATGGATCACGTTGATGGTTTTCCGTATATTAAACCATCCCTGCATGCCTGGGATGGAGCCTACTTGATCATGGTGGATGATTGTTTTGATGTGCTCTTGGATTTGGTTTGCCAGAATTTTATTGAGTATTTTTGTGTCGATATTCATAAGGGAAATTGGTCTGAAGTTCTCTTTCTTTGTTGGGTCTTTGTGTGGTTTGGGTATAAGAGTAATTGTGGCTTCATAGAAGGAATTCGGTAGTGATCCATCTGTTTCAATTTTGTGGAATAGTTTGGATAGTATTGGTATGAGGTCTTCTATGAAGGTCTGATAGAATTCTGCACTGAACCCGTCTGGACCTGGGCTCTTTTTGGTTGGGAGACCTTTAATGACTGCTTCTATTTCCTTAGGAGTTATGGGGTTGTTTAACTGGTTTATCTGTTCCTGATTTAACTTCAGTACCTGGTATCTGTCTAGGAAATTGTCCATTTCCTGCAGATTGTCAAGTTTTGTTGAATATAGGCTTTTATAGTAAGATCTGATGATTTTTTTAATTTCCTCTGATTCTGTAGTTATGTCTCCCTTTTCATTTCTGATTTTGTTAATTTGGACACACTCTCTGTGTCCTCTCATTAGTCTGGCAAAGGGTTTATCTATCTTGTTGATTTTCTCAAAGAACCAACTTTTAGTTCTGTTGATTCTTTCTATGGTCCATTTTGTTTCTACTTGGTTGATTTCAGCTCTGAGTTTGATTATTTCCTGCCTTCTACTCCTCCTGGGTGTATTTGCTTCTTTTTGTTCTAGAGCTTTTAGGTGTGCTGTCAAGCTGGTGACATATGCTCTTTCCTGTTTCTTTCTGCAGGCACTCAGAGCTATGAGTTTTCCTCTTAGCACAGCTTTCATTGTGTCCCATAAGTTTGGGTATGTTGTACCTTCATTTTCATTAAATTCTAAGAAGTCTTTAATTTCTTTCTTTATTTCTTCCTTGACCAGGTTATCATTGAGTAGAGCATTGTTCAACTTCCACGTATATGTGGGCGTTCTTCCCTTATTGTTATTGAAGACCAGCTTTAGGCCGTGGTGGTCTGATAGCACGCATGGGATTATTTCTATCTTTCTGTACCTGTTGAGGCCCGTTTTTTTGACCAATTATATGGTCAATTTTGGAGAAAATACCATGAGGAGCTAAGAAGAATGTATATCCTTTTGCTTTAGGATAGAATGTTCTATAAATATCTGTTAAGTTCATTTGGTTCATGACTTCTCTTAGTCTATGTCTCTGTTTAATTTCTGTTTCCATGATCTGTCCATTGATGAGAGTGGGGTGTTGAAATCTCCTACTATTATTATGTGAGGTTCAATGTGTGTTTTGAGCTTTAGTAAGGTTTCTTTTACGTATGTAGGTGCCCTTGTATTTGGGGCATAGATATTTAGGATTGAGAGTTCATCTTGGTGGATTTTTCCTTTGATGAATATAAAGTGTCCTTCCTTATCTTTTTTGATGACTTTTAGTTGAAAATTGATTTTATTTGATATTAGAATGGCTACTCCAGCTTGCTTCTTCCGACCATTTGCTTGGAAAGTTGTTTTCCAGCCTTTCACTCTGAGGTAGTGTCTGTCTTTGTCTCTGAGGTGTGTTTCCTGTAGGCAGCAGAATGCAGGGTCCTCGTTGCGTATCCAGTTTGTTAATCTATGTCTTTTTATTGGAGAGTTGAGGCCATTGATGTTGAGAGATATTAAGGATGGATGTGAGGTCATGTTTGTGTGCTTTTCTTCTCTTTGTTTTGTTGCCAAGACGATTAGTTTCTTGCTTCTTCTAGGGTGTAGCTTGCCTCCTTATGTTGGGCTTTACCATTTATTATCCTTTGTAGCGCTGGATTTGTAGAAAGATATTGTGTAAATTTGGTTTTGTCATGGAATATCTTGGTTTCTCCATCTATGTTAATTGAGAGTTTTGCAGGATACAGTAACCTGGGCTACCATTTGTGTTCTCTTATGGTCTGTATGACATCTGTCCAGGATCTTCTGGCTTTCATAGTCTCTGGCGAAAAGTCTGGTGTGATTCTGATAGGCCTGCCTTTATATGTTACTTGACCTTTTTCCCTTACTGCTTTTAATATTCTTTCTTTATTTTGTGCATTTGGTGTTTTGACTATTATGTGACGGGAGGAATTTCTTTTCTGGTCCAATCTATTTGGAGTTCTGTATGCTTCTTGTATGCTTATGGGTATCTCTTTCTTTAGGTTAGGGAAAGTTTTCTTCTATGATTTTGTTGAAGATATTTACTGGTCCTTTGAGCTGGGAGTCTTCACTCTCTTCTATACATATTATCCTTAGGTTTGGTCTTCTCATTGAGTCCTGGATTTCCTGTATGTTTTGGACCAGTAGCTTTTTCCGCTTTACATTATCTTTGACAGTTGAGTCGATGATTTCTATGGAATCTTCTGCTCCTGAGATTCTCTCTTCTATCTCTTGTGTTCTGTTGGTGAAGCTTGTATCTATGGCTCCTTGTCTCTTCTTTTGGTTTTCTATATCCAGGGTTGTTTCCATGTGTTCTTTCTTGATTGCTTCTATTTCCATTTTTAATTCCTTCAACTGTTTGATTGTGTTTTCCTGGAATTCTTTCAGGAATTTTTGTAATTCCTCTCTGTAGGTTTCTACTTGTTTATTTATGTTTTCCTGTGTTTCTCTAAGGGAGTTCTTCATGTCTTTCTTGAAGTCCTCCAGCATCATGATCAAATATGATTTTGAAACTAGATCTTGCTTTTCTGTTGTGTTTGGATATTCCGTGTTTGCTTTGGTGGGAGAATTGGGCTCCAATGATGCCATGTAGTCTTGGTTTCTGTTGCTTGGGTTCCTGCGCTTGCCTCTCGCCATCAGATTATCTCTAGTGTCACTTTGTTCTCCTATTTCTGACAGTGGCTAGACTGTCCTATAAGCCTGTGTGTCAGGAGTGCTGTAGACCTGTTTTCCTGTTTTCTTTCAGTCAGTTATGGGGACAGAGTGTTCTGCTTTCGGGCATGTAGTTTTTCCTATCTACAGGTCTTCAGCTGTTCCTGTGGGCCTGTGTCTTGAGTTCACCAGGCAGGTCGCTTGGAGCAGGAAGGTTTGTCTTACCTGTGGTCCCGAGGCTCAAGTTTGCTCGTGGGGTGTTGCTTATGAGCTCTCCGAGGAGGCAGCAACCAGGAAGATCTGCGCCTCCCTTTCCGGGAGCTTCCGTGCACCAGGGTTCCAGATGGTGTTTGGTGTTTTCCTCTGGAATCAGTAATGTGGGCAGAGTGCAGTCTCTTCTGGTTTCCCAGGTGTGTCTGCCTCTCTGAAGGTTTAGCTCTCCCTCCCACGGGATTTGGGTGCAGAGAACTGTTTATCTGGTTGGTCCCTTCAGGTTCCGGCGGTGTCTCAGACGCAGGGGACCCGCTCTTGTACCTTTTTTCTAAATTAAAGTCTTTTTGAATACTTGTGTTGTTGTGCCACAAAGCATTCCTGAACCCCAAAAGACCACCACCGAGCCGTTTCCGATGTAATCACATTAGAGTCTCTTTATTACAAACTCGAGTTTGTGTTTACTCACCACAGGCCCACGGAACGGTTTTTGGTGAGCCAGCCCTAAACTCTCCTGGAGACAAGGTTTTATAGAAAATGAAAGTAAGTAAGGTGGGGTCTATCGTGGCAAGCATCTAACTGAATGTCTGTTGTCAGCCAACAGGTGGGTGCTCTGAGGCAAGACCGTAATCACAAACGGTCTGAAAGTACATCTGAAATGATCAGACAGATCTTTGGTTCACTCTTGCTAGGAAGTAGCTAGGGAGTGACTCTGGCCAAGGACAAGCCGTGGGGTCCTTCCTGGTTCTTGGGTGCAGCTTGGGTGCAGTTGCGGGCCAAGTTCTCAGGCTTCTTTTTCTCTTTAGGATGGAGGCCAGTCCCAAGATGGAGTAAGTTTGGCCTCTCGGTGTGTGTGTATGTGTGTGTACCTGTGTGTGTGTATGTATGTATGTATGTATGTATGTATGTATGTATGACTCTGTGTGTATATGCATGCATGCACATATGCTTATGTGTGTATGTGTACATGTATGTGTATACATGTGTGTGTGTATGTTTGTGGGACTGCATTCTACCCCAGTGCTGGGCTGTATGGAAAGGCTAGACTGTGTTCCTAGATTTCGTCTCCCTGTGTTGTCGTTGGGAACTGGGTTATAAGGAAGTGCTGAGATGCCACTCAGGGGATGGGAAGACAGTCTCAGATGCTGAACAGTCGATAAATGGTATATATAAACGTGGACTGTCTCTTCCATCAAAACTGTGTGGGGAGCACAGAGAAGGCCTTCACTTACAGAGCCACAGCCTCAGTCTCCCATAGAAGGCCTCTCGGCACTTCCAGACAACCACTGCTACGAATGAGCTAAGCCAGAGTTCCCTGTTTCCTGGGAACCCACACATTCAATCCCTCCCAGGGATCCCGCTAAAGTAAGCATGCCCCTTTCCTATTTGTGACTCCTTTGCCTGGACCTGGGGCTACTGGGCGGGACTGGGTCTTCTCCAGTGTAACTGTCATTCGCTTTGTCCTCCACCTGTGCTCTGCAGTCCCTGGGAGCTGCCTGCTGCCTGGAGATATAAGTGTGCACATACATGTGCATGGACAGGGCCCCTCTGTCACCATCAACTTAGGGTCCATTTGCTTTACCTCCCACCTTTACCTGAGAGCGGTTACATCACAGTTAAATAAAAAGCAGACCCTTCCTGTCCTTTTCCCCGTCTTCTTCCTCTCTCTCTCTCGCCCTTTTGTCTCCATAACCCCCAGTAAACCTCTCCCACGTGGAATTGCATTGGCCTGGTATGGTCTGTCTGGACAAGAGCTGAGATTCTACAACACCCACTCCCCTCAGAAGACCACCCTGGCCTTACTCCCATGGCAAGGTCAGGAAGAAACAAAAGACAGCCCAGTGTGTTCATTCTGCAGCCTGGATGCCGACAACCAGCAGCTCCTTAACCCACAGTCCCCTTAGGAAGCAGACCTGCCACCAGTTTTGACTTACAGTGAGGGAACCGAGTATCGACAGTGGAACTCTCTTATCTGGTTTTACTCAACTGCTGTGGCTCCACACACAGACTTCCCTCAGACCTGAAGCAAACTCACTTCCTTCACTGCAGGTAGTAATTCCCACAGCTGCCAACCCAAATGACAATCGTATTACCCTTTGAAAGGAAGGAGCCCCTCACTCCAGGTTGGGAGAACCATATTCCTATCCCGACATGCACAGGCGTTCAGTAAACATCCTAAGGCTCTGACTTTTTCTGGGAGTTTCTTTTTCCTGCTGCAGAGAATCTTCGTGGGTCATATAGACTCCGGAGGGCTTGTGAGGCTCAGGAGCTGGCCTTCTCCCTGACCTTAACTTGATCTGGCACCGGGTGCCTGTGGTCGCCTGTGCTGGATACACGAGCCATTCTTTAAGATGCATTGATAACCCGATCGGGTGAGCATAAGACCACTGTCACAACTTTTAGCTCAATTTGAAGCAAGTTTTTATTAAATACTGGCCGGGACAATAGACACCGGCAGGAGGATGGTTTGTACCCATGAGTCCCAGAGAATAGCCACAAATTACATTGGTCAGGTGCTTATAAAGGCAAACCCCACAAGGCTACATACTTCCTGCCTAAGTTACTTCAACACACATGTGGTCAAGCACATCCCGTGCTTGGGGGCAAGCGACTTGTTTTCAGAAGTGAAAACATGGCCTGTTATCTTCCTCGAGCAACAGCACCAGGTATTCTAGGAAGTGGTCTGTCCTAGGGCAGTCGGGACTCAAAGGTTAGGGGCGGTTTCTGTTTTTAGATCTTTAAGCTTGGTAATTAAGACTTAAAGCAAAACTTTAGCCCTGGCAGCGCCCTAATGTGTATGTAGCTCAGAAGGGACTGTGGTTGAAACGTGCAATTTCCAGTCACGCCCTACAACCACGCCTCCCTGTTGCAATCCCTGAAGCTGTTGGAGCTTCATTATGCTAACTGTCCCTTCTTAGCTACAGCTGACAGGTTTGCTTAAGGCTTGTTACAGCCTCAAGGTGGGGAGGGTTGGCCGCCGTTGCAGCATTTGTTCCCTCTCCTACACTCTGTTCCCAGAAAATCAGTTAATATCCTTAAGAAGTTTTCCAGAGTGTCAGGTTCCCCCGGAAGACTTGTCCCGAGGGAGGGAGAATTGGAGTGGGACCCAAAGGGCAGGCAGGGCTGAGCCTAGGTTCTTGCTCTGCTGCAGAAGGGAATTCTTGTTCCGGTCTCCACACCCCTCCAGGTGTCTGCTTCCCAGTGCTCAGTTTCGATTCCTCTAGGCAATAAGCATGATCAGCAGCTGTCCAGAGCAGAAGGGTGGGTCTGCTATATGGGAGGTTCAGGCTGTGTGTGTCCCGGAGTCCCCCACACCCAAAGGCACCGCTGCCCATTTGACTTCCCTTCACTCTGAGCATTCACATGAAGCGTTGCCCAGTGGATACAAGGTATAGATGTAAACACTTCGAGAGGCACAGCTGAGAACCTGAGGCAGGAGGATTTCTGTGAGTGTGAGGCTATCCAGGGCTTCAGAATGATACCCTGTCCCTAAATACTAAAAGCTGGAAGAGGAGCTTCCGTGGGGCAGTGAGAAGGCGACAGCCTGTCCTAGCGGTGCAGTGAGTCCCACATGTTACCCCTGACAGTCTGTCCTAGCGGTGCAGTGAGTCCCACATGTTCCCCCTGACAGTCTGTCCTAGTGGTGCAGTGAGTCCCACATGTTACCCCTGACAGTCTGCCCTAGTGGTGCAGTGAGTCCCACATGTTCCCCCTGACAGTCTGCCCTCACTAGGGTGCTTTCTGGCTATTCTCTTCCCCATGGTCCCATAGAGGTAAGAATTAGCAGATGCTGGAGGGGCCTGTCTGAGATGGAGGGGTGACAGTGGGGATGACGGCAGCTCTAGGTCCTTGCTGTCTCTGCTCAGATACAGAAAGGAATGAGTTTTATGGGTTTTGTGGTTATGGAGGGTAGGGCAAGATCTTTAAAAAAAATACACACACACATGAAAAGAAAATTATACAATTCTAGGTTTAGAAATATAAAATTAAAAGAGTTAGCCCCAAAAGCCACAAACTCAGGGCTAAGCCCTGCCGCCAGGAATAGCAGGCCATAAAGATGAAGAAAAGGAATGCAAAAACCAGCTCAGGCTATCGAGGACTGACCCATAAACCATCCAAAGACATCCCCCCAGCTTACTCAGAGTCATACTTTAACCAGATGTCCTCCAGACCCTGATAAGCCCCTACTTGTGCTTTTCAGCCATTGTGTCCTGCAGAGAGCACTCCAAGAAACCGGGCAGCCCAAGCCTAACCAGAGGTGTTTCAAATACAGATGCTTCATCAATTTTGACAAACTTTTAAAAATAATGAAGACCTGAAGACCCTACCCTTCTCCTGATTTAGTAGCTCTGTTTTAAGAACCAGGGGGCCATAAAACCTTCTGGCGTCCCCTTATCTCCTGGAGCCATAAAACAATCTTGTAACTTGTGGTGCATTCCCCTTTGACATCCCCCATCCCCTGGTGCTCACAGCCTCTGCCTTTAAATACTCTTTTTCCCAGCCTCTCAGGGCCGACACCTCTGTCTCCTGCGCGGGATACGTGTCGGCCCGGAGATCTCTATAATAGGTCTCTGTAATAAACCTCGCCTTTGCTTATTACATCCAAAATGGTCTCTCTGTTTCTGGGGTCCGCGATTTCCCAAGACTTGAGTAAGGGTCTCTCTGCGTGGGATTTTTCAACACACACACACACACACACACACACACACACACACACACACACACACACGTATGTATATGTTAGGGCTAGAAAGATGGCTCAGCAGTTCATAGCTTGCTGCTCTTGCAGAGGACCTGGATTTGATTCCCAGCACCCACATGGTTGCTTACAAGGGTCCCTATCTCCAGCTCCCAGATATGTCACCTCTCCTGATCTCCATGGGCTCTACACAAACACGTACCCTTGTATACACGCAGATACAACACATACACAAAGATAAAACCAAATCCTCTTACATTTAAACATGACAGTTGAATGCCCCTGTTCTTTTAAAAAAAACAAAACAAACAAACAAACAAAACAAAACAAAACTGCTTTGCACTTCTTTACCTGTGAATGAAAACCACAAACTCAGGCAGTGTGGTAAATCACAGCACTTGGAAAATGGAGGAGGCAGCAGGATTTGGAGTTTAAGGCTACACAGTGAGCTCAGAGATTGCCTAGGCTGCATAAGACCCTGTCCCAAAAACAAACAAGAACAACAACAAGAACAACAACAACAACAACAACAAAAGCACAGAACTCAAGTTATAGACTTGGTTCCTTATTTTGATGGCTCTGGGAAAGAGCTCCAGGGGGACCTCATGCTCCACCAGCTACTCCACTCAGCCTCATCCCCAGCCGAAAAGCATACTTAGGGTGAGTTTGGTGTGCTAGCGTGTGTGTGTGTGTGTGTGTGTGTGTGTGTGTGTGTGTGTGTGTGTGTGTGTGTGTGTACTGTGCCCTTGTGAGGGCTAAAGGTCACTTAATAGATTGGTAAAACAAAAACACCTCTAACAGGTGAGCCCCGCTTGCCCAAGAACAGACAACTTCCTAGAATGCTGGTGGTTGTGGTTCATCTAAGATAACAGCCATATATTTTCACTTCTGTAAACAAGGCTGGTTGCTTGCACTGCTCAGATTGTACTTGATCACAGGTAGGTTATTGCTGCTTAGGCAGGAAGTACGTCAGGATATATGCCTGCCCCCAATTGGACCAAGGCGGGAAGTATGTAGCTCTGAGGGTTTTGTCTTTATCAGCACCTGACTAATGTGACTTGTGGCCATTCTCTGGGAGTCCTGGTTATGGATCTGACTAATATCCATTGGTCTGGCCAATATTTAATAAAGCTTGCTTCAAATTTGGCTAAAACATGTATGATTAAGACCTGCTCGAAGATAAGAATCATCACCTCGGAAGAGTTCCCTGTGCTACCACTTCCCAGTCAGGCTTAGTTCCTCCCAGGTACAACTAATGCTCCATATTTTACACAGCAGGACCCATAAGAGCCCAGAGGCAGCTAGATGGTTCCGTAGGTAAATGTAGAAAGTGTTTAAATCAGGCCTGGGGTTTCCACTCTGCCTTAGACTCTTTAAGTTCCCAGATGAAAGACACACACGGCCTTTATATTTACAATAGGCCTTAAAACAGCGCAATTACTGGGCAGCTGCCTACTCTCCATGCTGTTAGAGTCTACTTTCCTATTGATAACCTTGAGTTGTTACAATGTTTCAACTGGGCTGCTCTTAAATCCAACTGAGCTGCCCTAATACCGTATTCTCTTAACTCCTAACCCACAGTGGCTTCTCCTCCTTCCTTCTGCCTTCTTCTTATATTTATTTATTTATATTTACTTTTTATTGTATGTGCATTGGTGTTTTGCCTGCACATATGTCTGTGTGAGGGTGTTGGATCTCCTGAACTAGAGTTACAGACAGTTGTGAGCTGCCATGTGTGTGCTGGGACTTGAATCCGGGGGTCCTCTGGCATAGCAGCCAATACTGCTAACCACTGAGCCATCTCTCCAGGCCCTCTCCTGCCTTCCTCTTCCTCCTCCTCCCGTTCCCCTTCCTTTCCCCCTCTTCTCCTCTTCCTTCCCCTCCTTTTCCTCCTCCTCCTCTCCCTCCTCATCTTTCCTCTAACCCCAAGCCTTCAAATCCTAAACCCCATCTATGTCTCTTCTGCCCAGCTATTGGCTGTTGGCATCTTTACCATTCAGAAATAACTTTAGGTCAAGATCAGTCAGCATCATAAGCACCTGTGGACTCCTTTCATTGGGCCGTGGGGACCCAGTATTAGCATTAAAATACAAATAGCATTAGGCTGACACTACAGGTAATGATGCTTGCTGTTCAGGCTGATTAACTGGGGACCTGGGATCCTCAAGATAGAAGCAAAGAACTGACTCCCACTCACTGCCCGGTGCCTACACATGCCTGCTGTGGCTTGCATGTCCCCTCCCCCACCACACACAAAATAAACAAATGTGAGAACTTTTTAAAAAATTCAGAAATGTAAGAGTCTCTGAATACTTTACATTGATATAAAAGACTGTAGCTGACAAACTCTGAAAGTAAATCTTGTTTTACTAAATAGTAAACCTTTGTATCTGTCACCTCTCTGCGTCTCAGGTTGAAAATCTGGATTGAGAGAAGTTTGACAGAATAAACTTGCACATCCCTTAAGTATGAAGGCTCTCAAATACTGTATTGAAAAATCCAATGTTAGTTCCTTTACTTGCAAAAAAAAAAAAAAAAAGAAAAGAAAGAAAGAAAGAAAGAAAAGAAAAAGAAAACTTGGGGGCTGGTGAGCTCAGTGTAGCCAAGTGTTTTCGGTACAAACTTGGAGTCCTGAGTTCCATCCTGGGAACCTGCAATGGAAGGAAAACACCTATCAAGAGACAGCACGACCACTCCCAGGTATGGTCAAGGGGAAGGCTTTTAATATCGTCTGAAAAAGAGAGAGAGCAGTCAGAGGCATCCGGAAGAGTCCAGAGCAGAGAGAGGAAAAAGTAGACTGAACTTGGTCAGCCAACTAGGCCTGGGCAAGGCTATCTGTGAGAAAGGAGACGACAGTAGGAGAGAGAGAGCAGAAAAGCAGGAGCAGGGTTCACAGACCACACACACACACACACACACACACACACACACACACACACACACAGAGAGAGAGAGAGAGAGAGAGAGAGAGAGAGAGAGAGAGAGAGAGAGAGAGGCAAGAGCAGACATAGAGAAGATCAGGTTTGTAAGAAGAATAAGTAGAAGCTGGCAGGAGCTCAGGGTAGGGGAGGAGGCAGGAAGGGCTGGGATGCTAGCTTGGACTTTGAACTGTGGTGTAATAAGTTATATTGAGGGAGCCTCAGGGCTAACATGGACTCTGACAAACTGATAGGCACCAGAGGCATAAGTTAATGGGGGAGCCATATCTCCCTTTTGCCAGAAATAGGGGAAATGGCTCATTTCCACAAGTGGGAACCACTTTCACAGGTTTCTGGGGGAATGCTGGCTTTTATCTAACCAACAAAAATCCCCAGAGTCAAGACTGAACTCATCTCTGGATATTTGGATGACCTTTTGGAGTTTGGGGAATTAGTTTCCTTTTGAACCTGACAGTACTGACTCCTGAGAGCTGTGCTTTGACTTTCTCACGCACACTGCAGCACCAGAATACCCCAATAATACTAATATAAATAAACATTTAAGTGGGCATATTTGCTGCAATTAATTAGGCATAATTAAGGCCGAGGTTTACAAATAACATATCTTTTGTAGTATAAACTGGAGAAATGAGAATACCTACATAATCTTTTGATTACCATGAACTTTTAATTTCATATACATAACGTTTCTATTAGATTTATCTTTCATTGTATGTGTTATGGGTGTTTGAACAAATGTGCACCTTGACAAGCATGCTTGGTGTCCTCAGAGGTCAGGCAACATCAGATCCCTTGGAGCTATGGCTTCTGAAGGTAATGAGCTATCCTGTGGGTGCTCAGAGTTGAACCTGGATCTTTTGCAGGAGTAGCAAATGCTTGAGCCATCTGTGCAACCCCCACAACTCTTCTTCAGTAGAAAAAAAGTGAGCCAGATAATCCTTTATGTGAGCCCTGCATTCTAGAGGCAGAGGCAGTCAGATCTCTGAGTATGGGGTCAGCCTTCGAGGTTGAAAGAACACATACTCAGGTCATTCATATTAAATGGATGCTGGGGGGGGGGTCCTCAGCTCTCCGGGTGGGGGTGGGGGACATTCAGATGACACTAAAAGAATGCCAGAGCTTTACTGAGGTTTACAGTATATATACCCCAACCACCTGAAGGAGATTAACTCCTGGGAAGCACAATGGAGAAACAAGTTTATATTTTCAACAGGAAAACAGAAACTGAAACCAAAAACTGACATCAAAGATGTTGGCGCCCAGTTGTTACCCCCACCATGGCCAAACAGAAAGGCCAGGATGTTCCTTCAAAAGAACAAAGGCTTTCACATGCATCAGCAAGGCTCAGGAGTGGGTAAACACTGTCAAACCCTGGAGAGTCCAACAAGCCTGCCCTGCAAAAAGTGACACAGAGACAAAAGACCTTGTCTCAAAAATAAATATATATAAATAAGTAAGTACATAAATAAATATAGCTTACTTTCGATTGAAATGTGTCTCTGGTGATTCTGGAGACAATAAGCCAGCTGATTCTAAACCTTATGGGAAAAGACATGAAGAGGGCTAGGTAGGTACTCTGCGTAGCACCCATAAAGCCTTGAGTTTGATCCCAGCCCCCCACCACCACACAGGACACAATATCTAGATGAGATCAAATCATTTGTTTGAGATACCGTCTCCTGAAGCCCAGGATGACCTTCAGAGTTTGCTATAAAGGATGACCTTGAACTATTTTTTTTTTTGAGACAAGGTTCCTTGTAGCCCAGATTAGTCTCAAACTGGAAATGTAATTGATGACTTTGAACTCCTGATCCTCCTCTCTCTACCCCTGAAATGCTGGGCTTATGTGTCTAATACCCAGCTTCAAAACAGTTTTTTTTTTTTTTGAAAAAGAACAAGTGTGTATCCTTCACACCATGATGGTTTCATGACTTACTATACAAGTAATCAAGTGTGTACACTGTGTGACACAAGCGTAATCAGGCAGCGGGATAGCTGATCGGGCAGCAGGATGGCCGAGCACACAGCCGAACAGGACATTACCAGGGAATACTCCTGTGACCAATGCCCAACAAGGCAGCAATGTGGAAACAGAAAAAAATACTAGTAGCTTAGACCAGCCTTGAACTCACTATGTAGCCCAGGTTGGGCTCTCACTTGTGATTCTCCTGCTTCAGCTTCCAGAGTGCTAGGGTTATAGACATGAGCTATCATACTTAGCAAATTCTGAAAAACATCGGTATTGGGGGTGAGGAGGGGAGAAAGAAAAAGGAAAAAAGCATGTATAGTGGCCTCCATATATTAAAAACAAAATAAAAACATAGATGTGATTTCTAGATTCCTATATAAACTAAAACTCTAAAGCTTTTAGAAAAGGATTGTAAGAGGCTCCGTGTCTCCGAGGCACAGCCTTCTTAGTATCCCATGATACCAACCATTCACAGAAAAGACTTCCTCAAAATTGAGAGCTTTGGACTGTGAATATAGCTTACCCAGTATGTAAGAGGATGCTGGTATATTTCCAGTACATAAAAAGTTTTAAAAACTGTGTGCTTTTATTTGCTAAAACAGCTAAAAAACAGAGGCTGTCCATGCTTAGTATCAGCAGGACCAGGTAACAACTGATCGTTAACTGAGACCATGCACTGCTCAGCCACTGGGAAACTGACTCTGTAGTTTCTCATTGACAAACCTCCTATGACCTAGAAATTCTCTCCCTAGGTATTACTCAAAGTAAATAACAGCTTACGTGATCGCTCACTTGACAGAGTACTTGCTTGGGGAGCACGAAGTCCTGGGTTTTGATTGCCTAAATTACAAAAAACCCTCAGCGCTCCTCGGACAGAGACAGGAGAATCAGGAGTTCAAGGTTATCCTTAGTTCACTAAGAGTTCAAGGCCAGTCTGGGCTACTGGAGGATCTGGTTCAAAACAAAACAAAACAAAACAACAACAAAAACCCTAGGTCACACAAGGATGTGTACAAGATAGGGAAGTTTGAGAGACACATAGTTTTTTTTTTTTTTTTTTTTTTTTTTTTTTTATTAACTTGAGTATTTCTTATATACATTTCAAGTGTTATTCCCTTTCCCGGTTTCCGGGCAAACATCCCCCTCCCCCCTCCCCTTCCTTATGGGTGTTCCCCTCCCAACCCTCCCCCCATTGCCGCCCTCCCCCCATAGTCTAGTTCACTGGGGGTTCAGTCTTAGCAGGACCCAGGGCTTCCCCTTCCACTGGTGCTCTTACTAGGATATTCATTGCTACCTATGGGGTCAGAGTCCAGGGGAGACACATAGTTTTAATCACAAGCTCACTGGTGGCAGAGGTGGGTGGACCTCTGTGAGTTCAAATTCTAGTAGTCTACAGAGAGAGTTCTAGAACCATTGGGGCTACAGAGTGAAACCCTGTCCTAAAAGAACAAAGGAGGAGGAAGAGGAGGATGAAGAAGAGGAGGGGGAAGAGGAAGAGGAAGAAGAGGAGGAAGAGAAGGAGGAAGAAGAGGAGGAAAAAGAAGAGGAAGTGGAGGAGGAAGAGGAGGAGGAGGAAGAAGAGGAAGAGGAGGAAGAGGAGGAGGAGGGAGAGGAGGAGGAAGAAGAGGAGGAAGAAGAGGAGGAGGAGGAGGAGGAGGAGGAGGAGGAGGAGGAGGAGGAGGAGGAGGAGGAGGAGGAGGAAATTAAGAAATTCACAGCAGCTTTAAGCCTAACATCCCTAAATGGAATGAACCCTACTGACCATCCAATGCGACCAGGGGCCTGTGAGATGGCTCAGCCAGTGAAGGCGCTTGCTTCCAAGTGTCCCAGTGTAAGTTCAAATCCCCAGACACATGTGGTAGAAAGAATCAACTCTTTCAACTTGTCCCACACTCACACCATGGCACACACCCCAGTACCCACACATGCACCCCATGATAAATGTAGACAATACAGCAAGTTTTAAGCAGCTGGGTGAACACACAGTAGCAGTGTCATGTGCTAGGGCGATAGTTGGTCCTGGAAGGGATCAGGCTAACAACCAACACCACAGAAGCATCAAAAAGATGTTTAGGGAAGACACAAAAATTGCCACACTCCAGGCTTCCAAGACCCCAGAACTCAAATTCCTTTGCCGGGTTACTGGCAGTCTCTGAACTGGAGGGTTTTTTCTTACCATGGTGCTTAAATTATTTTCTTATGCATTAAAGGTAAATTATATATGTAAAAATAAAAATGTCAAGCCTAAAAATATCATGGTAAGCAGTAATAATGTAAAATCTCTCCGTTCCACTCTTTTTTATATAACCACTTATGACTTCCCCCACAACCCCCAAATAAAACAGGCAGCTCTGAATATAACAGCTTTCTTCTTCATCAAAAAGCAAGCAAACTGCCAGGCTGTGGTGGTGAACACCTTTGACCCCAGTACTTGGGAGGCAGAGAATCTCTGAGTTCAAGGCCAGCTAGTCTACAGAGCAAGTTCCAGGACAGCTAGGGCCACATGGAAACCCTTTCTCAAAAAAAAAAAAAAAAAAGAAAAGAAAAGAAAAAGAAAAAGAAAAAAGGCAAGCAGGCCCTTCCTCTTTCTGTAACTATGGAAATGGTTCACTACTTGGGTCAATCACCCAGAAAATCATACAATCAAGAGACTCACATCCTTATATTTCCTTTGGGACACTCATGAATCAGCTTAGACCGTCAAGCATGCATAATCCCAAAGCCATGAAGCAACTGAGGGACTTGAGGAAAACCACTTCACAGAAGCTTGGAACACAAGAGCCATGGTGTTACAACCAGGACAGACAGTGGACTAGACATGGATCTGCAGCCTGAAATTTTAGTGCTGAATTTTTGCTGTTCTCAAAGGCTCTACCAGGCAGATTGACACTTCAGATATAGACACATCTTAGCATTAGAATACTCTGCTAACTTGTACAAGGCACCCAACACCACCACCCACAAAAATATCTTTCCCAGATATAGAGTCTCTGGGCAGTGGGCACTCCCAAGTGAATAAAGCCCCAAGATATACTTGGTTGCTATGCTATGCAGGCTGGGTATGGTGACACATGCCTTCAATTCCAGCACTTGTCAAAGGGAAGTGGACGATTCTCCAAAAGTTTACCATTGGCTTGGTCTATATCATGAGTTCCAAGCAATCTACAACTTCATAGGGAGACGCTCTCTCACAAACATCAGAGAAGAAGAGAGATGGGTCAGCAGCTGCAGGCACTTGCTGTTCTTTCAGAGGACTAGAGTTCGGTTCCCAGCACCCAGGCAGGGGGGCTCACAACCAGCTCCAGGTCCAGGGACTCCAATACCCTCTCCTGGCCTCAGGGAACAGAATGTTCATACACATCCCCTGCCCACCCCTGTTACGGTAAATATTTAAAAAAAAAAACAACTTTTATTCCATGATAGTGCCAGCCCTGTAGGGCCACATGGCTCTGCGGGGTGTCTTTATCTCAGCCCAGCACTGCTCCATGCTGGCCCCAAGTACTTTCTGACCCACGAGGTCTGCAGCCCTTCCAGCCTAGCACCTTGCCACGCTGCTCCCTAGAGTTAGTTCCAGCACTGGAGGGCTCTGGTTAGCATCTCTCCCGGCGGCTCTCTACTTGCAGCAAATTCTCTGGTTCCAGCTACCTGGTAAAATCAAGACTCAATAAACTGCAACTTAACAGTCAGACTTGTGTGTTAAATTCCCAGTTTACAATACACCCACACAATAAACTCGCAACCCATTGATAAAGATATAAACCGCCCACCTGGATGAGATGAATTGTCCTATAGAAATCCATCCCTTAAGAAATATTTATAACTACCTAGGGCCATTTAGGACCACCCGGGGGGCTTAAGAGCACTAACTGCTCTTCCAGAGGTCCTGAGTTCAATTCCCAGCAACCACATGGTGACTCACAACCATCTGTAATGGGATCTGATGCCCTCTTCTGGTCTGTCTGAAGACAGCTACAGTGCACTCATATAAATAAAATAAATTTTTAAAAAAGACCACCCGCATCTGTGTCGTCCTTCTCCATCTCCATCTTGATTCTCTCCCTTTCCCTTCTCTCCCACCTTACAAAAACTTTGTCCCTGCCTTACTTTTTTACTGCCCAATCATGGCCTTGACCCAACTTGTGCCAGCCCTCACCTGCATATGTAGACATCAGCCCACAATCCCCACATATATAGACATAAATAAAATAATAAAATAAATCTCATTTGGATTATTATTATTATCATTATTATTATATCAGAAAAGTAGCTGGAGAGATGGCTCAGCCACCACTCAAGCATAAGAACCTCAGTTCAGGTCCCAGCACTCATGTAAAAAGCCAGAACACATTTGTAAACCCGATGCTGAGAGGAACAAACGGGGTGATCCCTGGAGAGTGCTGGCTGGGGCATCTAGCCAGATCTGTCTGCTCCAGGTTCAGGAAGCTGTCTGAACTGTTTCAGAAAACAAGATGACAGAGAAACTGAGGAAACTGTCTTTGCCAACTTCTGGTCTCACATACATACACACATGTGTGAGCACACACAGATATATATACACACATACTTCACACATAAAAACACCCAGAAAATATACATGCTAATGTATATTTTTATATATTTACATAAATACATAATATATATTGTAAATAGTGTATAGAATTCAGTATGGGAGGAGTCAGTTCTCTCTTCTATCTTTCTTTTTTCTTCCTTTTTTTTTTTTTTTTTTTTTGAGACAAGGTTTCTCTGTTGCCCTGGCTGTCCTGGAACCTGCTCTGTAGACCAGGCTGGCCTTGAACTCAGATATCTGCCTTCTAAGAGCTGGGAGTTAAGGCCTGTGCCATCGCCACCCAGCTACTCCCTTCCACCTTTCATTCTGAGGATAAAATTCAGACCCTCGTGCTTCCCACAGCAAGGACTCTCACCCACTGAGCCATCTCACCCGCTCATAAAGGTAACTTTTTGTATGTTATAAAAGACAAAGTCAGGATTCTCTGCAGACTGACACAGTGCTTTGAAGATATTTCCCTGCTGCAATGATTACTCTAAAAATACATTAGCCTGTGGAGTTGCCTTTCAGGGCAGAGCGCCCTGGATCCCTCCTCTGGGGAATGACAGGTTAGTGATACAGCTGACTGTGACTCACCTCCAGATCAAATGTCACTCCTAAATGATTTGTTTCCCTAAACTCAGCTGGGCCCATGTCCTCCAGGGCTCTAGGTGAATTTTTTTCCTTTTTGCTGTGCTTTATCGAGGTACTATCTGCCTAGAAGGAAACCAGATGCTGGTTCAATAGAAGAACTTTTTAAAAAGATTTATTTATTTATTATATATAAGTACACTGTAGCTGTCTTCAGACACACCAGAAGAGGGCATCAGATCCCATTACAGATGGTTGTGAGCCACCATGTGGTTGGTGGGATTTGAACTCAGGATCTCTGGAAGAGCAGTCTTAACCACTAAGCCATCTCCCCAGCCCTCAATAGAAGAATTTTATGTGATTAGCAGGAACCATCTTCCAGACCAAGACCCAGAGCATTTAACGCCTCTCTCAGGCAGCAACCCCAATGCCAGCCTGTTGCTGGATTCGATGTGCGCAGAATTGCCACTGCGCAGGCTCAACCCTGTCTGTCTCCTTCCTTTATTCCTCATCCCCATGGAGCCAAGGGCTCTTCAAATGTACCAGTTCCCTGGTGTCTCCCTCACGTGACTGTGTGCTGTTTTCTTTTTGGAGCTGTGGTGCACAGGATTGTTCTGAACAACCACTTGTGTGCTCCTTTCCCTTGGGAAATGCTTAGCCATGGAAAGGCCCCGGCACAGGAGGAGCGCGTGGCTGCCATATCATAGCCAAAGCAGCAGTCTTCTTCTTCTTTTTTTTTTTTTTTTGGTTCTTTTTTTCGGAGCTGGGGACCGAACCCAGGGCCTTGTGCTTCCTAGGCAAGGGCTCTACCACTGAGCTAAATCCCCAACCCAGCAGTCTTCTTTTAAATCCCAACTTGCAGAGAATGGGGGTTCCAGTTGTCCCCCAATCCCAACCCATTGGTAGTTGCCTCGTGTGACAAAACTGTCCATGGTTCAGTGATAGCCAGAGGACTGTGAAGAATTTCCTTCCCACTTTGCTCCAACAGGATAAGATAGTCTGCTCTTTAAATCCAGTCAGTTCCTGTTGAGTGGGGAGCTTGTCACTAGGACGAAGGTAAGAGGAGACACGTGGCCTCTAAGGAACCATAGCTAAGAATTAGTCTTCTCAAATTTTGGTGTCTCAGCTGAGTGTAAGAAGAGTGTCCCAGCTAAGTGCCTGGCCTGGCAAATGAGGGGCTTCCCCTTGGTACCTGGAGGGCCATTTTGTGAGATTGTAGCAGAACGTTGCAGGCTCACTAATTCATAGAGAATGTGTGTCTCTTTCTCCCTACCCTGGAGGGCGGGAAGCACAAACCAAGATACTGTCTGATGACCTCACGGTTGAAGGCAGAGGTGGAAATATAGGTAAGAGATCAAATTCACAGAGAATGTCTTGCTAAGCCACACTGGTCCATGTAAAGGACCAGTCCCCAAACCCAATCAGCTCCCATGGTGCAGGGTGCACTTCCCAGCACTGATGCTGTGGGAATAAATTTGCAGCCCATGCTTCTCTGGAAATAAAGAAACAGCTTCTCACAGAGAGCTTGCTCCTAGTTAGCAGGGGTGCAATGCCAAAGACCTGAGTGAACCCAGGAAAGTCTATTGTCCTGGCTCCCCACCCCCACCCCAAACCCATCCTGCAATTCTTTGCTTCTTTGATTATTTTCCTTACCTCATAACCTAAACCACAAGAGCGGGCTTTTGGTTTTGTGTTTTGGTTCTGGGCAGGGAAAGGCTGGTGATGTAGTTGGTGGAGTGCTTATCTAACTCCTAGGAAGTCTTAGGTCTGAACCCCAGCACCATCAGGTACAGGTGAGTCAAAGCTATAATTCAAGCACTTTAGAGGTAGAGGCAGGAGGATCAGAAGTTCAAGGTCATCCTTGGCTATATACTGGGTTCAAGCCAACCTGGCCTACATGAAGAAGAGGAGGGAGAGGGAGAAACGGGGAGGGAGGAAAGGGGAAGGGAAGAGGTATGTATGTTGTAGATAAGACATGCTGGAAATTCATGATGTGTCATTCCGCCTGGCTTGAAAACTATTTCAAACATTTCCTTCCTTCCTTGTCACTTGGGATATTCTGTGTCCAAAATATTTTTCCTCTTCTTACCCCAAAATGAGGGTACTAGGGGTAATGAGGGAGGAGAATAGGGGAGAGACAAGAAGGACAATAAATTCCCAGGCAGATGGAAATGAAGTTCCCAGGGTACTCACATGTCCCTTACTAACAACCTC
The DNA here is from genome assembly GCF_021556685.1 of Rattus norvegicus. Lineage (NCBI taxonomy): Eukaryota > Metazoa > Chordata > Mammalia > Rodentia > Muridae > Rattus > Rattus norvegicus. The sequence continues at coordinate 69,852,334 of NC_141543.1, read as the reverse complement.
AGGGGTGGTATGTTTCTTGCAAAACAGTTCTACATGGTTAAGATTTTACACAAGGGAGAAATACTTCTTGGAAAGCCTAAATCATCACAGGGATTTTAGAGTGCCGGTCAGGAGTTAGGTAACCTTGCTCATGCTGCCCCTAGAATTTTCTGAGCATTCCTTTTGCTGCACAAACAAAAGACTGAAGAGGGTCCCACACAGAGGGCACGCGAAGCCTCGGCTCTGCTGGATGGGGTGACGACACAGGCTTAGAAGCACATCCACTTCTGGCTGAGGCTGTGGAGAAACTCCTGCTGGCCGAGTGACTGGTTTGTTGGGCAAAGCTCAGGAAGGGGAAGGCAAGGTGTCGCAGGGAGCACCCAGCAACCTTTATTTTTTCTCTAGACACTTCCTTCAGCCACTGATTCCTGGCTCCTCCCCGTTGAGTCAGTGCCAAGTAGCTGTGGTTTCTGTTTCCTAGCTGAGTCCCGCCCTGTGCAGAGTTCTGTCCAGCAAGTGAGGAAGAGAGCGTTGGTTCTCCCGAAACAGAAGAGATGGCTTTCTTCAGCACCCAGCCTCCATACATGAACCCAGTGAGTTGTGGGATGCAGTCGTGGGGTGATTCAGGAGGAGCTAATTGCCACATCTAGGGGAAGTTGATCTGGGTCTTTGGGGAAGCAACAGAGCTGCACGGAGAGCAGTGAGGGTGTCCTGCAGACGACACATAAGGGGCAGACATGCCAGGCAGGGTCATCCTAGGAAGACAAGCAGTTCTTGTCCCACGCTAAGCTTGCTGTGCCTCTGGGATTCAAGGGTTCCACTCATGACTCAGGTGGAGTAATAGGTGCCTCCTCTGAGCTACCCTGTTAGCCTCTAGAAAGGAGATGGTTTATATGGCGTTGTAGGTGGAATTGTGGGTGGTGGTGGTGGCAGGTATTGGACCTCTGTTCAGACATTTACAAACTAGGTGATGTCACACTCGGTACTTTCTCCTCTCTGGGCCTTAGCACTGTGTCTGTAAAATGGAAATAATGCTAGACTCTGTCTCCTGAGGATAAAGAGAAAGCAGATAGTACACTTGGGTGTTTAAACAGCACCTGGAACATGGAGGTGCCTGGGAGTAGGCGGGAGGGCAGCAGGGAAACCCTCCCCAAAAGCTGTCTGTCCTCTAAAGGCCACGTCAGAATTCACCCACAAACACTTCCAGAATGTGTGCAGACAGGCAAGGAGGTAGGGACTGTCCTTTAGTGCAGTGTGCAAAGGGCTCGCGTGGGCTCCTTTTTTCCTCTGTCTATAGGTGGTTATGTTTATACACTAGGAAGCTTGGTAGCCACACTGTGTGTGGAGAAACTGAGGCTTTGGGAGCTTGAGGCCTTGCCATATGTCCTCAGCTATGGTAGGTGACAATGAAGGAAAGTGCTTTTCTCAGAAGAGGGGATGCTTGTAGGAAGGTGGCAGGAAAGAAGGCAGAAGTGAGTGTTCCAGAACCTTCTGTTGTGTTCACAGTGTGTGCAGGCGCAGACCACAGGATACTGTAGGTGAGCTGGTTACCAGAGCCCAGCATCAGCCTACTCTAGCACCACTCTGGGCTTTGCTTGGGGCTACTGGAAGTTGCCAGTGTCCTCAGCTACACTGTTGAGGCTTCTGACTTGACAGCTGCTCGGGAAGGTAGATGGGAAAATTAGAAAGGGCTGTCTAGTGCCTCTGTGGCGCCTTCAAAGACAGAATGTGCCACAGGGGCGTGATATACCCACTCTGGTTTCCTACCAGGCAGGGCTAACAACTTGGACTTAGAAGGTAGACTTTTCAGCACTTGGGAGGCTGGCAAGAGGGTCTCCATGCACTTTAGGCCTGCCAGGATTGCATAGTGGGTTCAAGGTTAACCTGGGCTATACAACAAAACCTGCCTTTAAAATAATCAAGCCAAAAATAAATAAATAAATAATAAAGGCGGAAGCAATATTTTCAAATATGAAGGGAAATCCTTTCATAGGAGGGAGGGAAGAGGTCAAGCAGGTTCCTGGTGGGAGACATGGAGACCATGTGCAGTTCCCGATCACTGTCGCAGTTTCTTCTACCTGGCTGGCCTCCCTCAGTGACTCACTGACTTCTGTAGATGTGGGCCACACACTGACTGATGGTGTACAAAAGTCATGCGACTCCTGTCCTGCTGAGGAACAGTATTGTCGTGGCCTGAGGGCCATGCCAGGGCCAGGCTTGGTTGCTGACTCCCATGAGGGTCCAGAAGAAGACAGAGCTGGTCAGGATGACCTTCTTGTGTGACCCTGGTGATCCAGGGGCCAAGGACGTTTATGTGCTTCCTCATGAAAGCGAGCCTATGTCACCTATGACTGAGAACATTAGTTCTATTGTTCAAACCTCAGGCTTGTCCTCAACTGGGCAAATTGCTTTTAATTTTCTGCATTTCTGTTTCCTTATCCACAAAGTCAGTAAAACCAAGGCTGTTAGGGTGCTTTAGGGACTGTCAGGGTCTTCGAGGCTGGGCTTTCTGGCTTGAAATTACGTCAGATATTGCTGGTGCCTGGACTGTATATGCCCCAGTGGACCACTGAGCTGACCACACTCTGGCTGTAGACTCTGCCTTCTGCATGCCCCAAAAGGAAATGGAAGCAAAAGATCTTAGCCTCTGGGTAGAAGATAAGTCTGGCCAGGGAGGAGGGTGCGTTCTTCTTAGGGTGAACAGTTGCTCAATCAAGGGTCCCCTGAACCAGGGACTTCCTGTTGGCATCGTGCCTCATCTTCCCAGGAATTCTTCAGGCTGCCATTGCTACCCCACTAGTCCCAGCAGGGATGAAGGCATATATAGATGACTGACCTACCTGCCCAGGGTCCAGACTAGCACAAGGAGGTGAGAGCCAAGACCTAGGGGGTTATACAGATTTTTTTTATTTTATGTATGTAAATACACTGCAACTGTCTTCAGACACACCAGAAGAGGGCATCGGATCCCATTACAGATGGCTGTGAGCCACCATGCGGTTGCTGGGATTTGAACTCAGGACCTCTGGAAGAGCAGTGCTCTTAACCGCTGAGCCATCTCTCCAGCCCCTATGGAGAAATCCTGAGAAAAACAACAGCATCTCCCGGGCGCAGCAGGGATCCATTGCTGGTTCCTTTATTTTCTGCTGAGCTGCGTCGCTGAATATCTGAGATCCACGGGCTCCCCACGTTTAACTCAACCCTTTGCTCTGTCACTGATCAGGGAGGGTAGAAATCTCAGCATCAAACTTCAAATTCTAGGGTTGTGATTTAGTGTTGTTGACTCAGCACCTGCAAGGGCCTCGGTTTCAATGTCCAGCAGCAAATGCTACCCCAAACGCAGCAGCAGCAGCAGCAGCAGCAGCAGCAGCAGCAGCAGCAGCAGCAGCAGCTCATACTTCTTTTAAACAAAATCTATCTGTTTGTTTTTGTTTCTTTGCTTGTTTGCTCTGCGTGTAAGTGACAGAGGTCAGAGAACAACTTTGGGAGGCAGACTTTTCTATGCATCCTTTGGGTCCTGAAGGTCTAACTTGCATCAACCGGGTTGGTTACAAGTGCGTTTATCTACCGATGCGTCTTACCAGAACAGCTCTCTTCCTTTCTTCCATCTATTTCAGAGCCCCACCCCGTGACCCCCTTCTTTTTTTTTTTTTTTTTTTTGTTCTTTTTTTTTCCGGAGCTGGGGACCGAACCCAGGGCCTTGAGCTTCCTAGGCAAGCGCTCTACCACTGAGCTAAATCCCCAGCCCCCCCCCCCCCCCCGTGACCCCCTTCTTAAAGGATACCGGTGATTTTGTGAGGCTGGCCTGGGTAATTCAGCAATCTCCCCATGTCCGGGGACTTCAGTCCATCTGCACAGTGCACAGTCCCTTTATCACTTAAGTCAACATATTCCCAGGTTCTGGGCCTTCGCTGGGGGTGAGGGAAGGGCGAGGTGTGCCACAGCCTCTCAGTCCTGGAGAGTTTCTCCAGAGATAGTTTATCTGTGAATTAGTAACCGAGTACAAGTAGCCCCTCCTACTTTCTATACAACCTATCTCATTCGGGCCCAGTAGGTGAGGGCTCTTGTCACTGGGCTTGGTGACCTGGAGCCCACAGAGTGGTGGGAGAGAACCGACTCCTCATGCTGTCCTCTGAGCTCCTCAACCACACAAAAATGAATAAATACCACGGGTGGTGCCTTTTCGGTGTTCCCACCTCCATCCTCTGTACACTGAATCCGTCATATGCAAAGAGCATAATTGATACTATTTATTGCACGTATATAGAGATACAAGGAAGTGTGCTTGTCTCGCAAGTTTGAGACCCTGAGTTTAACCCCTAGCATCCCAGAAACAAAACAAAACAACAACCCCAAAACATTTGCTTCCAGTATTCTGTATTGGCTTTTTCTCTTTAGTGGACTTTTAGGTCCTTTCCCGTCTTTTTGCTATTCGTGTGTTTTGCTTATAAGATTCGCTCATGTCAAAATAATCCGTCTCAGATTTTAGGGACACCATTTAAAATACTAAAATCTAAGCGGGGGTGGGGTGGGGTGGGGGGTGGCTCTCTCAACATCTAGGAGTTTAAGACTGAGAGGTTCAAGGGTCATCTTCAACTATAGTCTGCCTGGGCTACATGAGATTGCCTCAAACAAACAGAGACATGAAGTCTCACGAAGGGTTTTTTTGTTTTTGTTTGTTTGTTTGTTTGTTTGTTTTGTTTTGTTTTGTTTGGGAAAACTGATTCTTCAGAGAGGGATCTGTACTGCTGTGCCTCCGCGACCTACCCGCCTCTGTTCTTCATCTGCCTCTGCTTTTCTCCCATCCTTTCTGTGCACACATATGACCCCACGGCTATCACGCATGCCTTCTGAGCTTTACAGTTTGTGGCCTTCAAGGAGTGTGGGCGGGTTAAGTATCAAGTGTTCAGCTGCCAGCAAAAAGTTGTAAGGACAATTTCAGGAGAGGGGAGGAAGTTTCTTTATTTTTCAAAAGACTGATTTTGGGTTTTGTTTGTGTGTGCGTCTCTGTGAGCATCTGCCATGTGTGTATAGTGTGCCCAAGGAGGCCAAAAGAGGGCATCAGATCCTTGTGCTGAAGTTACTAGCAGTGAGTTGCGTGTGTGGATCCTGGGATCTGCACTTGGGTCCTCTGTCCTGAGCAGGCTGTGCTCTTCTCCTGCTCCTGGAGGAGTTTCCAATACCCTTCTGACCGATCATCTCTTGTCAGACTAGGGACGCAGGAAGTGTTCTTGTCCAGCAAGTTTGAGACCCTGGGTTTAATCCCTAGCATCACAGAAACAAAATAACAACACTGTTCCGGCAGGCTGATCCACAGCTCCCTCGGGCTGGCTGGGCTCCTGCATTCTGCAGGTGTGCATGGGAGTGGGGATGAGGGTGTGAATACGGGAACTCAGACACGGGCAAGCTGTGTTGCCAAAACACTCGGTGACAGAGCCAGTATGAGATGTGAGAAGACACTTCCCCGAACTGGTCACAGTGGGGCTCGTCAAATGGGTCTGGAGCGTCTAGGGAGCCGCTTCAGGCTTCCATAGGTTCTGGACAGGCAGACAACCCAAGGGTAAAGGTCAGAAGGCAGTGACAGTTAGATAAGGCGGGAGGACCTGGAGGGGGTGTTAGTGATAGACAGGATCAAATTCCCTTATAATGCCAGCCACTAACGGCAGCAGAAGCTGGAAGAAACATGGTGGAGGTGCAACAGCAACGCAGAACAAAGACCAGCAAGCCACAGACAAAGGAAGTTCTTTAAATCTACAGACTTTAGAGTGGGAGGTGAGGTTAGGGGGCAGTCTTTGGTTTTAGAAGGAGGAGTCTAAGTTTAGAATGAAGAGGTGTTTGCGCTTACTGCTGAGGGGGTCTCTTTGCTTAGGATGAAGGAACAGTAAATGCTCTCGGTAGCCATAAGGCCATGTCTAGGAAGCCAATCCTGTATTCTCTCTGCCTTTAGTACTGACATATTAGCAGTTTTGTATCATAGAGAAGGTCCTAGATAGGACATAAGACATGGCAGATCCCTCCGCCGGTCCAGCGTTTGCCCTCTAACAGCCATTGGGCTGAATTTGGTGGGTGAGTGTTTTCTGTCGGGCTGTCAGGTGACAACTTAGTTGGCGCTTGCCAAGAAGTGTCTTAAATGGCCAGCCATCCCATGACCCACCTTTCTTGCTCTCTTATACCTCCACCCACCTACTTTCCTTTCTGATCTCGAGTTATTGCAAAACAACGCCTGACACTGAAAATAGTCCCTCACGTATGTCTGCAATACAGGACGTGTTTTTGACATTAAATAGATTTGAACCCAGGTCTTTGTGCATCCACTTTCCAAGGCTGAGATCGCAGGAGCATAGACTCTCACCTGACCAGAATTCAAATACATCTTGAAGGAGTCCTGAGGACCCCAGAATTAGAACATAAAATCACCCGACGGCCCAGATTTATGTCCTTGTGAAAGTTTGGCAGCTCCCCTACTTTATGGTCAGTGTTTCCAAGTTCTTGGCAACTTATTCAGTAAGATCCCTTGGCTCACTGGGATTTGCAAAGCAAGCCACACAGCTTTATCTGAAGCAACCCGGCAGGTTAACATGGGAGATGCTCAAAAGTGACAGCGGGCCGGGTGTACTCTAAGGGCTCAGCTAGGGTTCAAGGCTTCCATTTTTAAGATTCGAGAGAAGGAGGAGCTGGTTGCTAAAGGGCCTGGTTTAAATGGTTCTCTGTTTTGATAGTTTGGTGTGTACATTCATCTGTCCTACTGTGGGTGCCCCTTCCCTCACGCAGAGGCATGGGGTGTTAAATGAGAGTCTCCCTTTCCAATTTTGTCCCATTGAAGATACACCCCAATCCATCCAGACTAGATCGAACTGTTCTCTCCTCCCTACCTGAACACATTGGAGGATATATTTGAATGGGAGCTGTCTGGATTTGATTGTTACCTGGGGGCAGGGGAATTTACACCATTGCTCAGCTGTGGGAGTGGCACAACCTGGTGCAGGTGTGAGCTCCAGGAGCCGCTGTGGTCTCTAGCTGCATTGTTTGCATATGTGCATGTATGTATGTGCATAGTAAGTGCAGACGAAGGAAAGAGGCTGTCTAGTGAATTATTAAAAGGGTCGGAGTGGGCTGGGGATTTAGCTCAGTGGTAGAGCGCTTACCTAGGAAGCGCAAGGCCCTGGGTTCGGTCCCCAGCTCCGGAAAAAAAAAAAAGGGTCGGAGTGTGCCTAACTCCAAGCCAAATAGGGTCCCAGGACACTAAACTGTCTCTTGTGTTTGCCTGCTTCATTCCCCCAGCACTGGGCCTGGGTGCTGACTGTTCATTAGAGCTGAGAGGATAGGGCTCTGCCAGATACAGTGTGAGGCCGATCTCCCAGTCCCTGCTTCTCTACATCACTCAACTCTGGCACCGTTTTGACTCCTAGAGCATTTAATTTACCAAGGGCATTGACCCAAAGGAGGTGTCAGAGAAGCCACTTAAACACCCTGGAGTGATAGGAGAATCAGCCAGGAGACAGCCCTGGCAGGCAGCAGAGCCACCCTTGGTAGAAAAGGGTATACCGGAAGACAGTGAGTCACCAGTTTGGGAATTCAGGTTTGAGAGGATGAGGCAAGGTGAGTCAGGGCAGAGGGGTGCCAGCCTTGTGACAGAGCTGAGTCCAGGAGCAGGCGAGATGGTTTATCTCCATTTACCAATGAGGAAACTGAGGCAAAGAGAGACTAAGTTTTCAAAAGCCACAGAGATATTGATCAGTGACTAGGGTTCAAGCCTGGAACCCTTCTGAGCCTCCCACTGGGGCCCAGCACCTCTTTGGGTCACTTTAGGGAGAGTGGGGAGAGACTTGACAGAGAGATGGCTAATGGGCCCTGGGATGGAGTCGACCCTGGGTTCACAGGCTGCAAGGGCAGCTCTAGGAAAGGAACAGAAGCTGAGAGCTTTGGGAGCAAGGCTGCCTCCAGCAACCTGCAGCAGAGCTGGCCCCAAGAACGGAGCATGTAACACCAAGCATGTAACAAGCAACCATTATTGTTACATGGAGGTGGGGGTTGGGGGATAGCATCCTCTCGACCATCCCTTAAGAGGAAAGGGCTTGAATTCCAAAACACAATGGTGGGACCCTTTGGACTTCTGGCCTCCTGAGTCCCCAGTCAGGGCCCTGAGGTCTTTTGGTGAACTTGGGTTGGGGCTGGCAGTCCTCACCAGCATTCTAGTTCCCTACCTTCTAGGCCATTTTCATGCTGTTTCCTTCTTGTAGGTTTTACAGCTGTCACTTCCAACAGATTGTGGAAGGAAGTGACTTGAGGTCAGTTGCCGGCCAAGCCTCAGAAACCCGGTAGTCTGATAGTTTCAGAATGACTATGTAACTAACTGGATTGGGCCCACTTCTGTGAGGGACCCTAAGATCTGTGTGGCTGGGATTCTAGCCCCTTGGTGGCCATGTCCTCCCCGGCCCTAACTGGGTACTGTCACGATGGGCAAGTGTCAGACAACTGATATCTCTCCGTTTCCCCTCTGCAGGTCATCCCCTTTACTGGAATAATCCAAGGAGGGTTGCAGAACGGACTTCAGATCACCCTCCAGGGGACCGTCCACCCTTTTCCAAATAGGTATGTGAGTGGCATTGATGTTAACCTCCAGCCTCAGCAACTGTGGAGCCACAGGGTATGGAGGGCTGGCCCTGCCCATACCTCCTGCCATCCTGGTGCCATTGACAGACTCACTAGACTCCTAGGCTCAGAGCATCCTGCTCCCAGAGAGCTCAGAGTCTGAGGAGGGAAGTGGCCAGAACGGCAGGCCACAAGATGCACTCTTGACACTGTGGCATGGTGTTGCAAAGAGAGTTCTTCTAGTTCCCACAGCAGCCGTATCTAATTTTCTTTTCAGATGTGTGTGTTGTGTGTGTATGTGTGTTGTGTGTGTGTGTGTGTGTGCGCGCACACACACACACACCACACGCAGGTGCCGGAGGAGGCCAGAAGAGTGGTATCAGATCCCCCTGAAACTGTCTGGCGTGGATGCCGAAAACTGAGCTAGGGTCCTCTGGAAGAGCAGGGAGCATTCTTAACTCTTGCACAGTCTCTCTGGCTTTGTCTGTCCAGGTGTTTCTATCAATTTTTGAGTTCTAGGAAATATTTTAAAGCTTCTGTCAAGGGCAACCCAATGATGGAGATGCAGTTGACTTAGTGGAGTGCTTGTTGAGCACACACAAAGCCCTGGGTTAGAGCCCAGCACTACATAAACTAGGTACGGTGGTGTAGGTCTGTCATCCGAGCATGGGAGTGGTTGGTACTGGAAGATCAGAAGTTCAAAGCCAGAGTCAGGTGGATCTCTGAGTTCAAGGCCAGCCTGGTCCTCATAGTAAGTTCCAGGACAGTCAGAGCTACATAACAAGACCCTGTCTTGAAAACAAAACAAAAAAGTTCAAAGTCAACTTCGGCTATATAAGAAGTTTGAGGCTAGCCTGGGGTACATGATGTCCTATCTTTAAAAAGAAAAGTAAGCCCCTGATGGGTCTATCAGCTCAGCTCCAAGGAAGGCTGAGGCAGGAGAATCTCAGATTCAAGGCCTTCCTGGCTATTGAATAAGTTCAAGGGTAGCCTAGGCAACTTATCAAGACTCTTTCTCAAAATAAAAAGTAAAAAGAGGGCCGGGCCACAGAAGCACCCAGGAGTGCTCTCAAGGGCTGAGGAAGGCCCTGGGTTTCCTGTGGCCTCCGCTGAGGTGTGGCCTTCATCTATTTTGGGTGGGTCTATGTGGCAGCTGCCAGCTAAAGAGCCAGCCCACCTTCCACTAGAGTCACAGCTGTTCATCCCCACCCCCAACAGTCCACTGTGGCCTTAAATGGGACACTGGGAAAACTTCTGAGTCTCCTTCACATCTCCAACTATTTGGATTCTAGCTAGCTTTTCCTGCCACTGCCGTCCTCCTGAGTAGTCACAGCCATGTTGGCCTGTGTGAGATCTCTGCAGTGCTGTAGGGGATTGTCCTACAACCTCCCAACTGCAGACCCAGGACCTGCACCAGGAAAGCCCCACTCCAGCATTTGCTACAGACTGCCCTTCTCCCTCCCAAAGCTGGTGCCTTTCCCTTGGAGCTTAGGAGAGATCCCTTCTCAGGCATGGATTTTTCAAAGCACAAGATAGAAGAAGCTACAATGTGCCAAAGCAGAAATAATCCTGGGGAGTTTGAAAAGCAGCATTGTCTGATGTAAGACAAATAAAGGGGCTCCGGATGTAGCTGGGTTGGTAGAATGCTTGCCTAACACACAAGTTCTAGGCTCAAACCCTAGGACAGGGGGTGGGAGGTGGGGCTCGGGGCAGCAGGACAGGGAGATATGGTAGCACATAACAGACCAGGAGGGCAGAGGCAGGAGGATTAGGAGTGCACATTCATCCTCAGCTACACATCAAGTTTGAGACCAGGCTGGAGCACATGAGACCTGTCTCAAAAAAGGACTCAGGCTTCAGTGTTGTGATCCTGTGTCTGTCAAGCCCCCAAACATATGACCAGATGGGACAGGCCCTGCCTTGGGGCCACAGGAGCTCCTATAGGTCCTGATGTCTAGGGCATCGGCCTTTGAGGACTTTGTCAGAGTTCTGCTGCCTAGACTGCTCCAGAACACATCTTCCAACAGAAAACTTGAACATGCTTTCCCATGTAAGAGGAGCTTGGTGGGATGTCTGTCGGGCTGCCTCTGGGTGTAGCACTGTGCGGGGTACTGCGTGGCGTGCAGATGACAGAGCTCTGTGTAAGGGCTATGGAGTCCAGAGTGAGTGGATAAGGAGGCACCAGCCTCTTCAGGAAAGGGAAGGCTGGACTGTGAGGCCCCTGGGAGGAGAGTCTCAGACTTGAACTTAGATCTTGAATCCAAGCTGGCTGTGATGTGGAGAGGTGGGGCACACACTGATTATGCTTCTTTTGTGAGCCTGCCTGTCCTGAAGTTTTGTGATTTTAACTGTTCCTCTTGGAGCCCCAGCTGTACTTCAAAAGTGACCATGGGGGAGAGGCTTCCTCCCAGGAAAGTGACAAGAATGGGAATTTTCCACTGTTGGTAAAAGGGGAACTTACAGAGTTAGTGTGGGTCAAGGGTCATATGGAGACACCGGGGCTATGATCAGGATCTAAGCTTGACTTCCGTACCTAATGTCTCTCCAGCACAATGGCACTCTGTGAGGACCAAACTAGGAGTGAAGGCTTTTCATGCCTGGAGAACAGTTCATATGACTTTTGACTTGTTTCTTTTTTTCTTTTTAAAATTATTACACATGTGTGTGCGCGCGCGTGTGTGCACGTGTGTGCATGCTTGCATGCGGTGTGTGTGTGTGTGCAAGTGTGTACACTTAGGTGATGTGACAACATTGCTGAAGAAAGATACTCCTTGCCCCCCCCCCATCTCCCATTAACTGCCTGAAAATCCCCAGGAAAGGGTGAGGTGTGGAGAGCCGCTCCTCCCTGCAGACAGAATGCTGCCTGACCCAGTCTTGAGTGGGTCTCCAGACTAACGGTAGCTGCTCTGAGTTCAGAAGTGCAATGGCCAGGTTACACGCGGATGAGAAGTGTTCCACAGTGCTCACCCCCTTCCGGGGCATCGTTCACGCAGTCCTTCTGTCCTCTCTCCTGAAATATTCTCTAAGGCTTGAGGGGCTGATAAAGGTGACTCATGTACGTTTGTTTCTCATTATTTGTCTTTTACTATTTATGTCCATGCACAGCTGTCACACTTTCTGCAGTTTACCAATGCCCGTTGCAAAAAGAAGCTTCTCGACTGAAGCTGACAGCAGCATTATCAGTAAATGAATAATTAATTTAATCAATAAAAGTATAAAAGACATAAATACAGAGGTGTCTCTGTGTGCACATCGTATCCACTTAGCGGGGCCTAACACCTTCCAGCCGCAGGCTTTTGTTCAACTTTGAAGTGAACTCCCACCCGAGGGATGGGCCTCGAATCCAAGTGCAAAGTAGTAGCTACTGTTGGCCAGAGGAACGATGCTTACTGGCTCGCTTGCACCACCCACAGAGGGCTGGGCCTTCCTGCACCAATCAGCAGTCAAGAAACACCCCATAGACTCATTCCTAGGGGTATCCTTGGGGGCAATTGGCCAGTTGAGGTTCCTCCTTCCCAGATGTGTCAACAATTAAAACCAACTCTGATCACAGAGGTGCACACACAGTGCACAGCTGAGTGAGACAACTGATGACACCTCTCCCCCAGAAGCCCGCTTAGCACCTAGCAAGCACTGTTCTAGTTTGCTTTCTTGCTTTCTCTGTATCTTGTGGCCAGTCTGTGGTGAAAGATGCGTGCTCTTTGCTGTTATTTCTTACTAATTGTCAACTTTACTTTTTAAGAAAAGAGCACAGGGGGCTGGAGAGATGGCTCAGTGGTTGAGAGCACTGACTGCTCTTCCAGAGGTCCTAAGTTCAATTCCCAGCAACCACATGGTGACTCACAACCATCTATAATAGGTCTGATGCCGTCTTCTGGTGTGTCTGAAGACAGCTACAGTGTACTTATATAGAATAAAGGAATCTTAAACAGGAAAGGAGCACAAGAAGGATGCAGTAACTGCACAAAAAATATTAGGTCTGAACTAGATGAACTCAAAATGCGCTAACATGCCAGGCAGTCAGAGGCACTTCTGCCCCATCCTGGGGGTAAGCCATGCTCCAGGAGGTTCCTTTCTCTGCCTTAGGATTGCGGTGAACTTTCAGACTGGCTTCAGTGGAAATGACATTGCCTTCCACTTCAATCCCCGGTTTGAGGAAGGAGGATATGTGGTTTGCAACACAAAGCAGAATGGAAAGTGGGGGCCTGAGGAGAGGAAGATGCAGATGCCCTTCCAGAAGGGGATGCCCTTTGAGCTTTGCTTCCTGGTACAGAGGTCGGAATTCAAGGTGAGTGGGGAATCCCTCCCCCGACCCGCTCCCTGGGCAAACCACATTTAAACAGACACATTCAATGAGATCAGGTCCCAGCCAAGCCACTACAGAGATGTGACCTTTGCCCTCTGCCTTACAGCCTGTAATCTGCAGATGCACCTCTAGCTTTTATTCCTTAGAAAATAAGACATCAATCTGTCACCATATTGCGTTGAGGCCCCCATGTGTCTTAAAAACAAAACAACAAACAAACAACAGCTCCAACAACCTCCACCAGAAACCCTGTAATTTTTCTTTGATAATGTCATACACCGGTAGAATGTGTTTTGGGCACACACACACTCCCGGTCCCTGCATCTTTTTTTTTTTTTAAGATGTATTTATTTATTATATGTAAGTACACTGCAGCTGTCTTCAGACACACCAGAAGAGGGCATCAGATCTCATTACAGATGGTTGTGAGCCACCATGTGGTTGCTGGGATTTGAACTCAGGACCTCTGAATGAGGAATCAGTCCTCTTAACCACTGAGCCATCTCTCCAGCCCCGGTCCCTGCATCTTATCCCCACTTCCACTCCTCTGGAACCCTTGTCTTTCCAGTTCCCCCTCCGACTTTTATGTCTTTTCTCCCCCCTCAACCACCCACTGGATGTTATTACAGTTGCTTTTGTGTGCAAGCGTGTGGGGTGTTTTTCTGGACTATGGGCTTAGTGTGGCTACAGCACTAGATAGATTCCCTTCCCTCAGCTAACAACTGTCAAAAGCAAGGTAGGGCCTCTTGTCCCGAAGCCTCATTTGACCCAAAACCCAAGTTAACTCCATTCCTCAATGGCAGGTCCCTAGTAGCATCTGCTTCCTATGGTGCCGGGATCACACCTAGCCTCTTGCACATTGGCAAGGGCTCTGCCCTGAGCTACACCCCAGACTTAACCTGTATCTGCTGAAACACATTGGTCTAACCTTTCTTCAGGTTCTGCTAAAGGCAAAGTATCCTTACAGGCCAGGCACTGTCCTTGGGCAGGGGTTGGGTGTGTGGGACATTTCCTGAGCTTGTCTGTGGGACGCTGGGGTTCTTGTGCCCTCCAAGTGCAACCTGAGTTTGTCTTTCTTCTGCTGCCCATAAGCATCCAATGCACACGTAAATATTGCCCAGGTAAGGTCTGGGATATAGTTCTCTAGCATGTACAGAGCTCTGGATTTGATCATGGTACTACATGGCTGTAATCCCAGCCATTTGGGTAATGGAAGCAGAAAGATCAAGTAGTTCAGGGTCATCCTTAGCCACATAGCAAGTTTGAGGCTAGCCTGGGCTACATAAGACCCTGTTTTAACAACATAAAAAAAATTACCTGACAGGAGCTAAGTTTGAAAAGATAAACCTAGGGGCTGCAGTGGTTAAGAGCACTGGCTGCTCTTGTGAAGGCCCAAGGGTTCAATTCCCTGCACCCACCTGGAAATTCACAACCCTCTGTAACTTCAGTTCTAAGGGAATCAACACTTTCTTATGTCACCCAGGCATGTGTGTGGTGCACATATATACATGCAGGAGAAACACCTATACAGGTGAAATAAAGTAACTCCAAAAGTTACTTTTGAAAAGTTACTCTGGGGCTGGAGAAATGGCTCAGCGGTTAAGAGCACTGACTGCTCTTCCAGAGATCCTGAGTTCAAATCCCAGCAACCACATGGTGGCTCACAACCATCTGTAAAGGAATCCTCTCCTTGTGTGTTGAAGACAGTGACAGTGTACTCATAAAATAAATAAACAATAAAAAATATGTTTAAAAAAAAAGAAAAGAAAAGTTACTATGAAAAGCAAAAACTAAAAAAAAAAAAAAAAAAAAAAAAGTAAGCCTGAACTAAATAAGTGAATGCCAGCCAGGAGCAGGAGCCCAGAGGATCATGGGTCTGAGTGCAGCGGCTCACACATTCTGTCCTTGGCACAGGATTGCAGATGATGTTCCTGCCTTAAGGGTTGGATGTAAGATTCAGATCCTTATTTCTGAAAGGAGAGCTCAGGTGTGGCCTGGCCTGGCACTCCTCCCACAGTGACTCTCTCCCCCCAGGTGATGGTGAACAAGAACTTCTTTGTACAGTACTCACACCGCGTGCCCTACCACCTCGTGGACACCATTTCGGTCTCGGGATGCTTGCACCTGTCCTTCATCAACTTCCAGGTCAGGAAAGGCTCCCACCTGTCCCAGGGGCAGAGGACAGTGACCAGCTGGGCTCAGCTGGGCCTGTGCCCACTCAGCAGGGTACCAGCAAGCCTCTGCCCCAGGTGGCTTCGGAGGTGCCCTGGTTTGCTGACTCGGTGTCTGTCTGCCTGTTATCTGTCTCTCTGTCCCTTTTGGCATTGGTTTCTCTGTGATGAACAATATACTTTGGTGAAAATGCCAGAGCTGCTCCTTGTCTGCAACTGTCTATTGCATGACCAGGGAGTTCTAAAAGGGCTTGTGCAAGGGAACCAAATGGAATCCAAATCAGAGGGCACAACCTGGCTCCTAGGGTCCAGCCTGGGTCTGTTTGACCTCTATATTAAAAACAAAAATCAAACCAAACACACAAATTTTTTATGTGTATGTGATTTTGTTTGTTTTTCTTTTTCTTTCTTTCTTTGTTTCTTTCTTTCTTTTTCAGAATGTCACTTTGTAGCCCAGGCTGGCCTCTAATTTATGACTCTTCTGCTTCAGCCTCTTGAGTGCTGGGATTACAGATATATGTTACCAGGCTCAGCTCTGAAAACAAATTATTTATTTATTTTGTGACAGTGTTTCATGAACTTGTGTCCATCCTCCTGTCTCAGTCTCCCCAGTGTCCTGATTACAGACAGATGTGTAACACCAGGACTAGTTCTGGACTTTTTTTTTTTTTTAATTATACAGCTCTGGCTGGCCTTGAATTCTTTATAACCCAGATTGGCTCTACAGTGTAATCCTCCTGCCTCCAGCCTCTTTAATGCTTGGGATTACAGACCACATTCGTCTGTATTTAAAAAGACAATTGAGACAGGGTTTCTGTATGTAGTCCTGGCTGTTTGGGGAACTGGCTATGTAGGCCAGGCTGGTCTTGAATTCACAGAGCTCCCCCTGCCTCTGCCTTCTGAGCGCTGGGATTAAAGGTGTGCTCCACCACTACCCGGTTTGTTTTAGAATTTTCAATGTGCTGCCAAGATCTGAAAGTCCAGCTGGGACTAGTGTCTCGGGTCTATGATTCCAATGTCAGAAGAGTTAGGAGTTCAAGGTCATCCTCTTCCTCTCCTACATAGTGAGTTTAAGACTAGCCTGAGCTACACGAGACTCTGTCACAAAAATACCAAACAGAGTAAATGAATGAATGAATAAAAAAATAATTAATTTAATATAATATCTAGTGATCCTGTGGGAAAATTGGCTCCTTTACCTCTAGCCTCATGCTCACATTCGATATTTTTTCCTGACCCTTCCTGCAGGAGTGGAAGCAGGAGGGAGGGACTAAAGGAGCACCCTGACCTTGCTCATGCCAACCTAACCCTTTCCTGGTGTCGTTCCTCTGGATCTGGAGCCTGTGCTTGTTTTTTGCCTGGCCAGAGCCAGCCTTTACTTTTGGCCTGGCTTTGCTTTGGCAGTGCCTCCTGCTTCTGTCACCCAGATATGCTTTTGTTTTAACAGAACTCCACTGCAGCCCCTGTCCAGCCTGTCTTCTCCACAATGCAATTCTCTCAGCCAGTCCAGTTCCCACGGATGCCCAAGGGGCGCAAACAGCGAGTGAGTTAACCTCGGCCAGGAGGTTCAAAGGATACAGCCCAGAGGCAGGGTCAGCCCACAAGCTAGTCAGAAGCCTTCAGACCCCATCAAACCAACCCAGTTGCATACACTGTGCCCCTCCTGGCTCTGTTCTTCTAAGCATCCCTCTCCCTCCCCCAAGCCACTCTTGGGTCTAGCCTGTGGTAACTCCTCACATGTGCCAAGTGTGGCTTGGCTCCTTACTGCACAATGACCTCACCTAGCACATTCCATCCCACAGGGTCCCGTTGTAAAATTCTTTAGAGTTAGGGCTGAAAGTCTCTAAATAGAGCACAAAGCCTGGTGGATGCCTATAATCTTAGTACTTTGGGGGCAGAGCCTAGAAGGACCAGAAGTTCAAAATCACCCTCAGCTTGTGAGACCCTATCTAAACCAAACCAAAACTAAATAATAAATAAATACAAGAACAGATCCCCTCCTAGACACAACAGAACACTGTCTAGTCTGGCACCAGCTCACTTCCTACCTCCGCTCAGTCGTGCCACCTCCACGGTTCACTCAAAGCCCTCTCTGGCCACCTCTCTTTTGCACAGGCTGTCCCCTCTGGTCACCTTGCCCCTGGCAAACTAATAATCACACTATAATTCTTTGTTTAAATGGCACTCAAGAATTTCCCCTGACCCACCTCATGTTACGGTGGGCTTGGCACTTGTCTGTGCTGTGTGGGTCGTGACTTCCTTTGCCCGTGCACCTTCTCCATGCCAGAGAACCCCGGAAGACTGGCACCACGACTTGTTCATTCATTCATGTATTTCCAGCTCCTCACGTGGTGCTGGCATTCGATAGGGACTCAGATCATGGATTTTTTTTTTCTCACAGTCAGGGAGACTAGGAAGCTAGCAAAGGGGGAGGGATATGCTGGAGGGGCGGTGGGAAGGAGCCAGCAGCCCTGCGGTCACTCAGGCAGTTGTGGTTCATGTTGGCTCAGAATGGCACCTGCCTTCTGCCATACTAACTCTAGGTCTGGCAGAGTATCTGGAAGCCATTGTAGGGTAGCCCAACGTTGACCCTGGCCTGGGAGTGATGTGTTTATATAAAGAGTGGGGCGGTTATGTTCTATGGAGGTGTGGGGGAAGGGGGTGTCTCTGCAGGCCCATGCTGAGGCATCCCTGCCCCCTGAGGGACCAGAGAAAGGCAGAGAGAGAGAGAGAGAGAGAGAGAGAGAGAGAGAGAGAGAGAGAGAGAGAGAGAGACTGGTCATGAGCATGTGGAGAAAAGGGGGAAGGGAATGAGGGACGAAGAGCATGAGAGGAGCAAGAGAGAACAAGAGAACAGGGAGTGAGGAGGGGCAAGCAGCCCCTTTTATGTCAGGCATACGTGGCTATCACCAGGTTACTGTGGGGCGGGGCTTAGACAGAATGCTAACAGGGAGGACAACGGATATGGTAGATACAATATGACTTAGCCGGGTTCCATTTAGGATCTTCTTACTCCGTGCCTGGGCCAGCCCAGGCAAGTTGCTTAACCTTTCTGAGCCTCAGACTACACCAGAGGTGATGGGAGTCAAGGATGTTGCCCTCTTTGGAAAGCACTGAAGCTGTGTGCTCAGCACACGACAAAGCTAAATGCTAACAACGTGGGGAGCTGGGGATGTTGCTCTCACCTTTGTGGGCCCAGAGAAATGATGTGGTCAGATAGGTCGAGTCCTCTCTCAAGGGGCCAGGGACAGTCCCCGCGTACCCCAGTGCACCCTTGCGAGGGTGAGAACTTGGGCGCAGCAGGCTCGGGAAGGAGGTGAAACTGACCACGAGAACCACACCTGAAGTCTGAGGTCATTTCTCACCCCACGTGACCCCAGAGATAACCCTCCTCCTTGATCCTTTTCAGACTCAGGGCTTTCAGCCTGCCCACCAGGCACCCGTGGTAAGTCCTCTGCTCTTTTGTGTGTTTTTTAAAGAACCTTTTCTTTATGGCTCTTGCTGTGGGTTAAAGGGAGGAGACTCAGCATCCCCCATAAGGGCAGACAAGACTACACACACTCCCTACCCACCAGGCCTCAGGGATGTTGGTGGGAGGGGCTGCAGGTGTGCTCGGCTGGCTCTGATCTAATGGAGAACGGTACTGAGGGTGAATCCTGTCGGAGGGGAGTGTTTCAGAATCACACGCAAAGCCCTCAGCGTCCCATAAGCAATGCATGGTGGTGGTGAACAAGCAGAACTCTAGTCATAATCTATCTTCCCCTCCAACAGCGAGATGCTCCTCCCCAGCCCCAGTGTATTTATGGGTGTCTGGGAGGAGTCATGGTGAAAGACCTACCCTGTTGCAGTCGGAGCTTCAAGCTTACGGGTGGAGATTACATAGCGCCCCCTGGTGGCAGGTAGTGGTCCTTCTAATGGTGAGAACTTAACTTCTTTCTCCCAGGCTCAAACTATCATCCACACAGTTCACAGCATCCCTGGACAGATGCTCTCTGTAAGTCTAAAATTTTTGGTTATCTCATAGCTCCCCACTTTCCTTTAGTCAAAAGCAGAATCCCCTAGAGTCACAAAGTTGGAACCAAAGTGCTTAGGAAATACATGGAGAAAACTGGGGCTGGGCCCTCTGAGTAGCAGCCTAAACTCCCCAAGGGACAGCAGAGACTCAGAAACAGTTTTTATAGGAATATGACTGGCAGACATTCTGGCTTTTTAGTTGTCCAGGCTGGAGTGTGGTGGCTCCAGGCCCTAGTTTGCTTACTAAGCTCAACCCCTACCCCCCACCCCCGCCAAGTCACCACTGACAACCAGTCTGTCTGTCCTTCCCCTAGCACAGAGCGACCCTGAATTGTCACCAAGTCACTACTGATAGCCAGTCTATCTATCCTTCCCATAGCACAGTGCAGGTGGGGGAGTCTGGATTGATGGGGATGCACAGGAAGTGTTAAAAGGCAGGGGACCATCATGGGGTCCAGAAAAACGGCAGGAAGTTCCATGGATGCTGCTGTGACAGAGAAGGGGGATGGGAGGCCTCAAGGGCTGATGTTAGAGGTCCTTTGAAGTATGTGTCACTCATGTCTCTTCCACAGACTCCTGGAATCCCTCCTATGGCATACCCCACCCCAGCCTATGTAAGTGGTTTCCTGAGGAGAGCCTTGGCTTATGTTAGTAGGGTGAGAGGTAAAGAGTGGCTTTGTGGGACAATTTCTCTGACTTACAGGATCAATGAAGGCTCCTGAATCCAGGTAAACAGTTCAGATATCCATGTAAATATCCACTAGTAGACAGTTGAAAAAGAGCTTTCAACTTTAAAATGCTCCCTTGAGCAAATTGTAGACCTGACTTAGTTCCTTTTCTATTGCTGTGATAAAACACCATGACCAAGGCAACTTACAGAGGAAGCGTTTAATTTGGGGCTTAAAAGTCCTTGACTATCACGGCAGGGAGCATGGCTGCAGATAGGCAGGTGTAATGCCAGAGCTGGAGTTGAGAGCTCACATTTTGTAAGAGGCCTGGAGACGGGGAGGGGGAGGGGTGTTGATGGGCAGAGGAGACTGGGAATGGTACAGGTCATTTGAAACCTCAAAGCCTTTCCCCAGCAACACATTTTCTCCAACAAGACCACACCTCCCAATCCTTCCCAAACAGTTCCATCAACAGTGAACCAACTATTCAAATAGTTGAGCCTCGGTGTGGTCAGGGAAGGAGCGTTCTCATTCAAACCCCAACACCCCAACAAGCCATTTGTGCACCGACAATGTTCCCCTAGTTGTAGTTGAAATGTATTTTGGGAAACAGTAGAAGGTTTGTTTTGTTTTGACATTTAATGAACCAAGGAAAAGGAACCTGGATTCCTTCTAGAAGGTACAGGCCCCATGGGCCAGGCTTTGGAGGCCTTAGACACTTATGCTGAGTCCCCTGCTGTTGCCGCAGCCCAGCTGAAGATACTCTCTTCTCACCCTCCCAACAGACTATACCTTTCTTCACCAGCATCCCAAATGGGTTTTACCCATCCAAGTCCATCAACATATCAGGCGTGGTCTTGCCAGATGCTAAGAGGTAAGACGAGCCCCCGGGGCTCCTAGAACAGAGGCTCCCAGAGTTGTTCTGGCCAGCCTGTGGCTCTGAGCCACCTGGGGTGATGGGTAGGGGCCGAGCCCAGAGCTCAGTAGCCAAACAGGGTCTCTGTGAACTGTCCATTCCAGGTTCCATATCAACCTTCGCTGTGGGGGTGACATTGCTTTCCACCTGAACCCCCGTTTCAATGAGAAGGTTGTGGTCCGAAACACTCAGATCAACAACTCCTGGGGGCCCGAGGAGCGAAGCCTGCCTGGGAGAATGCCCTTCAATCGTGGCCAGAGTTTCTCAGTAAGATGCTGGGGTGCATGAGGAGGCTGCAGGGGTCTGTGATGGGCTACAGGCAGATGCCTGGGGTTTGCACCCCAAAGGAGAGAGGATGTTGTACAGATTGGTATTATTTCATGAGTTCTGAAAGGTAAGGGCAAAGGAAGGGTTTGTATCTGCTGTGCCCACTTCCCCCTGTTCTGGGGATGGATGGGCAGACAGCCTTATGCTAGGTGAGCACAGTAGCACTGAGCTACATCTCCAGCCCTCGTTCATCCATTTGTTTGTTTGTTTTAGGCAGGGACTCACGTTAGCCCAGGCTTACCTACAGCTCACTCTGTAGAATGTCTAACCTGAAGCTCAGGTGATCTATCTACCTTGTTGAGAGTACAGGCCTCAGCCACCATGCCCGCTTCCTAACCCTGCCTTCTCTTCTTTTTATTTCTTCCTTCCTTTTCTTTCTTTCCTTCCTTCTATTTTGAGACAGGGTCTTAATTAGCTTAGTCTTGAACCCACTCTGTTGCCCAGGCTGACCTTGAGCTTCTGATGCTGCCTTGGCTTCCTGAAGAGGGCAGCGTACAGCCCTGCACTGTGGGGCTTGGCTGTTCCTGCATTCTATAGAGGGGCAGATAAGCTCACAAGGACGGTTCACCTGCAGGAGGTCGCACACCCAGTGTCTGCCGATCAAAGCCGAGGGTGAACTGCCATTCACTCGCTTGCTTATGCTGTCATGTGTCACCAAGGAGGAAGAGCTGGAGTAGAACTGAGGCTTGGAAGCCTGAGACCCTGAGCAGACCTTATCCACCCTGGTTCTGACATCAGATTACCCAGTGAGCTTAAATAAGAAAAATCAATGCTGAGACCCTGCCCCCGGAAATGTAATGGCAGCATTCTCTGCCACAAGACTTAGAGCACAGAGCAATGTCATAAAACAAGCTTGCATTTTGTTACTGTTGTTGTCGAGACATGTTGCCCTGGCTTGCCTCACACTTGCTATATATTCGAAGTTGGCCTTGAACTCCTAATCCTCCTGCCTTTCAAGTGCTGGAATGAATAACAGACGTGCAGCTTGCCTGGCTCGTTTTTTTTTTTTTTTTTTTTTTTTATGTACGAGTGTTTTTCAGCATGGATGTATACCATGCGCACACATGTCTGAGGCCCTCAGAGGTCAGAAGAAGGCATCAGATCCCTTGGAACTAGAGTCACAGATAGTTGTGTGCTGCCAAGTGGGTGCTGGGAAATGAACCCTCTGCGTGAGCAGACGGTGCTCTTAGCTGTTGAGCCACCTCTCCAGCCTCCCGAGCTTGGATTTTAGATTCATGAGAACACAGAGCTAATAAAACTGAGTCTCATAGAGCGGGAGGGGAACGTGGTGGGGTCTGCAGCACACTCTGGGCAGTGACCGCATATAGTATGATGTCTTAGCCTGGTGCTCAGACAGTGCGTTATGAGTGTTAGCGGTGGCCCTGGGTCAGGAAGCTTTAACATTTTATTTTTTTTGGTTTTTTTTGTTTTGTTTCTTTTTTTTTTTTTCTTTTTTTTTCCGGAGCTGGGGAACGAACCCAGGGCCTTGTGCTTGCTAGGCAAGTGCTCTACCACTGAGCTAAATCCCCAACCCCAAGCTTTAACATTTGTGTCAGTTGTTTCATTGAAAATGGCTTGGTGGAGACCAGGCACCGAACACTGGAGACACAGACAGCCTGAGCCAAGTCTTGTCACTAATGGCTTAGGGTTCATCTGGAGAGTGAGATGGGGGTGGGGACACCGTCTGAGTAGATGGTTGGGGGAATGGGTGGGGGAGTCAGGAGGTGAGAAGGGCATGGAAAGTCATTGGAGGGGGTGCCAGCACTTTTCTCTGTCTGCAGGGTGGGGAACAGCGTGTGGGAATGTACTAGGCAAAGAGAAGGTTGTTGTCTAGTAAAAGGCAGAGCATTCAGGCTGTCTAAAGGCCAGGTTTGGGACTTGCTTCTAAGGGGAGAGCCCGGGGAAGAAGGTACAGCCTGGATTCTCAAATGCCCTGTTGTGGTGTCTCTGCCCAGGTGTGGATCTTATGTGAAGGTCACTGCTTCAAGGTGGCCGTGGATGGTCAGCATATTTGTGAATATTACCACCGCCTGAAGAACTTGCCGGATATCAACACTCTAGAGGTGGCCGGTGATATCCAGCTGACACACGTGCAGACCTAGGAAGGTCTCTGGCTTAGGGATGAAGGCTGAGGAACCCTACCTGAGTCTTGTCACCTCCTCCCTGTCTCAGCCCTGCCTCCCCAAATCCTGTCATCAAAGAGAGCCTCATTGGCAGGAGTTCCAGGAAGGTGGCATTCCCAATTCACACCCTCCACAAAGGGGGAGTCCTGGGCTATGGGACACATGGCTGTGAGCCCACAGTGTCAGCCATTGCTCCCAAGCTAGTCATCTTCTGAGGGAAGTGACCTCCCTGGGTTTGCCCCTTTCTCTGACCTTTCCCTTCACCCCTCCAGGAGGGCCACCTTGATGTCATCCCATTGGCCTCCAGCTGACCCAGAATGTCCACATTACCTTTTCCCCAATCTTTCCCAATGCCCATAAAATAAAGAATATCAACGCTTGTCTACACACACATGAGATGGCTGGGTTACTGAATGGGTCTGGAGACATTCTGGAACCTACCAAAGGGAATGGGCGGAGACAAGTCTGCCCACACCTGCTTACAGGGGTCCCTCCTCCCAAACCCCACAAGGTCCTGTTATAACTGGGTGCAGGCTGGGGCCCAGGGTCTCTGACAAGAATGCCATCCTCGGTGTAAACCAGGGACCAACCCATGCTCCTGAGGTGGAGATGGTGCTGGGCAGAGGTGGTGGGAGCCTTGGCAACTTGTGCTGGGTGGGAGGTGAGGTAATGGGGTAAGGAGGAGCTGGCCTGCTGCGGGCTCCCCAGCAGAGGAGATTGGGATGAAGACCTGACATATGAGGAACCCCTGAATGCTGTTACTCATTGAGGTTCCCATCCCTCAGGAACCAGGGTGGGGGCCTCAGATCATCAGCAACACCTGGGAGCTTGTCAGAAATGCAGTCGTTCACCTGGCAGGCTGAGGCAGGAGCATGGCAAGTTCAAGACCAGCCTGGGTTACACAGTATGACCTTGTCTCACAAAACACAAAACACAAGTGAAAGAAAAAGCAGCAGTGGGTCCTTCCAGACCTACTAAGCCAGAGGCTGTGTATGTCTGGTGTGTGTGTGTGTGTGTGTAAAAGAGAGAGAGAGAGAGAGAAAGAGAGAGAGAGATGTTTGTGTGGTGTGTTTATGTATGGTGTGTGTGTGTGTGTGTGTGTGTGTGTGTAAGTGAAGGAGAGATGTTTGTGTGGTATGTTTATGTATGGTGTGTGTGTGATATGTATGTATGTATACATGATGTGTATGTATGTGGGTATGTATATATATGTATGTGGTGTTTGTGTGTGTCTATGTGGTATGTATGAATGTATGATATGTATATATGGGTATATGTATAGTGTATGTATTTGAGGGTGTGGTGTCTTCGTATGTGTGGTATGTATGTGTATGTGGAATTATGTGTGTAGTATGTATGTGTGTAGTTTGTATGTATGTGTGGTGTGTATGTATGGGTATATGTGTGTGAAGTTGTGTAGTCATAGGCCAATTCTCTCTCTCTCTCTCTCTCTCTCTCTCTCTTAGATTTTATTGAAGGCAGGTTTATTGGGAAGCTGCTCTCAGGCAAGTTCACTGGCCCCAAAGATTGAGGCCAGGGGAGTTGCCATGGAGAGGTTGGGGGGAGAAAGGGCAGAGAGAAGAGATGGAGAAGAAGAATCTTTATTTTTTTCGAGACAGGGTTTCTCTCTGTAGACCCCGCTGCCCTAGAACTCACACTGTAGATCAAGCTGGCCAGAAACTCTGCGATCTGCCTGTTTCTGCCTCCAGAATGCTGGGGTTAATGGTGTGTGCCACCACCACCCAGCCTGAGTGTCTTCCTTTTTTGTTTGTTTGTTTGTTTGTTGTCTTATTTTTTAATTTACATTTCAAATGTTATCCCCTTTCCCAGATTCCCCTCTAGAAACCCCGCTATCCCATCCCCCCAACCCCTGATGAGGGTCTTCCATTATCTCTGTCAACCTTATCTTTTGAGACAGGGACTCTCATTGAACCCAGCTCTCACTGATTGACATGGCTTGTGGCCAGTGAGCTCCAGGGGTCTGCCTGTCTTTACCTTCCCAGCCCTGGGATCACACACACACACACACACACACACACACACACACACACACACCCCACAACTAGCTTTGTTAGTGTGGGTGCTGGGAACCCAAACACATAACAGATACTTCACCAACTGAGCCATCCCCCACCCCGGCTCCAGTCTACATTTTAATAAGATTGCCCAGGTGACTCTGGGTACCTAAGCACATGGGAAACCCTGACCCAAGTGACTGGACAGGTCACACTGTTGATGCATTACTGCCAGGGGCAGGGGGTTTCCGTGGGCAATGAGAGGCTGTTAGGCCCCTTGGTCCTGCCTCTTCTGCCCCATCTGTTGCAGCTGGGAAGAGAGAACTAGCTTATGCTGGCGCAGGGCAGAGACCAGCGATGGGGCTGTCTGGTACGGAGCTGTGCTGGCTGGTGCAAACAGGAGCTGATGACCTCCACAGCAGGTGAGGATGGTGGTGCCCACCACAGCAAGGTGTCAGTGCAGAGAACTAAACCTGTCCTACCAAGGTAGCAGATCATGACTGGCTAAACTCTCATCAAACAGGTCATGGGACACAGCCAACACTTTCTCTCTTTTTCAGATGGTCTCAAAGTCATTATGTAGCTGTATTGAGGTCTATGATCTTAGACTTTAAATCCTCCTGCCTCTACCTCCTAAGTGCTGGCCACTCCAAGCGAGTGCCACTGTTGCCTATGGTTACGCAGTGCGTGGGATCCAAATCAGGGCTTTGAGTACGCTAGGCAAACACTGCCAACTGAGCTGCATCCTCAGCGCCCAAGCACATCACTTCATAAGATAGGGTGAGGGGCGAGGTCTTCAGGCAACCCTGGCTCTCACGAAGAAGCCCAGGTCTGACCACAGCCTGCAGAAGGTGCCTTGAGTGTGAAGCACCAGCTCCGGCTTCTGATCTGGGTCACTTTGCATGACTACATGGCTTCAGACAAACGCAAACCTCATCTGCTGTCCCCTGGGGACCTGGTGAGCATGCTCCCTCGTGGGAGCATCGCTGTCCAGACTGTGGCACCCACCAACCCCAGCCCATAGAGGACTCG
This sequence comes from Rattus norvegicus, assembly GCF_021556685.1. Classification (NCBI taxonomy): domain Eukaryota; kingdom Metazoa; phylum Chordata; class Mammalia; order Rodentia; family Muridae; genus Rattus; species Rattus norvegicus. Next base: position 69,826,191 of record NC_141543.1, on the reverse strand, counting down.
AGAATGCTTTCGCTACAAAACTTGATCAAACACTCATTTTATTAAAATAAAATGCATTTTATATAAATATCTTCATCAAGGAATTATACACGGAAGGGCCAAGCGGTCGTTGGGAGTGGACGAAGGTATCTGTTTTCTTAAATACAAAGTATAAATATCTGTACACAATGCAGCTAAATATTAGAGCAGCGGGATGGCGCCTCCTGGTGGTCACCCAAAGTGCTTCAGTCGGGTGGTTCATTTTCCTCTGCTCTCAGCTCTGAGGAAGTATGAGGCAAAGGAAGGAGAAGGTGGGGGAGGGGTAGAGAAAACGGGAGGGAAGGGAGAATAGGGGACGGGGGAGAGGAGAGAGATTCAGTAGTCCACAATAGTACAATACTACTTGGTAGGGTAGAGGAGGGGAGATGATGTGAGGGGTTTGGGGGGGAATCGCACTTCTGTGTCTCCAAACCCCTCACTGTCATTTTATTTAGGGCCAGATGCTGTAACTCTCCTGGGTGTCAGAGTCTTGTGCCTTTGGGCTCCTCCAAGGCGTTGCCCTTTTTCACTCCATAGGAAAAGACTGCACCGAAGATATCCTCATGATAACGTTTCTGGCTCTATGAGGGGAAATAGAGGTCACAGTGTCACCCTGCTGGCCCGGCCACCTCAGTTATCATGTCTAGGCTGGGACAAAACCCTGGGGCTGCAACAGCTTCCTGGTGACATAGGCGCTCCCTAGCCTTGTGTCTGGATTGCTGCCACTATGCCCGGGTTTGGTTTCTCCAATCCCCTGTGTGTGGCCCACCTCAGCCTCTTCATGGGTGGACGGTGGTCCCACTGCCTGCCTAGAGCTCATCCCACATCCGATGTGAGCTTTGACATCAGCATGTGCAGGGCAGGCTCTGCATGCCTCCCTCTCTCCGGGTCTTGAAATCAGAGCACACAGCAGCGGGCTGAGGGCTCCGAGAGAAATCTTACAGTAAAGATACCTGCTGCTATTTGTGGAGCTGACATGTGTATCAAATGACCTGGCCTTGGAATCTTCCCCCCCTTGGTACTAGAAATAAAATCTGACAAGGCCTGAGCTATACCCCTGGCACTTATTCTCTCTTAAAATAAATAAAAAATAAAGGGGTTTATTTCCTGCCACTGCCTCCTGAGTGCTAGTTTTCATGTGTGTGTGCGAGTGCATGTGCATGTGTGTTTACACGCATACGTGAGTGCTGTACCCTGAGGTATCAGACCCCCTGGAGCTGAAGTTACAGGTATGCATTTCTGCATTTCTGCAGCCCTAGGTAGTCCATACTGACTTGAACTTGCTACTCTCCTTCCTCAGGTTCCCCACACCCTTAGGACTGACAGGTGTGCACTGCCTCTGCCCCACCTGCTCCTAACAGGCCTTTGGTAATGATGTCAAACACCCATGATCACACCTGGCAAGGACTGAACATATTTTGGGAAGCACCCACGATGCCCTTGCACCACAGGTGTCTGAATAGTCTGCACCCCAGGACCTTTGTACATGCTGCTGCCCTGCAGGATAGTCCAGACCTCTGTCTCTAGTGTGCACAAGGCTTCTTCCTTACCTTCAGCTATTTTCTCAAATGTCACAGCCCAGTGACCCCTTCACCAAATGTCTTTATTAAACCACGAACAACCCCAGCTCTGAGCTGCTGCTCTACGTAATTCTTACCCAAAGCAGAGCACATCCCATGTGCTTGATTTTAATCAACTCTGCCAGAATGTAAGCTCCAATTAGGTAGGCCTTTTGCTTTTGTACTTTTGAGACAGGATCTCATGGAACCCAGGCCAGCCTTGCACCGACTATGAAACCAAGAGACAACCTCCAACTCAGGACCCTTGGGCCTCAACCTTACCAGTGCTGACATTGCAGGTGTGCTCGGGAATCTATCGTGATACTGACACACTGCCCACCCGTTGTGTTAACTGCTTCTTACCTCTAACACATAGTAGGCGCCTGATATAAATGTGGAGCATAACTGCAAGCCATAAAGGCAGGTTTAGGAACCAGAGAGACAGAGAGAGGGGAAAGGAGAGAGAGGCCATGTGCCTGGTCTCTCACATCCACTGTTGGGGCACCAGGGCCCCATCCATCTGCAGCAATGACCTAACAGTCACCCATCCCTCATACAGCCCTCAGAAGGGCAAAAGGAGAGGTCGCAGGTCAATCATTGGTGAGCACCTGACACAAGGCAGGCCCTACTACCTAGAGTCCTTCCTGGGAGAACTGAAGGCACCCAGCCAGCAGTCAATTATAAATAACCGTGTTCCCCGTGGGGACAGGCCTCCACAGCCTGCTCTATCTCTGGGCATTTGTGCAGGAGTGTGAGGGGCAGACACTGCGACTTTCGTTCCACAGACAGAGAAGTGGAGCACACTGGCCTGACTTCTCAGCTAGCTGGCAACCACTGTGGGAGGCAAAGTCTAGACCCCAGAGGCCAGCCAACCCCCTGTTTCCGCAGTGTTGCGGAGGGTCTCAGGACACCCCTCCCCCGGTTCTGCTGCTCTGGTCCTGGTTCCAACGGCATGTGACCTTGGCCTACTCCCCTCTCGAGGGTCCCACCCCAGCTCCCATACCTTGAGCTGGAAGAAGTAATCCTCAACCTGCTCCTCACTCAAGTTCAGCTTGGCGGCCACCAGCTTCTTCAAAGTGGTAGCCACATCCCGAGCCATGCGCACATCGCCACAAACATAGAGGTGGCCCTGCTCCCCGTGGAGCACGCTGAACACATTGGCCAGCTCTTTCTGCAGGATGTCTTGAACGTAGACCTGTAAGCAGAGGACATGGTGAGACCAGCCCTGGATGCTGATGTCACTGTGGTCGGGCACACTGGCCATGGGGAGGGAAGAGGACCATTGAGGGGTTCCGTTAGGAATTCAGCTCAGGATACACAAGTATCCTGTCCTCCTGACCAATGGGGCCCACAGAACTTCCCTGAGTTCACCACACTTCAGAGACATCAAACTTACAGCTCTGCCCAGAGCTCTGAGGTCTGCCCACCTACATCCCAGAGAGAGGAGGCTTCCCAGTGTGTATCAGTCCCAGGTCTGATTTGTGGCTTGGATATAGGCTCCAACCTTCCCCCCCTTATAAAGAAGGTCCTGCAGTCGGTTGGGAGTCTGGATTTTTTGTTTGTTTTTGCTTTTCAGTTTTTGTTTATACATAAGGTGACCAGTGGTCCAGTCATAGGACCTTCGGGGTCTTCGGGGCAAAGGGGTCTTTGGGGAATGTTCATACGGTTCTGAATGGAGAGTCTGAATGCATTGTTCATGGGCCTGGAAGAGCGTGCCCACAGGAGGGCCCTGGTGGGATCAGTACCACCTTCCAGTCTTGCTGAGTGAGCTAAAGCCAGCCTACATCACACCTCCTAGCACAGCCCTGCATCCCAGAGCTGCTGGGCACCTGCAGGTAGCTGTGCTGTGAAGATTAAACTACAGTGAGTTTGGTACATTATCTTAGTGCTCTTCCTATCTCCCTGACACTGTGCATCTGTCTTCACTGTGGAACAGAGGGGAAGGCTTGAAGAGGAACGGCCATATAGGCCTGGGCAGTGGCCATCAGGCACACTCTGCCAGCTTGCTCTCACCTTGGGTTTTCCGGGCAGCCGGGAGTAGCCTGTGTGCACCTGGAACAACACTCCCTTGAGGACCATCTCCTGCATTTCTTCCTGATAGAGGTGGTCCTCCTCTGGGTGCCTGCACCCAAACACCAAGGTCATGCGGCCTCCTTTGAGCCCTTGAAAACCAGAAGGTTGCAGTTAAGAAAATGGCCACGAGATGGCATTCCATGACCACCAGGTACCCAATGAGTAGGTTCTGTTCTGGCATTGTCCCCATTTTAAAGCTAATGGAAGCACTGTTAAAAAATACACTTCAGGGGCTGGGAAGATGACTCAGTAGTTAAGAGCACTGGTTGTTCTTCCAGTAGTTAAGAGCACTGAGTTCAATTCTCAGCAACCACATGGTGGCTCACAATCATCTGTAATGGGATCTGATGCCCTCTGCTGGTGTGACTGGAGACAGCTAGTGTGCTCATATACATAAAATAAATCTTAAAAAGAATATATAAAACAAACAAAAAAAAGAGACACGGTTTAGGGGGGGAAAAAGGTTCAGTAACAGTCCTGATTATGCCCACACATTGCTCTTTCTTTTATTTAGCATATAGCATTTTAATTTTACTTCTTCATTGTAAAATAGCATTATAGCCAGTTCGTGGGAAGCAGAGGCAGGAGGATTGATTGCTGCAAATTAGAGGCCAGCCTTGTCTATATGGGGAGCTTTCAGTCCAGCCAGGGCTACAAGAGCAAGGCCTTGTCCCAAATACATATAGGGGTGTGTGTGTGTGTGTGTGTGTGTGTGTGTGTGTGTGTGTGTGTTTGTGTAACATGCTAAGGACATTCTTTTAGTGAAATATCAGACACGTGTGGCCTTCTTTTGTGAAACTCATCTCCCCTGACCCAGCTGCTACACTAAATGCAGGTGCTGAGGCCTCAGGCATCCAGGAAATCACAACAACGTCCTGATGCTATTGGCTGTGCTGGACTTCACGTTCAGGGTCTTGAAAGTCAAACATTGCTAAGTTCCTTCCAGAAAAGCCTCATCCGGAGGATTCCAGACAGAGCTGTCCATCATTCTCAGCTATTTCTCAAAGGAAAAGAAAATGTCTTCATCTAAAATCTGTTACTCTCATCCCCCTTAATTCCGGGGGCCGCTACACGGGCTTATTACTCTGTTATTTAATGGAAGACACCAACAGCAAAACGGGCTCAGCAGGGAGAGGCGCTTGCCGTCATGCCTGAGAAGCTGAATGTGATTCCTGGAAGAAGAGAAGCAAGTGGACCTCTGACCTCCACACGTGCACCAGGACACACATGGCTCTCTAGATTCATTAAAAATTAACAAGGAGACATGGAGACGGGCACAAACACTCCAAATCTGTGTACCTAATTACAGGATATGGCATAATAATCTGATGTGCCTGAGTAATAATTAGATCGATTGAGGTGACGGGCACACCCCCTTCCTATTGAGAGCTGTACCTCTGTGCTGAGAGTCATGGAGCCGCTGCTGCCAGAAACTTCGGAAGGGGGCAATGCCTGTGCCAGGCCCAATGAGGATGCACGGCTGGGAGGGGTCCTCAGGGAGCTGGAAGCCACTGACACTGCAGGGAGACAAAAGAAGACCTTGGTCTTTAGATAGGTAGCCAGAAGCACATGCAGGATAGGACCGGGGACCTGGGTGCCTGTGGGGTGGTGGTGGAGGGAAACGCTGATTCCCAAGGCCTGTGTACAGCTTTATCTTCCTGTCCCTGGCATAGCATCTCTCCACACCGGGCCAGTCTCTGGATCCCACCACAGCATCACTGTACCCTTGCCATGGACTCCACTACACCTTACAGCCAGATGGCAAAATGGGGAGACGAGGAATTACCCCAAACTTTCACAGGCCAAGGGAAGACTCAGTCTTAGACCCTTCACTTGCACTGCAGGATCCCGGGTGCAGGGGCACTGAAGGGCCCCGGGTGGGTGCTTACCTCAGCACAAAGCAGGGCACTGGGTCTTCAGGCTTCAGGTTATTGATCCAAGTGCTGCAGACGCCATGGTGCAGAGGACCCTGACCATCTGCAAGGATAACACAGGCCTGACTAACAAGCCCTGAGGCCTTCATGCAACCCAGCTGGGTGTTCTCCCTACAGTGCCAAGCCCTGTTGGGTGGTTGTTTCCTGAATGAGGAGTTACCTTCTCTCCCAACTGTCTACATGGTCAGGGAAGGCAGTAGGGGACCTGGTGAGCAATTGCCCCTTTACCATTGTAGAAACTGAGTCACAGAGACATAATGGAGCAGGTGACTTAAGTCATGGTGGACTCAGTTCCTGCTCAGGCTCCCCAATCTTTTTTTTTTTTTTTTGGTTCTTTTTTTTTTTTCCGGAGCTGGGGACCGAACCCAGGGCCTCGCGCTTCCTAGGCAAGCGCTCTACCACTGAGCTAAATCCCCAACCCCCAGGCTCCCCTATCTTAAGCTAGAGCATCTCCCAAGTGTTTGTCTAGGGACCCTCCCAGCATCCCCTCTCCAAACTAAGGCTCTGCCCACAGCAGCCCACAGGAACATGAAATGATCCCCCAGGGCCAACCATTGCTGAGTGTCCCATTGAAAGAGACCATTCAGGGAAGGATGGGGAGGGGAACACCCACAAAGAAGGGGAGGGGGGATGTTTGCCTGGAAACCAGGAAAGGGAATAACACTCAAAATGTATATAAGAAATACTCAAGTTAATTAAAAAAAAGAAAAAGAAAAAAAACAAGATCATTCAACAAGGACTCTAGGTGAGGGGTGGTCTTCCCCGCCCCCTGTCTGCTCTGGCATCCCAGTCTTCCCCAGAAGCCTTTCCTGGGCTTCTGGGTACACCAGTTTCCTCTGGGTTACATTCACTTCCCCGTGGCCTGACTTGTATGGAGGCCTTTAGCAAGTGAAATAGTTCTTTGGTTTTATTCTGCATGAACCAGCCTTCTCAGAGCTCACCCACATCCCCTCTCTCATTCAGTGGTGAGGTATGGTCAGTGAGGATGGACAGACATAGGCTCTGTCAAGTATTTACCAAGGAGAGAGATCTTGGAGATGTGGAGCCTTCCCAGCCCTTCCACCTCAAACAGAGCTCAGCTACAGCGGTTAGAACACCGGAGTCTGCCTGTCTCACCTCGGGTGCGATAGGTGACCACAGTGAGGTGGACCTCCGAGGGGGTGTGGTCCTGGGAGGAGCTGATGGAGTAGTAGCGGGGCTTCAGAACAGGGAGCAACAGTAGGAAGGCAGCAGGCACACGCAACGATGGAAACCCTTCCAACACCTCCAGGAACGTGGGGTTGTTGCTGAACTTCCAATCGTTGTACTCTGAGGGCTGAAAGGCAAGGGCAGTGTGAGAGATTGGGAGACCTGCCATGTGTGGGAGAAGGAACCCCTCCAAGCCACTCAATATCCATCCATCCATTCCTTCAACAAATGTGGCCATTGGGCGCTGTCCAGGGTGCTGAGGGCACTACATTGGGTGGGAAGCTACGATCCGGGGCAGCTAGTGGAATTTCTCAATTGTGCCTAGAACTCTACTATGGGTGGGATTAAGATGACAGTGGGGCAGGATTGCAGCCCCAACAGTTGAAAGGCTGAGACAGGAGGATTCCTAGTTTAAGGCCAGCAGGGGTTACAGATGGAATTGAGAACTAGCTTAGCTAACTTGGTGGGACCGTGCCTCCGAATAAAAAGTAAGAGAAGAGACAAGAGTTTGTCTCAGTGGTAGAGCACTTGCCTGGCATGTGTGGAGGTCTGAGGGAAACCCGGAATACCCACAAAACAGAGACAAAAGTCAAAACACAAAACCTCCCCAACACCAGCAACTCGAAGGCAGGGCTCCATACTCTCTTTCTCTGGACGTAGGATGTATAGCCACGGTCTTCCTGCATATCCCAGGTTGGCCTTGAACTCATTGCTGGCCCAGACTGGTCTCTAACTCACTATCCTCCTGCCTTCAGTCTCCTGTGTGCTGGGATCTCAGGTATGGCCACCCTATCCAGCTGGACTAAATTCTCTATTAAACTGTGACTTGGAACCAGTTGGATCTGGGTTGAGATCACAGTCAGGTGTCCTTCCTCACTTAACCCTAGTCCTTGTGGAGTGAGGCAGATGCAGCCATTCACACAGGATTGTGGAGACAGTGACACTGTGTCCGTGACTTGGTATCCAGAACCTCTTACCAAGACACGGACTTGGAAGTTGCAAAGGACTTAATGCATCACCCCAGTAACTCACTACCTCAACTCCCCACCTGCCTGCACACCCATTTACCAACCATCAAGTTTGTTCCACACTTGGGAAGACAAAGGCCGTCCATAGAGGCTGGCCCCTCTAGTCAGATTCCAAGGAAGTGTACTTTGGCTACTGATGGCTACTCTTCCCTGTGAACTTGACTGGATTTAGGATCACCATGGAAACGCACCTCAGTGAAGGTGTTTCTAAAGGTTTAACTGGGAAAGACCCACCCTGAATTCCTATGGGTGGGACTTTAGAATAAATGACAAGGGGAAATGAGGGGGACACTAGCGTCCACCTTTCTTGCCTCCTCATTCCAGAAGCAATGTGACCTGCCACTCACACTCCTGCCGTCCTGACACCCCACCATGATGGACTGGACTCTCATGAACCAAAATGAACCCTCCTTTCCTAAGTTTCTTCTGTCTTGCATTAAGTCACAGAATCGGGACACGTAACGAACACAGGTTACATCATGCTGACTCCAGAGAGACTCATTCACCCAGTACTACTGTGTACGAGAGATGAGGCAGCAGATGATGCCTGGCTGTCACCAGACACGGACAAGGCACACCTAGGGACTCAGGAGGATGGTCTCAAAAGTTGAACTCAGCTCTGGGTTCCTCCACTCTATGAAATGTCCATGCATCCTCCACCAGCCAGACCCCTACCTGACACAAGGCCTCCAACCTCTGCCTGTGCGTCTCTTCCGTGGCAAACTGGGCCAACTTGTGGAGCTGCAGCTGGGTGGGAGGGGTAGTGATGTCCAGGAAGTAGGTGAGGGCTTGCCTGAGTGAGCAGGGGGGAAGCGTCTTGTCTTTGACCCAGTACCTGCCTGTATTGGAAGGAAGAAAGGTGTCAAGTTGAGGAAAGGCCCTCCTTGGGTCTCTCAGACGACTCCTATCCTCCACCTGCAAGGGAGGGATGACTGACATCTTGGCTCCAAAGAGAATGAAGATCAGGAGCTGGTGTGGGGTGAGATGGGACTGCCAGCATAGCTGAACAACTCCCTCCACCCATACTGACTTTGTCCTGACAGACAAAGCACATCCTCCTGTGGCCCATACTCGAGTCTCTGACGCCCCCAGATGAATCTCAAACTTAGTGACTAAGTCCACTGGAGACCGAGTCCCCAGGGGCTGTTTAGAGATAGGTTTATGGCCACAGTCTCCTGGGGTTTCGAAGCAAGAGGCTCTAGGTAAACAGATCAGTGTAAATTGAAGTGACTGGTTTCAGGACAGCATGGGAGACTCAGGAAGTGACCCAGGTGTGAACTCTGGCTTCCACTTCCCAGCTGAGCATCTGAATCCTGTGACCTCCAGCTGCTTCTTTGAGAATCAGACGTGATGATACAGTCTGGACTGGCATTAGCATTGAGCAAAAGCCACATTTGGGAAGTTGCTGGCACAGTGCCCGTTCCCAGGTCCACAGGTATTTAGTGCATGTTAGCACATTGCTTTTCACCCCTCTCCTCTCCTGTCGCCTTCTTCAGAGACAGGGCTTTATTATTAATGCATCTCGTCTGGATCACATCTGTATTGTTACAGCCCCAAGGAGGTCTAGGGTCTTTTGTCTCTAAGCTTCAGGCTGACTCCCTTTCTCCTGGACAGTGATGGACAGAGCCAGGTTTTGCTTCTCCAATGCCTCCTCCAAGGCTAGGGGGAGGCATCACTACCACTGAAGGCCAGGAAGCTTTTCCCATAAGCTGGGATGGGAGTAGCTCAGGACAGTCAAGAGTACAGTCCTCAGGGATGGGAGTGAGGGGACAGAGGTTTGTTTTGTCTGGGCCCAGGAACTCACCACTCTCATCTAGAACCTCCAGGCACACAGTTTGGTCTGGCGAAAAACAATCCACAACTCGCTCCAAGATCCCTTGCACCAGGGCCTGGGAAAATCCCCAGGTCTTCCCCAGGTAGGTAGCTGGGGCCTCGGCTGCCCTCGAAGGTGAGTTGAATGAGGAGGGTGGTGCGGCTACAGAGGAAAAGGGAGTCATGGGTGAGTGCTGGCTTCCCCTAGGACAAGTGTTCTCCTGCCACCAGCCGGTTAGTGACAAGGCATCCCCTCAGTGCTCCAGAGTTTTCCAGAGGAGTTTGGCTACAGCCTTCCCTAGAAGTGTGGGTGTCATGGAGCACTTGGCCACACTTTTGCCACAAGGAGCATCTCGTTCAGAGTGTGTGGACACCAGAGGTAGCCCTTCTTTATCTCCAGAACAAATCCTGTTCTCACTGGAACTGAGGCTACTTTCCCCCAGGATAGGAGGAAAGGAGAGGAGGGACCATGCAGATAAAATCACGGATCGGATCGCTCACAACCCTCCTCCACCTGGCTGGGAAATCCCCACCCTTGCCTAACAACCACAAAAGGCCTAAAGACTTAGATGCTCTGCGTGTCCCCTGGTCTTAGAGTTCAGAGAGGAGGAAGGGCCAGTGAGGCAGACATCCAGCTTCCAAACCGGACAAAGGCACAGACTAGCAGAGAAGGTGGTCCCAACAGTGATACCCTTGGGGGGCCTATCTCCCCTCCCCGCCTACAGACCGACTGTCTCTGGTTCTTTGTGCATTCCAGAGCAATCCTGTGTACCAGCCCATCCTTACCTGGACTTCTCACTCTGCAGATTCTGGAGGGATTTCAGCCTCATGGTGAACACGTTCTTGACATGGATGCTGCTGAGAGCTGAGGAGACAGACAGAGATGGTCAGAGTCCCTATGCTGTGCTGGGGGAAACCCCGTATGTTGGGCTGAGCATCCCTGCATGCTACCTTTCCCCTTGGTGTCCTGAGGCAGGGCCTCCTAGGTTTGTTTCCTTTCCCCATTATTTTTAGATCCCAAGGAAAGACCCTGGGCCTGGCTAGAGGTGGTCACTTGGGTCTGTAATCCCAGCACTTTGGAGGTGGAGGCAGGAAGATCAGGAGTTCAAAGCCATTCTTGGCCACATAGCAAGTTTGAGTCCAGCCTGGGCTACATGAGACCCTGTCTCAGCTCCCTGCCTCCAGATATACACAAAGAAGAAGAGAACAAAACAAAACAAACAAAAAACCAGCAACTAAAACTAGATAGTCAAAAGGGCCCTAGATGAACAGCGCCTTCGTGGCTGGGAAGTGCCGGGAGATTCATCTTAGACATGAAAATACAGAAGGCTCAGGACAGCTGTGTGGTTTACAGGAGTACATGGATAAAGCTGGGCATATCCTAAAACATAGACACATTTATGATGTCTGGCCTCAGGGAACTGAGTATGTCTCCCAGGGTGGGCAGAGCTGAGCCACTCACTGTCGCCCTGAATCACCTCAGAAGCCTCCTTCGTGGCTTGTGGCTCCCTTTGGAAGACTGAATCCAACCCCCACCCATGCTGTCACACTTGCTTTGTTTCTGTGAACGTTAACTTCTCTGGATTTGTCACAGGTCAAGTTCCAGGACAAGTGTCACAGGCAAGTTCATGTGGTCAAGAGGCTGGCACAGTGCCTATCAGAGTTGTCTCCACCACCCACCCACTGATGCTGGCTTCCCGTGCTCAATACCACTCTCCCAGGGCTCCTGACCGGCTCTCCCACAGGGCCTAGGCTCCATAGCCAGGGAGACAGATGCCTGGGAGTTGCAGGGGACTGCCTTCGTTCAGAAGGGCATGGTGGATTCTTTGACTATTGGTTCAGAGCTCAAATAGCCTCAACTCCTGCAGGAAAGAGCAGTAGGGTGCGAGGGGCTGGTACCTTTGTTGAGGTCTTGAGGCTCTGGGCTCTGGGTGAGCTTGTACTGCTCTGGCTCCCATGTTGCGTTGGAAATGTAGCGTTTCGGGATCTGAATGCAATGTTTGCTTTGAACATCGAACGTCTCACAGGCTGCCTGGAAAGTTAGGAAGAATGGATTCATCATCACCGTCACCACCCCTCACCATGGGTCAAATACTGAACGGATGTGTCACAGAACACCTCAGTGTGTCATCTGAAGGGGCTGGCGAAGCTAGGAATCCTGTGGTTGGCGCACAGTGGTTATTGCTACTGTAATGGATAGTAAATTTGTCGTCATATGGTTATCCCTTCTCACTGAGCGAGGGAGGTCTGGGGCTTCCCTATCCTCATAGAAAAGCTCATGGAGGAGGCCTGAGTCTTGGAACCAGGTCTGCTGGGCTTCCCATTGCTGTCCACTCACTTCAGTGTTAAAACTCCCCTCACTGTCAGGGAGGAACCTAGAGAGTAAAGATTTGAGATGATAACATTAGGTCACAGAGCTCAGCAGTGTCCTGTGTCCCTTCCTCTGCAGAGCTGAGAGACCGAAGGAAGATCTACCTCACTGTTGTGAGGTGGACAAGTCTATCACTAGGAAGAGCCCTGGGGTCATAAGGTCATGGCAAGGGGACTGATCACTACTCTCTCCCACATGAAACAACACACTGGAGTGACCTTCTTCTTGGTGGGGGTGGGGGTTGGGGAAGCAGCTTTGATCTGTGGTTCGGGCCCATCCCCCCACCCTACACCTGACAGAGGTCATGACACCCGGGACACTGGACCCACACAAGTTTGGCATGAGTGCACTACGGCCTGTCTGACTAGAACTGACCCGGAAGGTTTGCACAGCCCAGCTGCGGAAGGCGTCCTCCTGCCCGCTGAGTTCGTCCCCTTCTCCGGTTGGGGCAAGCTGGGAGGCTCCCAGGTGAGACAGTTTCTGGTCGATGTCATGAGCAAAGGCACAGAACTGAGGGTACATGCTGGAGCCCAGGCCAAATACCGCATACCTGCCAAGGAGGACACACACAGAGGCTCAGGACACCTGGCATCCGTGCCCATGGTGTGAACAATGGACTCTAGACCCCAAACCTGCAGGAGGGACTCGGTTTCTATGTCTTGATCCTCAACCCTCTCAGAAGACAAACCTCAGACCAGGACTCTGTCTGTCCCTGGACATCTCTGAGGAGACATCCTGTGCATACCCAGTTCCTTGGTCTGATCCCAGGCTGACCCAGGAGGCAGGGATAGGGGAGAGTGCCTTACCTGAAGGTGTGCCCGAGTTCTTTCATCATGAACAGAGATTTCTTCATAGTCTACAAAAGACAAAGGAATCAGAGTTCTCAGGCCAGGAACCATAAAACCACAGCTTTCCTTTACTGTGGTGGTGTGTCTAAATACTGGCCTCACTGAGCAGGCAAAGAATCCAGAACCCAGGGAGAAAGCCGCTGGGCAAGTCCAGATCGCCCCTCACTCCGGCTGAACCAGCTCACGGGGGTCCTGCCCCTCAGTGGAAGACCCTGGTGTTCCCACTTAGCTCTGGAAGAACACAAGGTTCCTCAAAAAGAATATGACCCTTGCTTCTTGCTTGGAAGTTGCTAGAAACAACAGATTCTCTAAAATACCTTTGGTTTTCCAGGAAACTGTCTCAGGCAGCGTGGGCCCCATCACACTGTGGGAAGCTAAGCCGTTTGTAATCTCTTCTCATGGGTTTCGATGGCCTTTTCATCCTTCCAACACTAGGGAGACGAACTCAAATTGGTGCAAACCAAGCCTTAACATCTTGCTCATACTCGCCTCCGTTCAAAGCACAAGGCTAAGTAGGCCTGTGTGAGGCCAGCTAGGCAAAATTCATATGTTTGGCCCCCTTTTCCTTTATGAGAATGAAATGTTTGTTTGTTTGTTTTGTGTTGTTGTTGTTTAAAGATTTATTATTTTACATATGTATGTACACTGTAGCTGTCTTCAACACACCAGAAGAGAGCATCAGATCCCATTACAGATGGTTGTGAGCCACCATGTAGTTGCTGGAAATTGAACTCGGGACCTCTGGAAGAGCAGTCAGTGCTCTTAACTGCTGAGGCCTCTCTCCAGCCTCCATACATTTTTAAAAAAATATAAATTCCTTTTAACAAAAGATTTGTGTCAGAGAGTGCGCCTAGGCAGGGAGTGTGGGTGCCCAGGGAGGCCAGGAGACAATGTTGGAGTCCCTGGAGCTGAAGTTACAGGAGACTGAGAACCATCTGATGTGGGTGCCGGGGCTGAACTGTGGTCTTTTGGACGTGAAGCAACCATCTTAACCGCTGAGCCATCTCTCCAGCCCCTAAATATGAATCCCTGTTGAAAGGGAACTTGAGACAAGATTTCCTATGGAGTCCAGGCTGGGCCCAAATTTGTGATCCTCCTGCCTTTGCTGCCAAGTGCTGGGATTACAAGTGCACATCACTATACCCAGTTAAATAAGAATTTTTGAATTTTATTTTAAAGTAGGTTTAGGCTGCAGTGATGGCTCGGGACGTAAAAGTGCCACCAAGCCTGAAAACCTCAGGGACTCACATTATGGAAGGTAAGAATTGTCTCCTACAGGTTGTCCTCTAACCTCCACATGCAAGCTGTGGGGCATGTGCACACACACAAAGTAAATATAAATAAATAAATGTAATTAATCACCTCAAGTAATCTGACATATATAAAGAAGAGTTATCAAGTCACAGGAAATCCCTGTGTGCCAATGGGGAAATGGCTTAAGGACCCAGAGTGGCCTGAGTAATTCCAGGTCACACCGAGTCCCCTGGACCCTTTTCTTGGTCCTCCTAAGCCCCTCTGTTCCCAGATGAGCAGTGTCCCTGCTACCTACCTGCCCATTGCTGGGGCAGTCTCCATTGCCAAATGTGCTTGTCACCACCAGCAGTAGTTGTTCCTCTTCCAAGGTGTTTGCCTTATACTGTTCCATGCAGACAACCTGTGTGGCACACCATGGATGTCAGCCCTCAGCTCCCAGGGGGTCCCTTACACTCACCCCAAGCTCCTTCCACCTAAGAGGGTACCTTGGTGTTGAAGGCGTAGCTGAACAAGGCAGCCAGGTCCCTGGCTAGCGCTTCCGACTTTCCTGTCTCAGTAGCAAAGAGGACTGTGGCTCTGACGGGGGAAGCCATGACCTTCCGCATTAGCACAGAAGCAAAGAACACCACTCTGTGGGAATAAACAGACACAGGGCCAGCTGAGTTAGCCTCCAGAAGAGATGGAGCACTGGCCTGGCAGCCCCTGTGCATCCTGACTCGGTCTCTTTGGCAAGTTCGAAATACAGGACACCAGTCTCAGAATTGGTGTCTAGAGTTCTGGTAGCCAACACCATAAAGGCCACTCTCCGTATGCCTTGCCCCTCATGGTGGAGTCAGGAAGGCTGCCTCAGTAAAAGGGACACAGCAGGGACAGAGGGACACGCCCACTTTCACGTACTTCACCAAGACTGTGAACCGGATCTCTCTCCTCCTGGGCCTCAGCTTCTCATCCTGCCAGATGTGGGTCTTCCAGGGCTCGATCTGCAGAAAAGAAGGAGAGTTGAGGGTGGGGTTCTGGCTGGGCTTGGGTAGGGGAATGCTGAAGAGACGGAGGACCCTCTACTGGACTCATGGAGGTCCATCCCACCAAGGCTAGTGCTTCCTGGGCCCCACATCAGTCACAAGCAGTGGGCACTTGGCTTCGCCAGTCATGGCCACAGTCGTGGGTAGAGGCCCGCCTGCTTTTAGTATCTTTTTATTGTGTACACTAGACAATGTACAGT
This sequence comes from Rattus norvegicus, assembly GCF_021556685.1. Taxonomy (NCBI): domain Eukaryota; kingdom Metazoa; phylum Chordata; class Mammalia; order Rodentia; family Muridae; genus Rattus; species Rattus norvegicus. The sequence goes on along the minus strand of NC_141543.1, from coordinate 69,810,884 downwards.
CTAATCTGGGCACCTTAGAGAGCACAAGGTGGCACTCAGCTGGCGTGTACAACCCTGGGTCATCACACTGCAGAGCCTCCACAGCTGAGCTACAAGATGGGGAGGGCGGCAGGGTCGTCCCTGACCTGGTAATAGTAGAATAGAGATAGGACGTAGTTCAACATCTCCTGGTGGAACACAGGGGTGATGCTCCCGGACACCGGAGGGACCAGCCAAATCCAGTCTGCAGGGCAGCCTCCTCGGGCCCGGTACTCATTCTGCATGTGCTTCATGAAGGACTCTGAGGCTGTGTGGTGGTCCATGATGGTCACATTCTGCTTCTGAAGGAGAAAATGGAGTGGGCTAAGATAAGGCAGCAGGGGAGAGCGGCGAGTCACCGGAGGGCCGGTGGTCTACACAGTGGCTCTGCCCTTGCCCTTAGTCTCTCACTGCTGCAGAAACGCACACAGACTTAGAGACCCAGGCCATCACCACAGCCACTCAGAAGGCGGCCAGCCCTCAGTCACATGAGAGGTTCCCAGGTTCTCAACTTATGGGTCTTCAACTCCCTCGGGGGTCACTTATCAGGTATCCTGCATTTCAGACATTTACACTATGACTCATACAGTAGCAAGATTATAGTTATGAAGTTGTAACAAAAATAATTTTATGGTTGGGGTCCCCGCAGCATGAGGAACTGTATTAAAACGTCACAGCATCAGGAAGGATGAGGACCATTGCCAACAGCTCAGCATCCAGAAATTCACACCAACCTGTCTCCATGGTTTGCCAGGAGACAGAGAGCCTCAGGTGTGGGCAACCCACACTGCGCCATCTTGTTTAAGGTAAAGAAAATACAAACTCAAAGAAGGCTCACTTGGTGGGGTGCTTGCCTGGCATGCGTGAAGCCCTACACAGCTGTAACCTCAGCAGCGCTCTGGTGGTACAGGATGAGGATCAGGAGTTCAAGGCCACCCTCAGCTATATAGAGAGTTCCAGGCCAGCCTGGGCTAGAAGAGATTCAGTCTCCCAAACAAGCGAACACAAAACCACCAGAGTCATCCGTGGGGACGATGCGGGTCAGAGTGTAGGGGAGACAGGTCATCCACATCCTAAAACCTAGAGGCCATGAAGTCTAAACTAGCCTGGAACAATCCAGTCAAAGTACCTATCCTACCAAAGTCTGGAGATCCATTCAACCAAGAGAAATATATTTATGACCTGGGGGGAGGGCTCAGTGGGTAAAGGCGTTTGTCACCAGGCCCGACCTGAGTTTCATCCCAGGCATTCACACAGTAGAAGGAGAGATCCAACAGTGAAGGATCCTATGAGCTCAATGGGTTTCCACCTGCTCCTGTCTATCTGTTGGGTACTGAGGAAGGCCGTGGGGCAAAGGAGAGATGGTCTCCATGTATTGCCAGCAAACAGTAAGCCTCTTGGGGAGGTTGAAGGAAGTCAGCCATTTTCACAAGGCCTCCTGGGATGTGTGAGGGAGGCAAACTGCTTGGGAGGGACACAGGGGAAAGCCTAATGCCTAGGATAGGCCCAGAGGAGAGGTGGCCAAGGTTGACAGCTGCCCCCTGATGTCAGGCTCATGAGTAGAACCACACTTTAAATGTCATATACAGCTGCTCCTTGACTTAAGACAGGGCTCCATGCTGATGGGGCCATCACAAGATGAAAGTATTCTCAGTCAAGAATACACAGAATGGGAACTAGGGTGCAGCTCAGCGGGTGGAATGCTGGCCTAGCATGCACCGAGCCCTGGAGGTCTGATGCCTAGTACCATGTTCAAAAACCAAGGACTCAGATGTGGTAGCTCACACCTGTAATCCCAGCACTCTGGGGGTAGGCAAGAAGGTCAGAGGTCACACAGTGAGTTTGAGGCTAGCCTGGGGTACATGAGACTCCTTCCCAAGTCTTCTTGATAAAGCACCTTGCCTCCCAACCAGCGTAGCTTGATTACACAGCACACTGTAATGCCAGTTTCTAGTCCTTGTGGCTGCCACAGCTGGCTGAGGCTGCTGGCTGCAGCCACCAGCTTCAAGAGAGTCACCATTGTTAGTCCAGGAGGAAAGATCGAAATTAAAAATCCCTATGCAGTTAGCCATTCAGGCCTATAAGCACAGATACTCTGGAGGCTGACTAGGGTTTAAGGTCTGCCTAGACAGCAGAGTGATTGAAGGCCAACCTGGGTAACCTTGTCTCACAATAAAAAGCAAAAGGGGGGTTAGAGAGAAATCAAGATCCCAAACAACAACGAAGCCAAGTAGGGGGTGGAAGGATGGCTCAGTGGGTAAGAGCACTGACTGCTCTTCCAGAGAATCTGGGTTTGATTCTCAGCAACCACATGGCGGCTCACAATCCTCTCCAACTCCAGTCCTAGAGGATTTGATGCTCTCTTCTGTCCATGTACTGCGCACATGTGGTGCAGGCTAAACACCCATACACATAAAATAAAATGAAATATATATATATATATATATATATATATATATGTGCAAAAGGTTAAAAAAAGTTTAAAACACCCAAGGAGAGTTGCTCTGGATTCACAGTGCCCTCACACACTTGTAAAGTAAGAAATTCCCAAGTGGAGCCATCACAAGCCAGGTACTGCCTGTGCACATATAAAATGTCCTTGGATATCTGAACAGGGACAAGCTCAGGAGCGAGCAGATGATGACAATGACGACAGGCGTAGATGTGTCAACCCAGACTCCTGGCATACCTGGAAACTATGGAGCACAGCTGCATTGATCTCGGTGACAGCCCGGTCTTTCCAGAGGGAGGCCAGTGTGTGGGTCTCCAGGCCCATCCTCCTGCCCACTTCCTGTAGAAGATGAGGTGAGGCAGGTTTTGGAGGGGGTGCCCCTCCCCGACTCTCCAGCTTGGTAACTCCATGTCACCTCCAGGATATTGTAGCGCTGTGTGTCACAGAAGTCCAGGACTCCATTCTCGGTGCCCATGTACTACCAATCATTGAAGAGGTAGGTTGGGAACTCGAGGCCACACACCTCCAGGAGCATGTTGGCCATGGCAGGCAGTGCATACCACTTCAGTGTCTCTCGAGGCTGGAAAGATGGCTCAGTGGTTAAGAGCATTTCCTGCTTTTGCAGAGGACCAGAGTTCAGTTCTCAGTGCCTGTCTTAGGGTTTCATTGCTTTGAAGAAACACTGTGACCAAGGCAACTCTTATAAGAGACAATATTGATTTGAGGCTGGCTTACAGGTTCAGAGGTTCAATCCATTATCATCAAGTTACACAGTTCCAACAAGGCCACACCTCCTAAGAGTGCCATTCTCTGGGCCAAGCATATTCAAACCACCACAGCGCCCATGTTGGTAATCCCAGCTGGCCTCTATAGGCACCTACATTCATATGTGTGCACATATGCACAGTTGTCTTTTAAAGTATCTCTAAACACGAGGAGAAAGGTCTGTGGCCCAGGAAGACAGTGATGACCCCAGGAGTGACAAAGTTTGTAAGGAAGACCCATTTGGTCTCCTATGAGCTAAGGTGCCTTTCATCTGAAGGAGGCAGAGCAGAATTGGTCTCTGATCCTGGAAGCCTCTCCATTGCTAATTCACAGGTACAGAGAGCTGCTTTGGAGGTTGGCAGAAGCAGAGCATACAAGAGAAAAGGAACCATTTGTACGGCTTCTACTCTGAACATCTCTCCTTACTGTAACGCTCCCAACAATGCTGTGAAGTAGGACTCCAGCTGTTCAGCTAGGAAGGCAGGTAAAGAGGTGGAGCAATTGTGGGATACCCAGATGATGGCTTACATCTGACCCTAATTCCTTATCAGAAGCCAGAGATTGGGCTGGAGAGATGGCTCAGCAGTTAAGAGCACTGATAGCTCTTCCAGAGGTCATGAGTTCAGTTCCGAGCAACCACATGGTGGCTCACAGCCATCTGTAATGGGATCTGATGCCCTTTCTGGGTGTGTCTGCAGACGGCTACAGTGTGTACTCATATACATGAAATAAATGAATAAATAAATCAAAAGGAGGAGGAGGAGGGGGGGAGAGGAGGAGGAGAAGGAGCAGAAGCAGCCCGAGATCTTACTGCTCAGTTACTTGACATAAAAAGATGGTGCTGAGGCTGAGAAGGTGGCTCAGCCACCAAGAGCTCTTCCTGTGCAGCCATGAAGAACCACAGATTGGATTCCAGTGCCCACGTAACATGCCAAGAGTCACACAAATCTTATAGCCTCAGTCCGAGGGAAAGTTGATCGGTGACTGGAGCTTATTGGCTTTTAGTCTAGCTGAGAAAACATGTGCCCTGTGTTCAAGAGACCTCGACTCAGAGGAATAGGTACAGAGGGCTGGGGGGGACACCTGCCGTCCTTTTCTGGCCTCTGTGGAACCATACACTTGCACAGAGAGGCTGGAGGGTGTCTCAAGAGCAGAGGCTGCTCTTCCAACTCTCAACACCCACATGACAGTGGTAGTGGTGGTGGTGATGGTGGTGTTGGTGGTGGTGGTGGTGGTGGAGGTAGTTGTGGTGGTGATGGTGTTTTTGTTGTTGGTGTTGTTGTTGGTGTTGTTGGTGGTGGTGGTGGTAGTGGTGGTGGTGGTGGTGGTGATGGTGGTGTTGGTTGTGGTGGTGGTGGTAGTGGTGGTGGTGGTGGTGGTGATGGTGGTGTTGGTGGTGGTGGTGGTGATGGTGATGGTGGTGGTGGTGGTGATGATGGCAACGATGATGATGATGAATCCTCAACAAGATGTCAACTAAGTTTAGCATATTAAAAGATGGCTTGCCAATCCCAGATAGTATTTGTCCCTGGAAAGCAAGGGTGGTTTGACGTAGGAACCAGATGCTGAGACCTTAGCTATGTGCCACTACGTCTGGTTACTTCCCTTGAATGGTTTTTTCTCTATGTTATATGTGAGTATATGTGCATTTTCATGTGTGTTCAGGTATACATGTGTGAGCATGCGGAAGTCAACCTCAGGTGTTCTTTCTTTTTTCTTTTTTTTTTTTTTGGTTCTTTTTTTCGGAGCTGGGGACCGAACCCAGGGCCTTGCGCTTCCTAGGCAAGCGCTCTACCACTGAGCTAAATCCCCAACCCCTCAGGTGTTCTTTCTTATGAGACATCCATTTTGTTTTTTGTGACAAGATCTCTTATTGGGATATGGGGGCACACAGAAGCTGAGTTCCCCATGTGTGTCTGGTTTGCAAGGCAAATTTGCACAGTCAAGATAACGCAGCCAACAGCAGATTAATGAGCTCTGGAGGAACAGTGGGACAACCTCTAGACATCTCTGTAGCTACGAGGTGGTGATGGCCAGGGAGGGCATCCATGGACTGATGCATCAGGCTGTTCCATTTATCTTCTGGTTCGTCCACTCAACAGCTGCCTGGGGGTTCTCTGATTCTTAGCTTTGTCAATTACTGAACACTATGGGGATGCTTGGAACTTCAATCGAAATGTGAAATTTTCAAATGAATTTTTTTTCCTGTGCCAAGAGCTCCTCAGAATGCAACCTGGCATCCAATCAACAATGGCTCCTTTCCTGGGGACAACTACACAGCACACGGGGTGTGGGGGGGGGGACTCTGTCCCATGAAACTGGGTAAAAGGAAGGAGGGACAGGACAGAAGGACAAACAGAAGACCATTAGCAGTATAGGCTGGTGACATGAAGGGAGCTGTTAGGTGAGGACTTCAAGCAGGGTGGGCATGACCTCGGTGTACACACCCTGGCATCTGCCATCTGCTATTGTTCCTCCCAGCAGAGATGAGAGTCTCCTTGCTTGGGAAGAAGAGGCTCAGGAAACTTTTCCCCACTGGGGAGCGTGCCCGCCCGGTTCACGGGAGTGAACAGTTTGCAGGTGTTTTACAGCTGGGGTCAGAGGTCAGTGAGTAGAGTGCTTGCCCGTCATGTATGAAGCCCTGGGTTCCATCCTTCATGCTAAATACACAGATGGCGGCGGCGGCGGTGGTGGTGATGGTGATGATGGCGACGGTGGAGGCAGTGGCTGTGGCAGCGGTGGTGGTATGTGCGTGTGTGTGTGTGTGTGTGTGTCTGTGTCTGTGTGTGTGTGTGTGGTCTTCATGTATGTTCTTGTGTGTATGTATGTGTTGCTGGGAATCGAACTCAGGGCCTCATATGTGCTTGCTAGGCAATTGCACCACTATGACTTGTGTTCTAAGCCCTCGTAGCTCCAGCGGCTTGACAGTCATGTATCATATTCCTCAATTTCTCCCTCTCTAAACACCACCAGAATAATATTAGTTTTCTTTAAATCAATCTTTGATTAAAACCTTATTGCAGCCAGGTTTGGTGATGCACACCTATAATCCCAGTACTTGGAAGGCTGAGGCAGGAGGACTAAAGGTTTGAAACCAGCCTGACTTACATAATGCCTTGTCTCAAAAAAATGAACAACCCTGAAATACCATTTACTATATGCTTTGGGCTAACCTCGGAACCCTGGTCTAGTAACTACAAGTCCCTCCTCATTTTGTTCCTTCCCTTCCTGCCTGCCTGCCTTCTTGCCTGCCTTCCTCCCTGCCTGGAACCAAGCACGCTCAGGCTTAGTGATTCTTCTCAGGAATGCTCTGCTCAGTATATTCCTATCTTCTCAGGAAAATTAAGTTAGTTACAGTCTCCAGCCTTGGGACAGTTAGCCGGTTGTCTGTTCTTATCAGTCTATAACTGCAATTTATGGTTTAGGGCTATAGGAAGGGTGGTGGCAGTGATGGATTCTCCTGAGTAACCTTCCCACCTTCTTGTCTTTATAAGTCACTGGGTTTTTTTGAAATAAACTTTGAGAGCTTGATCAGAACCCAGACTTGCTCTCCTTCTTTGCTCCTCCTGTTCCCCATTCTTTCACCACTCCCAGGTCCACTCTGAACCCCCGAAGGCAGGGGCACTCCTCGTCCTCCTCTTCCTCCTCCTTTGTTCTTTTAGGACAGGGTTTCACTCTGTATCGCCGATGATCCTACAACTCTCTCTGTAGATGACTAGAATTTGAACTCACAGAGGTCCACCCGCCTCTGCCTCGGTGAGCTTGTGATTAAAACTATGTACCTCACAAATTTCTGTTTCTTGTATATATCCTGTGTGGACCTAGGGTTTTTGTTGTTGTTTTTGTTTTGTTTTGAACCAGATCCTCCTATAGTCCAGACTGGCCTTGAACTCTCAATAAACTAAGGATAACTTTGAACTCCTGATCCTCATGTCTCTGCCGGATGAGTGCTGAGGGTTTTATGTAATTTAGGCAATCAAAACCCAGGACTTCGTGCTCCCTAAGCAAGTACTCTGTCAAGTGAGCGATCATGTAAGCTGGTATTACTTTGAGTAATACCTAGGGAGAGAATTTCTAGGCCATAGGAGGTTTGTCGATGAGAAACTACAGAGTCAGTTCCCCAGTGGGTGAGCAGTGCATGGTCTCAGTTAACGATCAGTTGTTACCTGGTCCTGGTGATACTAAGCATGGACATCCTCTGTTTTTAGCTGTTTTAGAAAATAAAAACACACAGTTTTTTTTTAAACTTTTTATGTACTGGAAGTATACCAGCACCCCCTTATATGCTGGATAAGCTACATTCACAGTCCAAAGCTTTGAATTTTGAGGAAGTCTTTTCTGTGAATGCTTGGTATCATGGGATACTAAGAAGGCTGTGCCTGGGAGACACGGAGCCTCTTACAATCCTTTTCTAAAAGCTTTAGAGTTTTAGTTTATATAGGAATCTAGAAATCACATCTATGTTTTTATTTTGGTTTTAATATATGGAGGCCACTATACATGCTTTGTTCCTTTTTCTATCTCCCCTCCTCACCCCCAATACCGATGTTTTTTAGAATTTGCTAGGTATGATAGCTCATGTCTATAATCCTAGCACTCTGGAAGCTGAAGCAGGAGAATCACAAGTGAGAGCCCAACCTGGGCTATGTAGTGAGTTCAAGACTGGTCTAAGCTACTAGTATTTTTTTCTGTTTCCACATTGCTGCCTTGTTGGGCATTGGTCGCAGGAGTATTCCCTGGTAATGTCCTGTTCGGCTGCTGTGCTCGGCCATCCTGCTCCATGATCAGCTATCCTGCTGCCTGATTGCACTTGTGTCACACAAGGTACACACTTGATTACTTGTATAGTGAGTCAAGAAACCATTGTGGTGTGAAGGATACACACTTGTTCTTTTTCATAAACAACTATTTTGAAGCTGGGTATTAGACACATAAGCCCAGCATTTGAGGGGTAGAGAGAGGAGAATCAGGAGTCCAAGGTCATCAGTTATATTTCCAGTTTGAGACCAATCTGGGTTATAAGGGACCTTGTCTCAAAAAAAAAAAAAGTTTAAGGCCATCTTTTATAGCAAACTCTGGAGGTCATCCTGTGCCTCAGGAGACGGTATCTCAAACAAACAAATGATTTGATCTCATCTAGATATTATGTCCTGTGTGGTGGGAGACGGGCTGGGATCAAACTCAAGGCTTTATGGGTGCTCTGCAAGAGTGAAAGAATAAAAAGTGCAGCCAAGAAGTAAGATGTTTAGAAATGCTATCTCACCCCGAAGAAGCCCTAAATATCTCAAATTCCAGACCCTGCTCTCTACCTGTAAGTAGGTAAAAGGTCACATTTCTTGAGCCTGCTCTCCCACGAACTTGATAAAAGGGCTTAAAGATAAGACCCTTAAATACGTGATCCCGAACTCATAAAGATAACAGATAGCTTCTCCCAGAAACTAGCTGACCATAAAGTTAGATTATAGTCTTAAAAGCAATCTTGAGAGACAGGAAGCTTCTCCTTGTGATTTTTCACTGGTATTCTCGACACTTTCCAATGACGCCATCCCTGCCCCCTTGGGTTGTGGCTTCTTCCTTTAAATATTCCTCTCAGCCACTCAAGGTCAAACTCCTCTGCCCCTGTGTGGGATACAAGTCTGGACCCCAGTGCACTGGTTCCTATCGATAAACCTCATGTGATTACAGCAAGGATGGTGTTATGTGAGTTCTTGGGGGATCGCATCATCCCAAGACTTGAGTGAGGGTCTCCCTGCTCTGAGGATCTTTCATTTGGGGGCTCATCCGGGATTGGCGACCACACTTGTCTCTGAAAATCCACTTGGAGTTGAGATAGGGTCTGTGTCTTTGTGTTGTGTCTTTGTGAATCTGTGCCGACTGAACTCTGGGTCTGAAGTTACTCTCAAGTACTGTTTTTACAGTTGTTCCATCTCCGGTACAGATGGAGACTCTCGTCTTGGGAGGAGACTAGAGAATGTGAGTATTGGTAGACGTGCCAGGGGCTCACTGACAGCGCTGCCCTGGGAGACATCTCAGGTGGTGAGGAGGGACCCTAGGGGGACACCTGGGAGATTCCCGTCTGGGTGCTGGTGAGGATTCGGTGATTCTCCTGGATTGGAGAAGAGACCCGGCCTCCTGGCCATCTGTATTTCCAGAGTGATCTTTGTCTGTGTGTCTTAGGTCTTTGTTTTGTGTTACTTGTGACTTTGACGATGGGACTCTTCTGAGTTTGACTTTAGAACACTGGACTAAAGTTAGGACTATAGCACACAATTTGTCAGTTAAGATTAAAAAAGGACTTTGGCTGACTTTTTGCTCCTCGGAGTGGCCAGTGTTTGATGTCGGCTGGCCTCCAGAGGGCACCTTTGACTTAACCATAATTTTCGATCTGCTCCCCTTCATCTGTCCCGTTGGGAAAGAGGAATGATGAGGAATCTGCTCCTCTTCATCTGTCTTTGGTGAGCTCACAGATACTCCCACCTGAATCAGTTCAATTTTGTGGTGATCTCACAGTGGCCACTTGTTTTTTGTTTTTGTGCCCACTTCTGTTTTTTTTTTTTTTTGTCTGTTAATATTTTGATTGTCTTTCTGTGTGACTGAATGCCATTTGTCCTCTTTGGCAGACCTCTATTTTCTGGACTCTCTTCTTGTTTTCTCACCATCCCACTTGAGATGCTTGTTAGTAGCTGTTACAGATCCTCTTTACCACTGAGGAAATACAGAATCCTACTAGGAGACCAAAAAGAATGTTCCAGACATGGATGGAAGGCCCTCACTCCTGCCTGTTGATCCAAAACACCTGAAGGTAGGGAATGCTACAAGTCTTTCACCAGGCTCCAATGGTGGGTCTCTGAGGGGCTAAAAAACACCCCACCAATTTGGCTAAAGTAAGAAAAAGATATAAAGAGAAAGTTGCAGAAACTTGAAAGGTTAAGCTAAATCACTGAGGAAGTTAGTGTAAGTTGCAGAGAAAGTAAGGTTAAAGTGCGGTTCAGGGTAAAAAAGAAAGAAGGCAAAAAGAACAGAAAGCTAGGGAAGAAAGGGGACAGAAAGAAAAAGAAGCTAAAGAGCTAAGGAGAGATAAAAGACAGTATAAAAAATGAATACTGGCCACAATAGTTAGGGAGACTAGGGAGAGAGTACCTGACAACAGAAGAGAATTCCTGGCTAAAGATCAGTGTGCCTATTGTTAAAAAAAAAAGTCACTGTGTCGGGGACTGCCCCAGGACAGAGGGGAAGTCCAATTGGTGTTTTGTGGATAAAAGGACCCAACACTCTGTGCTCCTATGCCCCAGTGGGCCAGTGTCCATCAAAGACCTTGGGTACAGGGGCTACTGGCAACAAACGATACTTATGGACTACCCAAAGAACAGTGGACCTTGGTGTGGGCCAGGTAACCCACTAGTTCATGGTCATCCCTGACTGCCCCTATCCCTTGCTCATGAGAAATTTGCTCTCCAAAATGGCTTGCGTGGGCTGAAGTGGCTGGGTAAGGCCATGTGTATGCATATCTACAGACTGTGTATGTGGCGCTTAAGACCTGTCTCAGTGCACCAATACCCTATGCTGAGAGATGTGTGGCTTAGTGCCATTCTGCCTGGAACACACCGCTCCTGGCAGCCGGGCACTAACAATTATCACCCAATCCAGGACTTAAACTGTGGTAGAGAGGCTGATGTTTTGCCTTTGACTGGAATGTCCCAGAGGATGGGACCACAGGTCAGCTGACATGGACTAGATTCTCCACTGGTTGGGGGGCAATCTGGTCACCTTGCTGCCCAATCCTGACCTGGAGCCACCACAGCATGAGTGTCAAACACTGACAGAAGCCCATGGATGGAGAGAAGACCTCTACAACTGACCGATCAACTCCTACGGAAAGCCAAGGCTACCTTGACTACAGACGAGAACAGTTCTCTTCATGAAGGTCAGAGATGAGTGGGGACTGCCATGGTGGACAACACAAATATCATCTGGGATAGACAAACCTCTACCCCCCAGCACATCAGCGCCACAGATGCCTTTGCCATCTCTTGGATGCCCTGATGAAGCCAGCAACTGTGAGCGTTATTCATTGCCCAGGACATCAGGAGGGAAGAGATTCAGTGACATGGGGCAATAACAAAGCAGATCAAGTGGCTCGAAAAATGGCTATGCAGGAACCTATACTGGTTAAAGGCCTGCAAGAGACAGCTACTGGGAACTGGGATTGGACTAAGGGATGGCCTCACTTAGAGTGTACAACAGAAGAAAAGGCCCAAATTTCTTAAAAGAGAAAGGACAATGGCACACTTGAGGGAAAAGCTATACTCCCCAGAGAACAAACAAAAGTCTCGCTTTCCAAATACACAAATGGACTCATTTAGGGGATAAAAGCTTATCCAAATAGTTAAGATATATATATTAGAGCCAGTAGAAAAATATAAGGTATGTCAGCAAGTAAATGCTTAAGAAACAAACAGGGCAAAAAGACCTAAAAAGATTAGTGAGAAGTCAAAGTAAACTTCACTGAGAAAATATGGTTACAAGTATCTCCTAGTGCTTGTAGATATCTTTTCAGGAATAGATAGAAGTTTTCCTCACCAATCAAGGGGTGGCCTCAGTAGTCATCAAGAAGATACTGGAAAATAATCTTCCCCCGATTTGGAGTGCCCAAGGTAATCGGGTCAGACGGGAAAGCCCTGCTTTTGTTGCCAAGGTAAGCCAGGGTGTGGCCAGGTATTTAGAGGTCAATTGGAAATTAGATTACATTACAGACCTCAAAGTTCAGGACTGGTAGAGTAAATAAATAAAACTCTTGACCCTGATCAAATTGACCATGGAGACTGGCACAGACTGGGTTGCACTCCTTCCCTCTTGCTCTCTTCAGAGCAAGAAATATCCCTTCCAGATTCAGTCTTACCCACTTTGAGATCTTATATGGGGCCTTGGCTCCTCTGACTGTGTAAGATGATGTTATTGAACCAACATATCATTGTAATAATGATTTGTATGCCAGGCTAAAGGACCTACAGGTGATACAGAAAAAAATCTGGTCACAGCTGGCAACAGCCCATGTCCTGGGGACCCCTGAGACATCTCACCAGTTCCAGGTCAGAGACTCTGTCCACGTATGACAATATCAGGTGCTGGGAGCGATGCCCTTGAAGCCCTTCATTATTGATGCTATTATTATGGTTAGCGTTAAGTATGACTGGGTTCATGGAAAATTCCCAGCCAGATGCAGAAGACTAATGCAAATCTGGTGGTCAAGATAAATAATAATATGATAAAGTTCTCTTGCTGAGAAATACATCTGATGTCTAGATACCCAATGTGATGACCTGTAACCTTTCTGAAAACCCAACATCCTGCTGACTAATAGATATGACAAACCTGTGACCTTTCTGACATCCTGTCAACATCAGTCGATTCCCTGACCACACGAATATTGTGTCCTTGGCCTGCGTAAATGTTTCACACTTCCCCCTCCGTCTGTTACCCATGTTATGGTATAAATTCAGCCTTGGGAAAAAATAAAATTGTCGCCCTGATCAGACTCTTGTCTTGGCGTCCTTCTTCGTGGCTCTTGTCCCCCATTCTCTTCCAGGTATACCCTGCACTGTCATTGACAATCAGGCCCAGACACTCGAGCCTCACTGGAAAGGACAGTACCTGGTGCTGCTGACCACCCTGACATCCGTCAAGTCTCAGCCCTCACAAGCTGATTACTAGCTGTTGGGGCTGAGAGCTGGGACCTAGAGGGACACTCAGATCTTCAAAAAGCTCCCTGGACCTGCACGTCAGAGACATGACTGGTGGGGTTACTATAATGCTCAGTTGAGGAGTGTGCTTTAGAAACAAGAATTTCATGTTTGCCCTGGGCTCTGTTGAGATAGGTTCCCCCAATCACAGGTGTGGGAGTAGTCTTGATTTCTATTATAAATGATGTAACATCCCCTTACTATGAAGGCATTACCTACGTTAGTACTCCTAACACTTCTTGGGACTGTGTCTCAGGGATCACAACCTGTGACACAGTTTAAAAGTTCTAAAAGGCAATCATGACCTTTTGTGTGTAGGTTCAGATGGTGTCCAGATTAGAATCCTGATGCTAAAGACTTTTTAACTGACCTCCAAGAATCCCTGACCTCCCTCTCAGAGGTAGTCCTTCAAAATAAAAAAAGGTTAGACCTGATATTCCTTAAAGAAGGAAGTCTGTGTTCTACACTACAAAAAAAGTGTTGTTTCTACCTAGACCATTCTGGGGTTGTTTTCTTCTTAAAAGACGGAAGAGTATGTGCTGTTCTCAGAGAAAAGTGTAGTTTTTATAAAGACCATTCAGGTATATACTAAAATCTAGTTCTATGATTAGAGCTAGCCACTAGAAGAAGTAGAGAATGAAAGAATACAAAATGCAGCCAAGAAGTCAGATGCTTAGAAATGCTATCTCACCCCTAAGAAGCCCTAAATATCTCAAATTCTAGACCCTGCTCTCTACCTGTAAGTAGGTAAAAGGTCACATTTCTTGAGCCTGCTCTCCCACGAACAAGATAAAGGGGCTTAAAGATAAGGCCCTTAAATACGTGATCCCAAACTAATAAAGATAACAGATAGCTTCTCCCAGAAAAAGTGAGATGATAGTCTAGTTAGATAAAGTTAGATTATAGTCTTAAAAGCAATCTTGAGAGACAGGAAGCTTCTCCTTGTGATTTTTCACTGGTATTCTCCACACTTTCCAATGACGCCATCCCTGCCCCCTTGGGTTGTGGCTTCTTCCTTTAAATATTCCTCTCAGCCACTCAAGGTCAAACTCCCCTGCCCCTGTGTGGGATACAAGTCTGGACCCCAGTGCACTGGTTCCTATCGATAAACCTCATGTGATTACAGCAAGGATGGTGTTATGTGAGTTCTTGGGGGATTACATCATCCCAAGATTTGAGTGAGGGTTTCCCTGCTCTGAGGATCTTTCATTTGGGGGCTCATCCGGGATTGGCGACCACACTTGTCTCTGAAAATCCACTTGGAGGTGAGATAGTGGCAGTGACTGGAATTGTTTTTCAGGGCCAAAGGACTCATGATAGACTTTAATACAATCACTAACTCTGTGCTATATTTTTGCTGTCAAAGCATCAGCCACGGCCAGCGGCCACTTTTCCTTGAAACTCCTCTCCCGCTGGCTCAGGCTACTGCCCATGCATAGCCTGCAGCTTCCTTGCTAGCAGGCCTGTGCCTGTCCCCCTTCCTCTAAAAAGGGGGGTGATTAAGTTTCCAGTTACAAAGATCAGCGGAAGAAAAAGGCCAGTACTGAAGGGGCTGCATCCCCTCGCCTGGACCTGGGGGAGGTCCATCAGCCTGCAAGGGAATAACAGGAATCAGGCCAGTAGAGGAGTCAGGGGTGAGTGCTCACTGGCTGTGTCCCCTGAGCAGGACCAGAAGCATCTGCAGCCAGGAGGAGCAGAGGATTCAGGAAGTTGGGTAGGCAAGAGGGTAGGGGAATAAGGAGGAGAATCCAGGAGGAGCAAATCCTCCTGAGCATAAGGATAGACTTTTGGAGGAGCCGGTCGGGAGGGCTCCCCCTTGGAAGTTTGGACTGCCAGAATCTGTGAGTCTGGCAGTCATTGGGGTCAACTAGCCCACGATTTTACTCAAGGAGGTGGTGTTTGAGTTAAATCCTCCCAGACTAGGATGTAGGGCTGCTGATCAAGATGTCAGTGTGGCCGGACTGAAAAACAACTTTCTTAACAGTCTTTATAATTTCCATATTAAAAGATCCCTGGGGGGGGGGGCAATCGACCTGAAAAGTTGGCCACTCAGAAGCACAGATGGTCTGCCTTGGTCCCTTTTTGACCTCCACCAACAGGTTGTATAGTCTCGCCCTCACCTCTCCCCAGTGGTCTAGGGCGAGACTGGGTTGGGGGAGTAACCTTCTGACCCATTGTTCCAAAATACACAAGGACAAGGACAAGTACAAACAGATAAGAGACACAAAGATCCATAAGACACTGGGTGTTCCTACTTCTTAACAAATGCGACAGAGAAAAAATCCTAGAAGGCAGATGCCCGAAGGAAGCAGCAGGTAACAGAAACAACTGATCAGGTTCACACCCAACAAACCATACTCTGGAGGCTACCAGGCATCCCTGGTCCTCCCCAGACCCTGGGGCGTTCCCCAGGTTACCGATCTCAGTCCAAACGCTCTTACGAGCACCTGAACAGCTGCTGCAGAACTTCCTTCCTTACTGAGTCTGGATGCACAGACAGAAAAACAGAACAGCTGCTGTTACAGAATGTAGCCTGGGTGCTCTCACGAGTGCTCAAATGGCTGCTACAGAGTGCAGCCTGAGAGCTCTCACAAGTGCTCAAACAGCTACTACAGAATGCAGCTTACAGAACCAGGCCAAACACTCCCATGAGTGACAGGTAATTAGAGAACTAGGACACATAAACAAAAAGACAGAACAGTTAAAGGCGCCACCTTACCTCCAAGAGCAATCTCGGTGTTGATGGGTGTTTGTAAATCCCAGGCGAGCCCCCAAATGAAAGACCCTCAGACAGAGGAGACTCTCGCTCCAGTCCTGAGGACACCCACCACCCCACAAACACATGGGACTCAGTCTTGATGTAAAAACAAGAGGTTTACTTTGGGATACCAATGCATTGGGGTTCCACACGGTCCTCACGCAGGAGGGATGTGAAGAGCCTCGAACAACAGAAAACACAGTTTCATTAGCTCAGCTATTTTGGTGCCAAGGATAACTAGGCAGATGTTTCTTGTCCTGGAATTCCTGGGACAAGGCCGTAACCATATCAATGCAGCTATTTCAGTACCAAGGACATCTGACTTGATATATGTTTTCTCATCCTGGGGTTCCCAGGACAAAGACCAAGGATATCTGACTTGGCAGATGTTTCTCTCCTGGAGTTCCCAGGACGAGGCTATAACTATGTCAGCACAGCTATGTCAGTACTAAGGACATCTAACTTGATATTGGTTTTCTCATCCTGGGGCACAATCTATAGTGGTCAGTCAGTTTCCCGGAGATGTTTCCTGCCTTTTAATTGCCCTGCAGTAAATATGATCTATACCATCTGTTCTAATGGTTGGGCAGCTTCCTAGAGAGTGGGTGGGAATGGGCTTTCTGTACTTTCTGGTCTATTGTCTTACATCTAGGGGCTAAGCAAGGGCCAGCTTAAAAGGTTTTCGTTCTTAAGAAATGGCTGCACTAATATCAAACAGGGATCCTTCAGCTATACTGAGCTCAGCAGTTCTCCAAGATTTCTTTTTCTTCCTTCCTTCCTTCCTTCCTTCCTTTCTTTCTTTCTTTCTTTCTTTCTTTCTTCCTTTCTCTTCTTTTCTTTTTTTGTCAAGTAAAGGAACTAACATTGAGCTTTCTCAATACAGTATTTGAGAGCCTTCATACTTACGGGATGTGCGTTTATTCTGTGAAACTTCTCTCAATCCAGATTTTCAACCTAAGAAGCAGAAAGGTTTACTATTTAATAAAACACGATTTACTTTCAGAGTTTGTCAGCTACGGTCTTTTATATCAAGAGTATTCAGATACTCTTACATTTCTGAATTCTTTAAAAAGTTCTCAGGGGTTGGGGATTTAGCTCAGTGGTAGAGCGCTTGCCTAGCAAGTGCAAGGCCCTGGGTTCGGTCCCCAGGTCCGAAAAAAAAAAAAAAAGAAGGAAATAAACAGTTCTCACATTTGTTTATTTTGTGTGTGGTGGGGGAGGGGAACATGCAAGCCACAGCAGGCATGTGTAGGCACAGGGCAGTGAGTGGGAGTCAGTTCTTTGTTTCCATCTTGACGGTCCCAGGTCCCCAGTTAATCAGCCTGAGCAGCAAGCATCATTACCTGTAGTGGTCAGCCTAATGCTATTTGTATTTTAATGTTAATACTGAGCCCCCATGGCCCAGAGAGAAGAGTTCACACATTCGGGTATGATGCTGACTGATCCTGACCCCAAGTTATTTCTGAATGGTAAAGATGCCAACAGCCAATAGCTGGGCAGAAGAGACATAGATGGGGTTTAGGATTTGAGGGCTTGGGGTTAGAGGAAAGATGAGGAGGGAGAGGAGGAGGAAGAAGAGGAGGAGAAGAAAGAGGAGGATGAGGAGCAGGGAGAGGAGGGGGAGGCAGGAGAGGGCCTGGAGAGATGGCTCAGTGGTTAGCAGTATTGGCTGCTATGCCAGAGGACCCCCGGATTCAAGTCCCAGCACACACATGGCAGCTCACAACTGTCTGTAACTCTAGTTCAGGAGCTCCAACACCCTCACACAGATATATGTGCAGGCAAAACACCAATGCACATACAATAAAGTACAAATATAAATAAATAAATATAAGAAGAAGGCAGGAGGAAGGAGGAAAAGCCGCTGTGGGTTAGGAGTTAAGAGAATACGGTATTAGGGCAGCTCAGTTGGATTTAAGAGCAGCCCAGTTGAAACATTGTAACAACTCAAGGTTATCAATAGGAAAGTAGACTCTAACAGCATGGAGAGTAGGCAGCTGCCCAGTAATTGCGCTGTTTTAAGGCCTATTGTAAATATAAAGGCCGTGTGTGTCTTTCATCTGGGAACTTAAAGAGTCTAAGGCAGAGTGGAAACCCCAGGCCTGATTTAAACACTTTCTACATTTACCTACGGAACCATCTAGCTGCCTCTGGGCTCTTATGGGTCCTGCTGTGTAAAATATGGAGCATTAGTTATACCTGGGAGGAACTAAGCCTGACTGGGAAGTGGTAGCACAGGGAACTCTTCCGAGGTGATGATTCTTATCTTCGAGCAGGTCTTAATCATACATGTTTTAGCCAAATTTGAAGCAAGCTTTATTAAATATTGGCCAGACCAATGGATATTAGTCAGATCCATAACCAGGACTCCCAGAGAATGGCCACAAGTCACATTAGTCAGGTGCTGATAAAGACAAAACCCTCAGAGCTACATACTTCCCGCCTTGGTCCAATTGGGGGCAGGCATATATCCTGACGTACTTCCTGCCTAAGCAACAATAACCTACCTGTGATCAAGTACAATCTGAGCAGTGCAAGCAACCAGCCTTGTTTACAGAAGTGAAAATATATGGCTGTTATCTTAGCGAACCACAACCCCCAGCATTCTAGGAAGTAGTCTGTTCTTGGGCAAGCGGGGCTTGCCTGTTAGAGGTGTTTTTGTTTTACCAATCTATTAAGTGACCTTTAGCCCTCACAAAGGCACAGTACACATGCACGTACACATACACACACACACACATACACACACACACACACACACACACACACACACACACACACACACACTAGCAAACCCAAACTCACCCTAAGTATGCTTTTGGGCTGGGGATGAGGCTGAGTGGAGTAGCTGGTGGAGCATGAGGTCCCCCTGGAGCTCTTTCCAGCACCATCAAATTAAGGTGCCAAGTCTATAGCTTGAGTTCTGTGCTTTTTTGTTGTCATTGTTGTTTGTTTTTGGGACAGGGTCTTATGTAGCCTAGGCAATCTCTGAGCCCACTGTGTAGCCTTAAACTGCCAGTCCTCCTTCCTCCTCCATTTTCCAAGTGCTGTGATTTACGACACTGCCTGAGTTTGTGGTTTGCATTCACAGGTAAAGAAGTGCAAAGTAGTTTTTTTAAAAAAAAAAATGAAAGATCCCCATTTGATATTAGTGCAGCCATTTCTTAAGAAGGAGAATTTTTTAAGCAGGCCCTTGCTTAGCCCCTAGATGTTAGACAATAGACCAGAAAGTACAGAAAGCACATTCCCACCCACTCTCTGCCCAACCATAAGAACAGATGGTATAGATCATATTTACTGCAGGGCAATTACAAGGCAGGAAACATCTCTGGGAAGCTGACCGACCACTGTAGATTGTGCTGCAGGATAAAAACCATTTGTCAAGTTAGGTGTCCTTGGTACCGACATAACTGTGCTGACATAGTTATAGCCTCGTCCTGGGAACTCCAGGAGAGAAACATCTGCCAAGTCAGATATCCTTGGTCCTTGTCCTGGGAACCCCAGGAATGGAAAACATATATCAAGTCAGATGTCCTTGGTACTGAAGTGGCTGCATTGATATGGTTGCAGCCTTGTCCTGGGAACTCCAGGATGGGAAACATCTGCCAAGTCAGATATCCTTGGTCCTTGTCCTGGGAACCCCAGGATGGGAAACATCTGCCTAGTCAGATATCCTTGGCACCGGAGTAGCTGAGCTAATGAAGCTGTGTGACTATTTAAGCTGTACATTTCTGTTGTTCGAGGCTCTTCACATCCCTCTTGAGTGAGGACCGTGATGAGCCCCCAATGCATTGGTATCCCAAAGTAAACCTCTTGCTTTTGCATCAAGATGTGAGTCCAGCATGTTTGTGGGGTGATAGGTGTCCTCAGGATTGGAGCGAGAGTCTCCTCAATCTGAGGGTCTTTCAAGAACAGGGGCATTCAACTGTCATGTTTAATTTTTCTTTTTTTTCTTTTTTCTTCTTTTTCTTTTCTTTTGAAGATTTATTCATTTATTATATATAAGTACACTGTAGCTGTCTTCAGATACACAGAAGAGAGCATCGGATCACTTTACAGATGGTTGTGAGCACCATGTGGTTGCTGGGATTGAACTCAGGACCTCTGGAAGAGCAGTTGGGTGCTCTTAACCACTGAGCAATCTCTCCAGCCCAACTGTCATGTTTAAATGTAAAAAGATTTGGTTTTATTTTTGTGTATGTGTTGTATCTGCGTGTATGCAAGGGTACATGTTTGCATAGAGCCCGTGGAGATCAGGAGAGGGTGACAGATATATGGGAGGTGGAGATAGGGACCCTTATAAGCAACCATGTGAGTGTTGGGAATCAAATCCAGGTCCTCAGCAAGAGCAGCAAGCTATGAACTGCTGAGCCATTTTTCCAGCCTTAACATATACATACGTGTGGTGTGTGTATGTGTGTGTGTGTGTGTGTGTGTGTATGTGTGTGTGTGTGTTTGTGTGTGTATGTGTATGTGTATGTGTTTGTATTTTTTTAAGATCTTGTCCCACCCTCCATAACCACAAAACCCATAAAACTCATTCCTTTCTGTATCTGAGCAGAGACAACAAGGATATAGAGCTGCCGTCATCCCCACTGTCACCCCTCCATCTCAGACAGGCCCCTCCAGCATCTGCTAATTCTTACCTCCATGGGACCATGGGGAAGAGAGTAGCCAGAAAGCACCCTAGTGAGGGCAGACTGTCAGGGGTAACATGTGGGACTCACTGCACCGCTAGGACAGGCTGTCGCCTTCTCACTGCCCCACGGAAGCTCCTCTTCCAGCTTTTAGTATTTAGGGACAGGGTATCATTCTGAAGCCCTGGATAGCCTCACACTCACAGAAATCCTCCTGCCTCAGGTTCTCAGCTGTGCCTCTCGAAGTGTTTACATCTATACCTTATATCCACTGGGCAACGCTTCATGTGAATGCTCAGAGTGAAGGGAAGTCAAATGGGCAGCGGTGCGTTTGGGTGTGGGGGACTCCGGGACACACACAGCCTGAACCTTCCGTGTAGCAGACCCACCCTTCTGCTCTGGACAGCTGCTGATCATACTTCTTGCCTAGAGGAATCCAAACTGAGCGCTGGGAAGCAGACACCTGGAGGGGTGTGGAGACCGGAACTAGAATTCCCTTCTGAGGCAGAGCAAGGACCTAGGCTCAGCCCTGCCTGCCCTTTGGGTCCCACTCCAATTCTCCCTCCCTCGGGACAAGTCTTCCGGGGAAACCTGACACTCTGGAAAACTTCTTAAGGATATTAACTGATTTTCTGGGAACAGAGTGTAGGAGAGGGAACAAATGCTGCAGTGGTGGCCCACCCTCCCCACCTTGAGGCTATAACAAGCCTTAAGCAAACCTGTCAGCTGTAGCTAAGAAGGGACAGTTAGCATAATGAAGCTCCAACAGCTTCAGGGATTGCAACAGGGCGGCGTGGTTGTAGGGCGTGACTGGAAATTGCACGTTTCAACCATAGTCCCTTCTGAGCTACACATTAGGGCGCTGCCAGGGCTAAAGTTTTGCTTTAAGTCTTAATTACCAAGCTTAAAGATCTAAAAACAGAAACCACCCCTGACCTGCGAGCCCTGACTGCCCAAGGACAGACCACTTCCTAGAATGCCGGGTGCTGTTGCTCGAGGAAGATAACAGGCCATGTTTTCACTTCTGAAAACAAGTCGCTTGCCCCCAAGCACGGGATGTGCTTGACCACATGTGTGTTGAAGTAACTTAGGCAGGAAGTATGTAGCCTTGTGGGGTTTGCCTTTATAAGCACCTGACCAATTAAATTTGTGGCTATTCTCTGGGACTCCTGGGTACGGACCTGGCCAGTGTCCATCCTCCTGGCTGGTGTCTATTGTCCCGGCCAGTATTTAATAAAAACTTGGTTCAAATTGAGCTAAAAGTTGTGACAGTGGTCTTATGCTCACCCGATCGGGTTATCAATGCATCTTAAAGAATGGCTTGTGTATCCAGCACAGGCGACCACAGGCACCTGGTGCCAGATCAAGTTAAGGTCAGGGAGAAGGCCAGCTTCTGAGCCTCACAAGCCCTCTGGAGTCTACATGACCCACGAAGATTCTCTGCAGCAGGAAAAAGAAACTCCCAGAAAAAGTCAGAGCCTTAGGATGTTTACTGAACGCCTGTGCATGTCGGGATAGGAATATGGTTCTCCCAACCTGGAGTGAGGGGCTCCTTCCTTTCAAAGGGTAATACGATTGTCATTTGGGTTGGCAGCTGTGGGAATTACTACCTGCAGTGAAGGAAGTGAGTTTGCTTCAGGTCTGAGGGAAGTCTGTGTGTGGAGCCACAGCAGTTGAGTAAAACCAGATAAGAGAGTTCCACTGTCGATACTCGGTTCCCTCACTGTAAGTCAAAACTGGTGGCAGGTCTGCTTCCTAAGGGGACTGTGGGTTAAGGAGCTGCTGGTTGTCGGCATCCAGGCTGCAGAATGAACACACTGGGCTGGCTTTTGTTTCTTCCTGACCTTGCCATGGGAGTAAGGCCAGGGTGGTCTTCTGAGGGGAGTGGGTGTTGTAGAATCTCAGCTCTTGTCCAGACAGACCATACCAGGCCAATGCAATTCCACGTGGGAGAGGTTTACTGGGGGTTATGGAGACAAAAGGGCGAGAGAGAGAGAGGAAGAAGACGGGGGGAGGGGGAAGGCAGGAAGGGTCTGCTTTTTATTTAAACCGTGATGTAACCACTCGCAGGTAAAGGTGGGACATAAACCAAATGGATGCTGGGAATGTATGGCCATTGACATGGTAATAGATGCACAGGTCCCTGTCACCTGTGGGTAACATCGCCGCTGGGTTCGGAGGTGAAAGTGGACCAACAGTGGGTCTGGCTGAGCATAGATAAGTGCCCATCATGGACAGGACAGCACGCTAAGTTGATGGTGACAGAGGGGCTCTGTCCACGCACATGTATGTGCACACTTATATCTCCATGCAGCAAAGCAGCAGGCAGCTCCCAGGGACTGCAGAGCACAGGTGGAGGACAAAGCGAATGACAGTTACACTGGAGAAGACCCAGTCCCGTCCAGTAGCCCCAGGTCCAGGCAAAGGAGTCACAAATAGGAAAGGGGCATGCTTACTTTAGCGGGATCCCTGGGAGGGATTGAATGTGTGGGTTCCCAGGAAACAGGGAACTCTGGCTTAGCTCATTCGTAGCAGTGGTTGTCTGGAAGTGCCGAGAGGCCTTCTATGGGAGACTGAGGCTGTGGCTCTGTAAGTGAAGGCCTTCTCTGTGCTCCCCACACAGTTTTGATGGAAGAGACAGTCCACGTTTATACATACCATTTATCGACTGTTCAGCATCTGAGGCTGTGTCTTCCCATCCCCTGAATGGCATCTCAGCACTTCCCTATAACCCAGTCCCCAACGACAACGCAGGGAGACGAAATCTAGGAACACAGTCTAGCCTTTCCATACAGCCCAGCACTGGGGTAGAATGCAGTCCCACAAACATACACACACACATGTATACACATACATGTACACATACACACATAAGCATATGTGCATGCATGCATATACACACAGAGTCATACATACATACATACATACATACATACATACATACATACATACACACACACACACAGGTATACACACATACACACACACCGAGAGGCCAAACCTACTCCATCTTGGGACTGGCCTCCATCCTAAAGAGAAAAAGAAGCCTGAGAACTTGGCCCGCAACTGCACCCAAGCTGCACCCAAGAACCAGGAAGGACCCCACGGCTTGTCCTTGGCCAGAGTCACTCCCTAGCTACTTCCTAGCAAGAGTGAACCAAAGATCTGTCTGATCGTTTCAGATGTACTTTCAGACCGTTTGTGATTACGGTCTTGGCTCAGAGCACCCACCTGTTGGCTGACAACAGACATTCAGTTAGATGCTTGCCACGATAGACCCCACCTTACTTACTTTCATTTTCTATAAAACCTTGTCTCCATGGGAGTTTGGGGCTGGCTCACCAAAAACCGTCCCGTGGGCCTGTGGTGAGTAAACACAAACTCGAGTTTGTAATAAAGAGACTCTAATGTGATTACATCGGAAACGGCTCGTTGGTGGTCTTTTGGGGTTCAGGAACGCTTCATGGCATAACAATACAAGTATTCAAAAAGACTTTAATTTAGAAAAAAGGTACAAGCTAAGTTCCAGAAAGACGCCTTAAACCTGCCCTTAGCAGTGGGCTGGAGTGAGCTTGGATTGTGAGAAGTCAACACTGGGAAATACACTGTCTACAGGAAGGCCCAGGACAGCACTTTGCATAGGAACTTGGTGAGATAAAATGTGTGTGTGTGTGTGTGTGTGTGTGTGTGTGTGTGTGTGTGTGTGTGTGTGTGTGTGTTAAATCTCAGATCGGCCAGGACTCTTTCAACAGAGTTTGTATAAAACAGCCACATAATTTAGAAAAGGCCAACCACTCCAGTCCCTCCAGCCTACCTTTCTAAGCATCTGAAAAGTTTCTGCCATCCAAGTGTCTGGAACTAATATTTGTGTAAGTGGTGATAAATACTTATAATACAGGTGCTTGGAGGCAGAGGCAGGAAGATCAGGAGTTCAAGAGAGCAAGGCCAGCCTTGAATACATGGGGAGTATAGCTAGCCTGGGCTCCTATGGAACCCTGTCTCAAAAATAAGTCAGGAAATAAATAAATAAGCTATGAGAGGGAGGGGTCTGTCTTAGGGTTTTATTGCTGTGTACAGACACCATGATCAATGTAAGTTTTATAAAGGACATTTAATTGGGGCTGGCTTACAGGTTCAGAGGTTCAGTCCAGTATCATCAAGGCGGGAGCATGGCAGCGTCCAGGCAGGCATGGTGCAGGAGGAGCTGAGTTCTACATCTTCACCCAAAGGAAGCCAGGAACTGACTGAGCATCCTCAGGCAGCTAGGAGGAGGGTCTCCAAGCCCACCCCACAGTGACACATTTCCTCCAACAAAGCCACACCTTCTAATAGTGCCACTCCCTGGGCCAAGCATATGCAAAGCATCACCGGGTCTCAGGCCTTCAATCCCAGCACTCAGGAAGCAGAGGCAAAGGCAGATGGGTCTTTGTGAGTTCAAGGTTAGCCAGGGCCACCTGTTGAAAGAAAGGAAGGAAGGCAGGAAGGAAGGAAGGGAGGAAGGCAGGAAGGCAGGAAGGCAGGAAGGCAGGAAGGCAGGTAGGCAGGAAGGCAGGAAGGCAGACAGGCAGGCAGGCAGGCAGGCAGGCAGGCAGGCAGGAAGGAAGGAAGGAAGGAAGGAAGGAAGGAAGGAAGGAAGGAAGGAAAGAAGGAAGGAAGGAAGGGAGGAAGGCAGGAAGGCAGGAAGGCAGGCAGGCAGGCAGGCAGGAAGGAAGGAAGGAAGGAAGGAAGGGAGGAAGGAAGGAAGGCAGGAAGGGAGGAAGGCAGGAAGGGAGGAAGGCCGGCAGGCAGGCAGGCAGGAAGGAAGGAAGGAAGGAAGAGAGGGAGGGAGGAAGGGAGGGAGGGAGGGAGGGAGGGAGGGAGGAAGGGAGGTGTCTCGGCCTGCAGGGGTTCAGAGTAGACCTGAGAGGGGGTAAAAGAATGGGGGACAGGAGGTGCAAAGGAGAGCAAGTCTGTGTTCTGATCAAGCTCTCAAAGTTTATTTCAAAAAACAGCGGCTTATAAACACAAGCAAGTGAGAAGGTTACCCAGGACAATCCATCACTGCCACCACCCTTTCTATAGCCCTAGATCATAAATTACAGTTATACACTGATAAGAACAGACAACCGGCTAGGTGTCCCAAGGCTGGAGGCTATAACTGGATTGATTTTCCTGAGAAGATAGGGGCCATATAATGAGCAGAGCATTCCTGAGAAGAATCTCTGAGACTAAGCGTGCTTGGTTCCCGGCAGAGGAGGAGGAAGAAGAGAAGGAAGAAGAAGAAGAGGGGGAAAAGAAGAGGAGGAGGAGGAGGAGGAGGAGGAGGAGGAGGAGGAGGAGGAGGAGGAAGAAGAAATTAAGAAATTCACAGCAGCTTTAAGCATAACATCCCTAAATGGAATGAACCCTACTATCCATCAAATGCGACCAGGGGCCTGTGAGATGGCTTAGCCAGTGAAGGCGATTGCTTCCAAGTGTCCCAGTGTAAGTTCAAATCCACACACACATGTGGTAGAAAGAATCAACTCTTTCAACTTATCCCACACTCACACCATGGCACACACCCCAGTACCCACACATGCACCCCATGATAAATGTAGATAATACAGCAAGTTTTAAGCAGACGGGCGAACACACAGTAGCAGCGCCATGTGCTAGGGCGATAGTCGGTCCTAGAAGGGATCAGGCTAACAACCAATACCACAGAAGCAAACCTCAAAAAGATGTCTAGGGAAGACACAAAAATTGCCACACTCCAGGCTTCCAAGACCCCAGAACTCAAATTCATTTGCCGGGTTACTGGCAGTCTCTGAACTGGAGGGTTTTTTCTTACCATGGTGCTTAAATTATTTTCTTATGTATTGAAGGTAAATTATATATGTAAAAATAAAAATGTCAAGCCTAAAAATATCATGGTAAGCAGTAATATTCCACTGTTTTTTATATAACCACCTATGACTTCCCCCACAAACCCCAAATAAAACAGGCAGCTTTGAATACAAAGAAAATAGCTTTCTTCTTCATAAAAAAAACAAGCAAACTGCCAGGCTGTGGTGGTGAACACCTTTGATCCCAGTACTTGGGAGGCAGAGGATCTCTGAGTTCAAGGCCAGCTAGTCTACAGAGCAAGTTCCAGGACAGCCAGGGCTACACTGAAACCCTTTCTCAAAAAAAAAAAAAAAAGAAAGAGAGAAAGAGAGAAAGAAAGAAAGAAAGGAAAAGGAAAAGGAAAAGGAAAAGGAAAAGAAAAGGAAAAGGAAAAAGAAAAAGAAAAAAGGCAAGCAGGTCCTTCCTCTTTCTGTAACTATGGAAATGGTTCACTACTTGGGTCAATCACCCAGAAAATCATACAATCAAGAGACTCACATCCTTATATTTCCTTTGGGACACTCATGAATCAGCTTAGACCGTCAAGCATGCATAATCCCAAAGCCATGAAGCAACTGAGGGACTTGAGGAAAACCACTTCACAGAAGCTTGGAACACAAGCGCCATGGTGGTAAAACCAGGACAAACAGTGGACTAGACATGGATCTGCAGCCTGAAATTTTAGTGCTGAATTTTTGCTGTTCTCAAAGGCTCTACCAGGCAGATTGACACTTCAGATATAGACACATCTTAGCATTAGAATACTCTGCTAACTTGTACAAGGCACCCAACACCACCACCCACAAAAATATCTTTCCCAGATATAGAGTCTCTGGGCAGTGGGCACTCCCAAGTGAATAAAGCCCCAAGATATACTTGGTTGCTATGCTATGCAGGCTGGGTATGGTGACACATGCCTTCAATTCCAGCACTTGTCAAAGGGAAGTGGATGATTCTCCAAAAGTTTACCATTGGCTTGGTCTATATCATGAGTTCCAAGCAATCTACAACTTCATAGGGAGACGCTCTCTCACAAACATCAGAGAAGAGGAGAGATGGGTCAGCAGCTGCGGGCACTTGCTGTTCTTTCAGAGGACTAGAGTTCGGTTCCCAGCACCCAGGCAGGGGGGCTCACAACCAGCTCCAGGTCCAGGGACTCCAACACCCTCTCCTGGCCTCAGGGAACAGAATGTTCATACACATCCCCTGCCCACCCCTGTTACGGTAAATATTTTAAAAAACAACTTTTATTCCATGATAGTGCCAGCCCTGTAGGGCCACATGGCTCTGCGGGGTGTCTTTATCTCAGCCCAGCACTGCTCCATGCTGGCCCCAAGTACTTTCTGACCCACGAGGTCTGCAGCCCTTCCAGCCTAGCACCTTGCCACGCTGCTCCCTAGAGTTAGTTCCAGCACTGGAGGGCTCTGGTTAGCATCTCTCCCGGCGGCTCTCTACTTGCAGCAAATTCTCTGGTTCCAGCTACCTGGTCAAATCAAGACTCAATAAACTGCAACTTAACAGTCAGACTTGTGTGTTAAATTCTAGTTTACAATACACCCACACAATAAACTCGCAACCCATTGATAAAGATATAAACCGCCCACCTGGATGAGATGAATTGTCCTATAGAAATCCATCCCTTAAGAAATATTTATAACTACCTAGGGCCATTTAGGACCACCCGGGGGGCTTAAGAGCACTAACTGCTCTTCCAGAGGTCCTGAGTTCAATTCCCAGCAACCACATGGTGACTCACAACCATCTGTAATGGGATCTGATGCCTCTTCTGGTGTGTCTGACGACAGCTACAGTGCACTCATATAAATAAAATAAATTTTTAAAAAAAGACCACCCGCATCTGTGTCGTCCTTCTCCATCTCCATCTTGACTCTTTCCCTTTCCCTTCTCTCCCACCTTACAAAAACTTTGTCCCTGCCTTACTTTTTTACTGCCCAATCATGGCCTTGACCCAACTTGTGCCAGCCCTCACCTGCATATGTAGACATCAGCCCACAATCCCCACATATATAGACATAAATAAAATAATAAAATAAATCTCATTTGGATTATTATTATTATCATTATTATTATATCAGAAAAGTAGCTGGAGAGATGGCTCAGCCACCGCTCAAGCATAAGAACCTCAGTTCAGGTCCCAGCACTCATGTAAAAAGCCAGAACACATTTGTAAACCCGATGCTGAGAGGAACAAATGGGGTGATCCCTGGAGAGTGCTGGCTGGGACATCTAGCCAGATCTGTCTGCTCCAGGTTCAGGAAGCTGTCTGAACTGTTTCAGAAAATGAGATGACAGAGAAACTGAGGAAACTGTCTTTGCCAACTTCTGGTCTCCACATACATACACACATGTGTGAGCACACACAGATATATACACACACACTTCACACACAAAAACACCCAGAAAATATATATGCTAATCTATATTTTATATATTTACATAGATACATGATATGTATTGTAAATAATGTATAGAATTCAGTATGCGAGGAGTCAGTTCTCCCTTCCATCTTTCTTTTCTTTTCTTTCTTTCTTTCTTTTTTTTTTTTTTTTTTTGAGACAAGGTTTCTCTGTTGCCCTGGCTGTCCTTGGACCCGCTCTGTAGACCAGGCTGGCCTTGAACTCAGATATCTGCCTTCTAAAAGCTGGGAGTTAAGGCCTGTGCCATCGCCACCCAGCTACTCCCTTCCACCTTTCATTCTGAGGAAAAAATTCAGACCCTCGTGCTTCCCACGCCAAGGGCTCTCACCCACTGAGCCATCTCACCTGCTCATAAAGGTAGGTTTTGGATGTTATAAAAGACAGAGTCAGGATTCTCTGCAGACTGGCACACTGCTTTGAAGATATTTCCCTGCTGCAATGATTACTCTAAAAACACATTAGCCTGTGGAGTTGCCTTTCAGGGCAGAGGGCCCTGGATCCCTCCTCTGGGGAATGACAGGTTAGTGATACAGCTGACTGTGACTCACCTCCAGATCAAATGTCACTCCTAAATGATTTGTTTCCCTAAACTCAGCTGGGCCCATGTCCTCCAGGGCTCTAGGTGAATTTTTTTCCTTTTTGCTGTGCTTTATCGAGGTACTATCTGCCTAGAAGGAACCCAGATGCTGGTTCAATAGAAGAACTTTTCAAAAAGATTTATTTATTTATTATATATAAGTACACTGTAGTTGTCTTCAGACATTCCAGAAGAGGGCATCAGATCTCGTTACAGATGGTTGTGAGCCACCATGTGGTTGGTGGGATTTGAACTCAGGACCTCTGGAAGAGCCGTCTTAACCACTAAGCCATCTCCCCAGCCCTCAATAGAAGAATTTTATGTGATTAGCAGGAACCATCTTCCAGACCAAGACCCAGAGCATTTAACGCCTCTCTCAGGCAGCAACCCCAATGCCAGCCTGTTGCTGGATTCGATGTGCGCGGAATTGCCACTGTGCAGGCTCAACCGTGTCTGTCTCCTTCCTTTATTCCTCATCCCCATGGAGCCAAGGGCTCTTCAAATGTACCAGTTCCCTGGTGTCTCCCTCACGTGACTGTGTGCTGTTTTCTTTTTGGAGCTGTGGTGCACAGGACTGTTCTGAACAACCATTTGTGTGCTCCTTTCCCTTGGGAAATGCTTAGCTATGGAAATGCCAGGGCATAGGAGGAGCGCGTGGCTACGGTATCATAGCCAAAGCAGCAGTCTTCTTTTAAATCCCAACTTGCAGAGAATGGGGTTCCAGTTGTCCCCCAATCCCAACCCATTGGTAGTTGCCTCGCCTGACAAAACTGTCCATGGTTCAGTGATAGCCAGAGGGCTGTGAAGAATTTCCTTCCCACTTTGCTCCAACAGGATAAGATAGTCTGCTCTTTAAATCCAGTCAGTTCCTGTTGAGTGGGGAGCTTGTCACTAGGACGAAGGTAAGAGGAGACACGTGGCCTCTAAGGAACCATAGCTAAGAATTAGTCTTCGCAAATTTTGGTGTCTCAGCTGAGCGTAAGAAGAGTGTCCCAGCTAAGTGCCTGGCCTGGCAAATGAGGGGCTTCCCCTTGGTACCTGGAGGGCCATTTTGTGAGATTGTAGCAGAACGCTGCAGGTTCACTAGTTCATTGAGAATGTGTGTCTCTTTCTCCCTACCCTGGAGGGCGGGAAGCACAAACCAAGATACTGTCTGATGACCTCACGGTTGAAGGCAGAGGTTGAAATATAGGTACGAGATCAAATTCACAGAGAATGTCTCTTGCTAAGCCACACTGGTCCATGTAAAGGACCAGTCCCCAAACCCAATCAGCTCCCATGGTGCAGGGTGCACTTCCCAGCACTGATGCTGTGGGAATAAATTTGCAGCCCATGCTTCTCTGGAAATAAAGAAACAGCCTCTCACAGCGAGCTTGCTCCTAGTTAGCAGGGGTGCAATGCCAAAGACCTGAAGGAACCCAGGAAAGTCTATTGTCCTGTCTCCCCACCCCCACCCCAAACCCATCCTGCAATTCTTTGCTTCTTCGATTACTTTCCTTACCCCATAACCTAAACCACAAGAGCGGGCTTTTGGTTTTGTGTTTGGTTTTAGGCAGGGAAAGGCTGGTGATGTAGATGGGTTGGTGGAGTGCTTGTCTAACTCCTAGGAAGTCTTAGGTCCGAACCTCAGCACCATCAGGTACAGGTGAGTCAAAGCTATAATTCAAGCACTTTAGAGGTAGAGGCAGGAGGATCAGAAGTTCAAGGTCATCCTTGACTATACACTGGGTTCAGGCCAACCTGGCCTACATGAAGAAGAAGAGGGAGAGGGAGAAACGGCGAGGGAGGAAAGGGGAAGGGAAGAGGTATGTATGTTGTAGATAAGGTATGCTGGAAATTCATGATGTGTCATTCTGCCTGGCTTGAAAACAACTTCAAACATTTCCTTGGGTCTCCTTCCTTGTCACTTGGGACATTCTGTGTCCAAAATATTTTTCCTCTTCTTACCCCAAAATGAGGGTACTAGGGGTAATGAGGGAGGAGAATAGGGGAGAGACAAGAAGGACAATAAATTCCCAGGCAGATGGAAATGAAGTTCCCAGGGTACTCACATGTCCCTTACTAACAACCTCAGGGGTGGTATGTTTCTTGCAAAATAGTTCTACATGGTTAAGATTTCACATAAGGGAGAAATACTTCTTGGAAAGCCTAAATCACCATAGGGATTTTAGAGTGCCGGTCAGGAGTTAGGTAACCTTGCTCATGCTGCCTCTAGAATTTTCTGAGCATGACTTTTGCTGCACATACAAAAGACTGAAGAGGGTCCTCAACACAGATGCCCACACAGAGGGCAAGCGAAGCCTCGGCTCTGCTGGATGGGGTGACGACACAGGCTTAGAAGCACATCCACTTCTGGCCAAGGCTGTGGAGAAACTCCTGCTGGCCGAGTGACTGGTTTGTTGGGCAAAGCTCAGGAAGGGGAAGGCAAGGTGTCGCAGGGAGCACCCAGTGTCCTCCCACCTTCAGCCCTCCACCCTGACATCACCTTTATTTTTTCTCTAGACACTTCCTTCAGCCACTGATTCCTGGCTCCTCCCCGTTGAGCCAATGCCAGGGAGCTGTGGTTTCTGTTTCCTACCAGAATCCCGCCCTGTGCAGAGTTCTGTCCAGCAAGTGAGGAAGAGAGCGTTGGTTCTCCCAAGACAGAAGAGATGTCTTCCTTCAGCACCCAGACTCCATACCCGAACCTAGTGAGTTGTGGGATGCAGTTGTGGAGTGATTCAGGAAGAGCTAATTGCCACATCTAGGGGAAGTTGCTCTGGGTCTTTGGCATCCTTAGACACTTGTGCCGAGTCCCCTGCTGTTGCTGCAGCCCAGCTAAAGATACTCTCTTCTCACCCTACCAACAGGCTGTACCTTTCTTCACCAGCATCCCAAATGGGCTTTACCCATCCAAGTCCATCGTCATATCAGGCGTGGTCTTGTCAGATGCTAAGAGGTAAGAAGGGCCCCCCAGGGCTCCTAGAACAGAGGCTCCCAGAGTTGTTCTGGCCAGCCTGTGGCTCTGAGCCACCTGGGGTGATGGGTAGGGGCCAAGCCCAGAGCTCAGTAGCCAAACAGTGTCCCAGTGAACTGTCCATTCCAGGTTCCAGATCAACCTTCGCTGTGGGGGTGACATTGCTTTCCACCTGAACCCCCGTTTTGATGAGAATGCTGTGGTCCGAAACACTCAGATCAACAACTCCTGGGGGCCCGAAGAGCGAAGCCTGCCTGGGAGTATGCCCTTCAGTCGTGGCCAGAGATTCTCAGTAAGATGCTGGGGTGCATGAGGAAGCTGCAGGGGTCTGTGATGGGCTACAGGCAGATTCCTGGGGTTATGAGGGCTGCACCCCAAAGGAGAGAGGGTGTTGTACAGATTGGTATTATTTCATGAGTCCTCAAAGGTAAGGGCAAAGGAAGGGTTTGTATCTGCTGTGCCCACTTCCCCCTGTTCTGGGGATGGATGGGCAGACAGCCTTATGCTAGGTGAGCACAGTAGCACTGAGCTACATCTCCAGCCCTCGTTCATTCATTTGTTTGTTTTAGGCAGGGACTCACTTTAGCCCAGGCTTACCTACAGCTCACTCTGTAGGATGTCTGGCCTGGAGCTCAGGTGATCTTGTTGAGAGTACAGGCCTCAGCCACCATGCCCACTTCCTAACCCTGCCTAAGCTTCTTTTTATTTCTTCCTTCCTTTTCTTTCTTTCCTTCTATTTTGAGACAGGGTCTTAATTAGGTTAGTCTTGAACCCACTCTGTTGCCCAGGCTGACCTTGAGCTTCTGATGCTGCCTTGGCTTCCTGAAGAGGGCAGCGTACAGCCCTGCACTGTGGGGCTTGGCTGTTCTTGCATTCTATAGAGGGGCAGATAAGCTCACAAGGACGGTTCACCTGCAGGAGGTCGCACACCCAGTGTCTGCCGATCAAAGCCGAGGGTGAACTGCCATTCACTCGCTTGCTTATGCTGTCATGTGTCACCGAGGAGGAAGAGCTGGTGTAGAACTGAGGCTTGGAAGCCTGAGACCCTGAGCAGACCTTATCCACCCTGGTTCTGACAACAGATTACCCAGTGAGCTTAATAAGAAAAATCAATGCTGAGACCCTGCCCCCGGAAATGTAATGGCAGCATTCTCTGCCACAAGACTTAGAGCACAGAGCAATGTCATAAAACGAGCTTGCATTTTGTTACTGTTGTTGTCGAGACATGTAGCCCAGGCTTGCCTCACACTTGCTATATGTTCAAAGCTGGCCTTGAACTCCTAATCCTCCTGCCTTTCAAGTGCTGGAATGAATAACAGACGTGCAGCTTGCCTGGCTCGGTTTTTTTTTTTTTTAATGTACGAGTGTTTTTTAGCAGGGATGCATACCATGCTCACGCATGCCTGAGGCCCTCAGAGGTCAGAAGAAGGCATCAGATCCCTTGAAACTAGAGTCACAGATAGTTGTGTGCTGCCATGTGGGTGGTGGGAAATGAACCCTCTGCGAGAGCAGACGGTGCTCTTAGCTGTTGAGCCTCCTCTCCAGCCTCCCGAGCTTGGATTTTAGTTTCATGAGAACACAGAGCTAATAAAACTGAGTCTCATAGAGCGGGAGGGGAACGTGATGGGGTCTGCAGCACACTCTGGGCGGTGACCGCATATAGCGTGATGTCTTAGCCTGGTGCTCAGACAGTGCGTTATGAGTGTTAGCGGTGTCCCTGGGTCAGGAAGCTTTAACATTTTTTTTTTTTGGTTTTTTTGTTTTGTTTTGTTTTGTTTTCTTTTTTTTTTCCGGAGCTGGGGACCGAACCCAGGGCCTTGTGCTTGCTAGGCAAGTGCTCTACCACTGAGCTAAATCCCCAACCCCAAGCTTTAACATTTGTGTCAGTTGTTTCATTGAAAATGGCTTGGTGGAGACCAGGCAGGGAACACTGGAGACACAGACAGCCTGAGCCAAGTCTTGTCACTAATGGCTTAGGGTTCATCTAGAGAGTGAGATGGGGGTGGGGACACCGTCTGAGTAGATGGTTGGGCGAATGGGTGGGAGTCAGGAGGTGTGAAGGGCATGGAAGTTTGTTGGAGGGGGTGCCAGCACTTTTCTCTGTCTGCAGGGTGGGGAACAGCGTGTGTGAATGTACTAGGCAAAGAGAAGGCTGTTGTCTAGTAAACGGCAGAGCATTCAGGCTGTCTAAAGGCCAGGTTTGGGACTTGCTTCTAAGGGAAGAGCCCGGGGAAGAAGGCACAGCCTGGATT
This sequence comes from Rattus norvegicus, assembly GCF_021556685.1. Taxonomy (NCBI): domain Eukaryota; kingdom Metazoa; phylum Chordata; class Mammalia; order Rodentia; family Muridae; genus Rattus; species Rattus norvegicus. The sequence continues at coordinate 69,776,444 of NC_141543.1, read as the reverse complement.
CTCAAATGCCCTGTTGTGGTGTCTCTGCCAGGTGTGGATCTTATGTGAAGGTCACTGCTTCAAGGTGGCCGTGGACGGTCAGCATATTTGTGAATACAGCCACCGCCTGATGAACTTGCCGGATATCAACACTCTAGAGGTGGCTGGTGATATCCAGCTAACACACGTGGAGACCTAGGAAGGTCTCTGGCCTAGGGATGAAGGCTGAGGAACCCTACCTGAGTCTTGTCACCTCTTCCCTGTCTCAGCCCTGCCTCCCCAAATCCTGTCATCAAAGAGAGCCTCATTGGCAGGAGTTCCAGGAAGGTGACATTCCCAATTCACACCCTCCACAAAGGGGGAGTCCTGGGCTGTGGGACACATGGCTGTGAGCCCACAGTGTCAGCCATTGCTCCCAAGCTAGTCATCTTCTGAGGGAAGTGACCTCCCTGGGTTTGCCCCTTTCTCTGACCCTTTCCCTTCACCCCTCCAGGAGGGCCACCTTGATGTCATCCCACTGGCCTCCAACTGACCCAGAATGTCCACATTAACTTTTCCCCAATCTTTCCCAATGCCCATAAAATAAAGAATATCAACGCTTGTCTACACACACATGAGATGGCTGGGTTACTGAATGGGTCTGGAGAATTGCTGGAACCTACCAAAGGGAATGGGCGGAGACAAGTCTGCCCACACCTCCTTACAGGGGTCCCTCCTCCCAAACTCCACAAGGTGCTGTTATAACTGGGTGTAGGCTGGGGCCCAGGGTCTCTGACAAGAATGCCAGCCTCGGTGTAAACCAGGGACCAACCCATGCTCCTGAGGTGGAGATGGTGCTGGGCAGAGGTGGTGGGAGCCTTGGCAACTTGTGCTGGGAGGGAGGTGAGGTAATGGGGTCAGGAGGAGCTGGCCTACTGTGGGCTCCCCAGCAGAGGAGATTGGGGTGAAGACCTAACATATGAGGAACCCCTGAATGCTGTTACTCATTGAGGTTCCCATCCCTCAGGAACCAGGGTGGGGGCCTCAGATTATCAGCAACACCTGGGAGCTTGTCAGAAATGCAGTCGTTCACCTGGCAGGCTGAGGCAGGAGCATGGCAAGTTCAAGACCAGCCTGGGTTACACAGTGTGACCTTGTCTCACAAAACACAAAACACAAGTGAAAGAAAAAGCAGCAGTGGGTCCTTCCAGACCTACTAAGCCAGGGTCTGTGTATGTCTGTGGTGTGTGTGTGTGTGTGTGTGTGTGTGTGTGTGTGTGTGTGTGTGTGTAAAAGAGAGAGAGAGCGAGAGAGAGCGAGAGAGAGAGAGAGAGAGAGATGTTTGTGTGGTGTGTTTATGTATGGTGTGTGTGTGTGTGTGTGTGTGTGTGAATGAAGGAGAGATATTTGTGTGGTATGTTTATGTATGGTGTGTGTGATATGTATGTATGTATACATGATATGTATGTATGTGGGTATGTATATATATGTATGTGGTGTTTGTGTGTGTGGTATGTATGTGTATGTGGTATGTATGAATGTATGATATGTATATATGAGTATATGTATAGTGTATGTATTTGAGGGTGTGGTGTCTTCGTATGTGTGGTATGTATGTGTATGTGGAATTATGTGTGTAGTATGTATGTGTGTAGTTTGTATGTGTGTGTGGTGTGTATATATGGGTTTATGTGTGTGAAGTTGTGTAGTCATAGGCCAATTCTCTCTCTCTCTCTCTCTCTCTCTCTCTCTCTCTCTCTTAGATTTTATTAAAGCAGGTTTATTGGGAAGCTGCTCTCAGGCAAGTTCACTGGCCTCAAAGATTGAGGCCAGGGGAGTTGCCATGGTGGGGTTGGGGGGAGAAAGGGCACAGAGATGGAGAAGAAGAATCTTTATTTTTTTCGAGACAGGGTTTCTCTCTGTAGCCCCCGCTGCCCTGGAACTCACACTGTAGATCAAGCTGGCCACAAACTCTGAGATCTGCCTGTTTCTGCCTCCAGAATGCTGGGGTTAATGGTGTGTGTCACCACCACCCAGCCTGAGTGTCTTCCTTTTTTGTTTGTTTGGTTTTTGTCTTATTTTTTTAATTTACATTTCAAATGTTATCTTCTTTCCCAGATTCCCCTCTAGAAACCCCGCTATCCCATCCCCCCAACCCCTGATGAGGGTCTTCCATTATCTCTGTCAACCTTATCTTTTGAGACAGGGACTCTCATTGAACCCAGCTCTCACTGATTGACTTGGCTTGTGGCCAGTGAGCTCCAGGGGTCTGCCTGTCTTTACCTTCCCAGCCCTGGGATCACACACACACACACACACACACACACACACACACACACACACCCCACAACTAGCTTTGTTAGTGTGGGTGCTGGGAACCCAAACACATAACAGATACTTCACCAACTGAGCCATCCCCCACCCCGGCTCCAGTCTACATTTTAATAAGATTGCCCAGGTGACTCTGGGTACCTAAGCACATGGGAAACCCTGACCCAAGTGACTGGACAGGTCACACTGTTGATGCATTACTGCCAGGGGCAGGGGGTTTCCGTGGGCAATGAGAGGCTGTTAGGCCCCTTGGTCCTGCCTCTTCTGCCCCATCTGTTGCAGCTGGGAAGAGAGAACTAGCTTATGCTGGCGCAGGGCAGAGACCAGCGATGGGGCTGTCTGGTACGGAGCTGTGCTGGCTGGTGCAAACAGGAGCTCATGGCCTCCACAGCAGGTGAGGATGGTGGTGCCCACCACAGCAAGGTGTCACCTGCAGAGAACTAAACCTGTCCTACCAAGATACCAGATCATGACTGGCTAAACTCTCATCAAACAGGTCACGGGACACAGCCAACACTTTCTCTCTTTTTCAGATGGTCTCAAAGTCATTATGTAGCTGTATTTGAGGTCTATGATCTTAGACTTTAAATCCTCCTGCCTCCACCTCCTAAGTGCTGGCCACTCCAAGCGAGTGCCACTGTTGCCTATGGTTACTCAGTGCGTGGGATCCAAATCAGGGCTTTGCGTATGCTAGGCAAACACTTTGCCAACTGAGCTGCATCCTCAGCGCCCAAGCACATCACTTCATAAGCTAGGGTGAGGGGCGAGGTCTTCAGGCAACCGTGGCTCTCACGAAGAAGCCCAGGTATGACCACACCCTGCAGAAGGTGCCTTGAGTGTGAAGCACCAGCTCCGGCTTCTGATCTGGGCCACTTTGCATGACTACATGGCTTCAGACAAACGCAAACCTCATCTGCTGTCCCCTGGGGACCTGGTGAGCATGCTCCCTCGTGGGAGCATCGCTGTCCAGACTGTGGCACCCACCAACCCCAGCCCATAGAGGACTCGAGAATGCTTTCGCTGCAAAACTTGATCAAACACTCATTTTATTAAAATAAAATGCATTTTATATAAATATCTTCATCAAGGAATTATACACGGAAGGGCCAAGCGGTCGTTGGGAGTGGACGAAGGTATGTTTTCTTAAATACAAAGTATAAATATCTGTACACAATGCAGCTAAATATTAGAGCAGCGGGATGGCGCCTCCTGGTGGTCACCCAAAGTGCTTCAGTCGGGTGGTTCATTTTCCTCTGCTCTCAGCTCTGAGGAAGTATGAGGCAAAGGAAAGAGAATGTGGGGGAGGGGCAGAGAAAACGGGAGGGAAGGGAGAATAGGGGACGGGGGAGAGGAGAGAGATTCAGTAGTCCACAATAGTACAATACTACTTGGTAGGGTAGAGGAGGGGAGATGATGTGAGGGGTTTGGGGGGGATCGCACTTCTGTCTCTCCAAACCCCTCACTGTCATTTTATTTAGGGCCAGATGCTGTAACTCTTCTGGGTGTCAGAGTCTTGTGCCTTTGGGCTCCTCCAAGGTGTTGCCCTTTTTTGCTCCATAGGAAAAGACCGCACCGAAGATATCCTCATGATAACGTTTCTGGCTCTATGAGGGGAAACAGAGTTCACAGTGTCACCCTGCTGGCCCAGCCACCTCCCAGTTATCATGTCTAGGCTGGGACAAAACCCTGGGGCTGCAACAGCTTCCTGGTGACACAGGCGCTCCCTAGCCTTGTGTCTGGATTGCTGCCACTATGCCCGGGTTTGGTTTCTCCAATCCCCTGTGTGTGGCCCACCTTAGCCTCTTCATGGATGGACGGTGGTCCCACTGCCTGCCTAGAGCTCATCCCACATCCAATGTGAGCTTTGACATCAGCATGTGCAGGGCGGGCTCTGCATGCCACCCTCTCTCCAGGTCTTGAAATCAGAGCACACAGCAGCGGGCTGAGGGCTCCGAGAGAAATCTTACAGTAAAGACACCTGTTGCTATTTGTGGAGCCGACATGTGTATCAAATGACCTGGCCTTGGAATCTTTCCCCCCTTGGTACTAGAAATAAAATCTGACAAGGCCTGAGCTATACCCCTGGCACTTATTCTCTCTTAAAATAAATAAAAAATAAAGGGGTTTATTTCCTGCCACTGCCTCCTGAATGCTAGTTTCATGTGTGTGTGCGAGTGCATGTGCATGTGTGTTTACACGCATACATGAGTGCTGTACCCTGGGGTATCAGACCCCCTGGAGCTGAAGTTACAGGTATGCATTTCTGCATTTCTGCAGCCCTAGGTAGTCCATACTGACTTGAACTTGCTACTCTCCTGCCTCAGGTTCCCCACAGCCTTAGGACTGACAGGTGTGCACTGCCTCTGCCCCACCTTCTCCTAACAGCCCTTTGGTAATGATGTCAAACACCCATGATCACACCTGGCAAGGACTGAACATATTTTGGGAAGCACCCACGATGCCCTTGCACCACAGGTGTCTCAATAGTCTGCACCCCAGGACCTTTGTACATGCTGCTGCCCTGCAGGATAGTCCGGACCTCTGTCTCCAGTGTGCACAAGGCTTCTTCCTTACCTTCAGCTATTTTCTCAAATGTCACAGCCCAGTGACCCCTTCCCCAAATGTCTTTATTAAACCACGAACAACCCCAGCTCTGAGCTGCTGCTCTACGTAATTCTTAACCAAAGCAGCACACATCCCATGTGCTTGATTTTAATCAACTCTGCCAGAATGTAAGCTCCGCTTAGGTAGGCCTTTTGCTTTTGTACTTTTGAGACAGGATCTCATGGAACCCAGGCCAGCTTTGCACCGAGTATGAAACCAAGAGACAACCTCCAACTCAGAACCCTTGGGCCTCAACCTTACCGGTGCTGACATTGCAGGTGTGCTCGGGAATCTATCGTGATACTGACACACTGCCCACCCGTTGTGTTAACTGCTTCTTACCTCTAACACATAGTAGGCGCCTGATATAAATGTGGAGCATAACTGCAAGCCATAAAGGCAGGTTTAGGAACCAGAGAGACAGAGAGAGGGAGAAGGAGAGAGAGGCCATGTGCCTGGTCTCTCACATCCACTGTTGGGGCACCAGGGCCCCATCCATCTGCAACAATGAACTAACAGTCACCCATCCCTCATACAGCCCTCAGAAGGGCAGAAGGAGAGGTCACAGGTCAATCATTGGTGAGCACCTGACACAAGGCAGGTCCTGCTACCTAGAGTCCTTCCTGGGAGAACTGAAGGCACCCAGCCAGCAGTCAATTATAAATAACCGTGTTCCCCGTGGGGACAGGCCTCTGCAGCCTGCTCTATCTCTGGGCGTTTGTGCAGGAGTGTGAGGGGCAGACACTGCGACTTTCGTTCCACAGATAGGGAAGTGGAGCACACTGGCCTGACTTCTCAGCTAGCTGGCAACCACTGTGGGAGGCAAAGTCTAGACCCCAGAGGCCAGCTAGCCCCGTTTCCGCAGTGTTGCAGAGGGTCTCAGGACACCCCTCCCCCGGTTCTGCTGCTCTGCTCCTGGTTCCAACGGCATGTGACCTTGGCCTACTCCCCTCTCGAGGGTCCCACCCCAGTTCCCATACCTTGAGCTGGAAGAAGTAATCCTCAACCTGCTCCTCACTCAAGTTCAGCTTGGCGGCCACCAGCTTCTTCAAAGTGGTAGCCACATCCCGAGCCATGCGCACATCGCCACAAACATAGAGGTGGCCCTGCTCCCCGTGGAGCACGCTGAACACCTCGTCGGCCAGCTCTTTCTGCAGGATGTCTTGAACGTAGACCTGTAAGCAGAGGACATGGTGAGACCAGCCCTGGATGCTGATGTCACTGTGGTCGGGCACACTGGCCATGGGGAGGGAAGAGGACCATTGAGGGGTTCCGTTAGGAACTCAGCTCAGGATACACAAGCATCCTGTCCTCCTGACCAATGGGGCCCACAGAACTTCCCTGAGTTCACCGCACTTCAGAGACATCAAACTTACAGCTCTGCCCAGAGCTCTGAGGTCTGCCCACCTACATCCCTGAGAGAGGAGGCTTCCCAGTGTGGATCAGTCCCAGGTCTGGTTTGTGGCTTGGATATAGGCTCCAACCTTCCCCCCCTTATAAAGAAGGTCCTGCAGTCGGTTGGGAGTCTGGATTTTTTGTTTGTTTTTGTTTTTCAGTTTTTGTTTATACATAAGGTGACCAGTGGTCCAGTCATAGGGCGCAAAGGGGTCTTCGGGGAATGTTCACACAGTTCTGAATGGAGAGTCTGAATGCATTGTTCATGCCCCTGGAGGAGCATGCCCACAGGAGGGCCCTGGTGGGATCAGTACCACCTTCCAGTCTTGCTGAGTGAGCTAAAGCCAGCCTACATCACACCTCCTAGCACAGCCCTGCATCCCAGAGCTGCTGGGCGCCTGCAGGTGGCTGCGCTGTGAAGATTAAACTACAGTGAGTTTTGTATATTATCTTAGTGCTCTTCCTATCTCCCTGACGCTGTGCATCTGTCTTCACTGTGGAACAGAGGGGAAGGCTTGAAGAGGAAGGGCCATATAGGCCTGGGCAGTAGCCATCAGGCACACTCTGCCAGCTTGCTCTCACCTTGGGTTTTCCGGGCAGCCGGGAGTAGCCTGTGTGCACCTGGAACAACACTCCCTTGCGGACCATCTCCTGCATTTCTTCCTGATAGAGGTGGTCCTCCTCTGGGTGCCTGCACCCAAACACCAAGGTCATGCGGCCTCCTTTGAGCCCTTGAAAACCAGAAGGTTGCAGTTACCAAATGGCCACTAGAGGGCACCCCGTGACCACCAGGTACCCAATGAGTAGGTTCTGTTCTGGCATTGTCCCCATTTTAAACCTAATGGAGGCACTCTTAAAAAACACAGTTCAGGGGCTGGGAGATGACTCAGTAGTTAAGAGCACTGACTGTTCTTCCAGTAGTTAAGAGCACTGAGTTCAATTCTCAGCAACCACATGGTGGCTCACAATCATCTGTAATGGGATCTGATGCCCTCTGCTGGTGTGACTGGAGACAGCTAGTGTGCTCATATACATAAAATAAATCTTAAAAAAGAATATATAAAACAAAAAAACACGGTTCGGGGGGGAAAAAGGTTCAGTAACAGTTCTGATTATGCCCACACATTACCCTTTCTTTTATTTAGCATATAGCATTTTAATTTTACTTCTTCATTGTAAAATAGCATTATAGACAGTTCGTGGGAAGCAGAGGCAGGAGGATTGATTGCTGCAAATTAGAGGCCAGCCTTGTCTATATGGGGAGCTTTCAGTCCAGCCAGGGCTACAAGAGCAAGGCCTTGTCCCAAATACATATAGGTATGTGTGTGTGTGTGTGTGTGTGTGTGTGTGTGTGTGTGTGTGTGTGTGTAACATGCTAAGGACATTCTTTTAGTGAAATATCAGACACGTGTGGCCTTCTTTTGTGAAAATCATCTCCCCTGACACAGCTGCTACACTAAATGCAGGTGCCGAGGCCTCAGGCATCCAGGAAATCACAACAACGTCCTGATGCTATTGGCTGTGCTGGACTTCACGTTCAGGGTCTTGAAGGTCAAACATTGCTAAGTTCCTTCCAGAAAAGCTTCATCCGGAGGATTCCAGACAGAGCTGTCCATCCTTCCCAGCTATTTCTCAAAGGAAAAGAAAATGTCTTCATCTAAAATCTGTTACTCTCATCCCCCTTAATTCTGGGAACCTCTACATGGGCTTATTACTCGGTTATTTAATGGACGACACCAACAGCAAAACGGGCTCAGCAGGGAGAGGTGCTTGCGGTCATGCCTGACAAGCTGAATGTGATTCCTGGAAAAAGAGAAGCAAGTTGGCCTGTGACCTCCACACGTGCACCAGGACACACATGGCTCTCTAGATTCATTAAAAATTAACAAGGAGACATGGAGATGGGCACAAACGCTCCAAATCTGTGTACCTAATTATGGGATATGGCATAATAATCTGATGTGCCCAAGTAATAATCAGATCGATTGAGGTGACGGGCACACCCCCTTCCTATTGAGAGCTGTACCTCTGTGCTGAGAGTCATGGAGCCGCTGCTGCCAGAAACTTCGGAAGGGGGCAATGCCTGTACCGGGCCCAATGAGGATGCAGGGCTGGGAGGGGTCCTCAGGGAGCTGGAAGCCACTGACACTGCAGGGAGACAAAAGAAGACCCTGGTCTTTAGATATCAAGCCAGAAGCACATGCAGGATAGGACTGGGGACCTGGGTTCCTGTGGGGTGGTGGTGGAGGGAAACGCTGATTCCCAAGGCCTGTGTACAGCTTTATCTTCCTGTCCCTGGCATAGCATCTCTCCACACCAAGCCGGTCTCTGGATCCCACCACAGCATCACTGTACCCTTGCCATGGACTCCACTACACCTTACAGCCAGATGGCAAAATGGGGGGACAAGGAATTACCCCAAACCTTCACAGGCCAAGGGAAGACTCAGTCTTAGACCCTTCACTTGCACTGCAGGATCCTGGGTGCAGGGGCACTGAAGGGCTCCGGGTGGGCGCTTACCTCCGCACAAAGCAGGGCACTGGGTCTTCGGGCTTCAGGTTATTGATCCAAGTGCTGCAGACGCCATGGTGCAGGGGACCCTGACCATCTGCAAGGATAACACAGGCCTGACTAACAAGCCCTGTGGCCTTCATGCAACCCAGCTGGGTGTTCTCCCTACAGTGCCAAGCCCTGTTGGGTGGTTGGTTCCTGAATGAGGAGTTACCTTCTCTCCCAACTGTCTACATGGTCAGGGAAGGCAGTAGGGGACCTGGTGAGCAATTGCCCCTTTACCATTGTAGAAACTGAGTCACAGAGACATAATGGAGCAGGTGACTTAAGTCATGGTGGACTCAGTTCCTGCTCAGGCTCCCCAATCTTAAGCTAGAGCATCTCCCAAGTGTTTGTCTAGGGACCCTCCCAGCATCCCCTCTCCAAACTAAGGCTCTGCCCACAGCAGCCCACAGCAGTATGAAATGATCTCCCAGGGCCAACCATTGCTGAGTGTCCTCATGAAAGAGACCATTCAACAAGGACTCTAGGTGAAGGGTGGTCTTCCCCGCCCCCTATCTGCTCTGCCATCCCAGTCTTCCCCAGAAGCCTTTCCTGGGCTTGTGGGTACACCAGTTTCCTCTGGGTCACATTCACTTCCCCATGGCCTGACTTGTACGGAGGCCTTTAGCAACTGGAATAGTTCTTTGGTTTTATTCTGCATGAACCAGCCTTCTCAGGGCTCACCCACATCCCCTCTCCCATTCAGTGGTGAGGTATGGCCAGTGAGGATGGACAGACATAGGCTCTGTCCAGTATTTATAAAGGAGAGAGATCTTGGAGATGTGGAGGCTTCCCAGCCCTTCCACCTCAAACAGAGCTCAGCTACAGCAGTTAGAACACCGGAGTCTGCCTGTCTCACCTCGGGTGCGATAGGTGACCACAGCCACAGTGAGGTGGACCTCCGAGGGGGTGTGGTCCTGGGAGGAGCTGATGGAGTAGTAGCGGGGCTTCAGAATGGGGAGCTGCGACAGCAGGAAGGCAGCAGGCACACGCAATGATGGGAACTCTTCCAGCACCTCCAGGAACGTGGGGTTGTTGCTGAACTTCCAATCGTTGTACTCTGAGGGCTGAAAGGCAAGGGCAGTGTGAGGGATTGGGAGACCTGCCATGTGTGGGAGAAGGACCCCTCCACCCCAGCCAATATCCATCCATCCATTCCTTCAACAAATGTGGCCATTGGGCGCTGTCCAGGGTGCTGAGGGCACTACATTGGGTGGGAAGCCTGGATCTGGGGCAGCTAGTGGAATTTCTCATTTGTGCCTAGAACTCTACTATGGGTGGGATTAAGATGACAGTGGGGCAGGATTGCAGCCCCAACAGTTGAAAGGCTGAGACAGGAGGATTCCTAGTTTAAGGCCAGCAGGGGCTACAGATGGAATGGAGAACAAGCTTAGCTAACTTGGTGGGACCAAGAATCTGAATAAAAAGTAAGAGAAGAGACAAGAGTTTGTCTCAGTGGTAGAGCACTTGCCTGGCATGTGTGGATGTCTGAGGGAAACCTTAAATACCCATAAAACAGAGACAAAAGTCAAAACACAGAAACATCCCCAACACCAGCAGCTCACAGGCAGGGCTCCATACCCTCTTTCTCTGGACGTAGGATGTATAGCCACGGTCTTCCTGCATATCTCAGGTTGGCCTTGAACTCATTGCTGGCCCAGACTGGTCTCTAACTCACTATCCTCCTGCCTTCAGTCTCCTGTGTGCTGGGATCACAGGCATGGCCACCCTATCCAGCTGGGCTAAATTCTCTATTAAACTGTGACTTGGAACCAGTTGGATCTGGGTTGAGATCACAGCCAGGTGTCCCTCCTCACTTAACCCTAGTCCTTGTGGAGTGAGGCAGATGCAGCCATTCACACAGGATTGTGGAGACAGTGACATTGTGTCCGGTGACTTGGTATCCAGAACCTCTTACCAAGACACGGACTTGGAAGTTGCAAAGGACTTAATGCATCACCCCAGCAACTCACTACCTCAACTCCCCACCTGCCTGCACACCCATTTACCAACCATCAAGTTTTTCCACACTTGGGAAGACAAAGGCCGTCCATAGAGGCTGGCCCCTCTAGTCAGATTCCAAGGAAGTGTACTTTGGCTACTGATGGCTACTCTTCCCTGTGAACTTGACTGGATTTAGGATCACCATGGAAACGCACCTCAGTGAAGGTGTTTCTAAAGGTTTAACTGGGAAAGACCCACCCTGAATTCCTATGGGTGGGACTTTAGACTAAATGACAAGGGGAAGTGAGGGGGACATTAGCATCCACCTTTCTTGCCTCCTCATTCCAGAAGCAATGTGACCTGCCACTCACACTCCTGCCATCCTGACACCCCACCATGATGGACTGGACTCTCATGAACCAAAATGAACCCTCCTTTCCTTAAGTTTCTTCTGTCTTGCCTTAAGTCACAGAATCGGGACATGTAACAAACACAGGTTACGTCATGCTGACTCCAGAGAGACTCATTCACCCAGTACTACTGTGTACAAGAGATGAGGCAGCAGACAAGGCCTGGCTGTCACCAGACACAGACAAGGCACACCTAGGGACTCAGGAGGATGGTCTCAAAGGTTGAACTCAGCTCTGGGTTCCTTCCACTCTATGAAATGTCCGTGTGTCATCCACCAGCCAGACCCTTACCTGACACAAGGCCTCCAACCTCTGCCTGTGCGTCTCTTCCGTGGCAAAGCGGGCCAGCTTGTGGAGCTGCAGCTGGGTGGGAGGGGTAGTGATGTCCAGGAAGTAGGTGAGGGCTTGCCTGAGTGAGCAGGGGGGAAGCCTCTTGTCTTTGACCCAGTAGCTGCCTGAATTGGAAGGAAGAAAGGTGTCAAGGTGAGGAAAGGCCCTCCTTGGGTCTCTCAGACGACTCCTATCCTCCACCTGCAAGGGAGGGATGACTGACATCTTGGTTCCAAAGAGAGTGAAGATCGGGAGCTGGTGCGGAATGAGACGGGGCTGCCAGCATAGCTGAACAACTCCCTCCACCCATACTGACTTTGTCCTGACAGACAAAGCACATCCTCCTGTGGCCCATACTCGAGTCTCTGACGCCCCCAGATGAATCTCAAACTTAGTGACTAAGTCCACTGGAGACCGAGTCCCCAGGGGCTGGTTAGAGAGAGGTTTATGGCCACAGTCTCCTGGGGTTTCGAAGCAAGAGGCTCTAGGTAAACAGATCAGTGTAAATTGAGGTGACTGGTTTCAGGACAGCATGGGAGAGTCAGGAAGTGACCCGGGTGTGAACTTTGGCTTCCACTTCCCAGCTGAGCATCTGAATCCTGTGACCTCCAGCTGCTTCTTTGAGAATCAGACGTGATGATACAGTCTGGACTGGCATTAGCATTGAGCAGAAGCCACATTTGGGAAGTTGCTGGCCCAGTGCCCGTTCCCAGGTCCACAGGTATTTAGTGCATGTTAGCACATTGCTTTTCACCCCTCTCCTCTCCCCTCGCCTCCTTCAGAGACAGGGCTTTATTATTAATGCATCTCGTCTGGATCACATCTGTATTCTTACAGCCCCAAGGAGGCCTAGGGTCTTTTGTCTCTAAGCTTCAGGCTGACTCCCTTTCTCCCTGACAGTGGTGGACAGAGCCAGGTTTTGCTTCTCCAATGCCTCCTCCAAGGCTAGGGGGAGGCATCACTACCACTGAAGGCCAGGAAGCTTTTCCCATAAGCTGGGATGGGAGTAGCTCAGGACAGTCAGGAGCCCAGTCCTCAGGGATGGTAGTGAGGGGATAGAGGTTTGTTTTGTCTGGGCCCAGGAACTCACCACTCTCATCTAGAACCTCCAGGCACACAGTTTGGTCTGGCGAAGAACAATCCACAACTCGCTCCAAGATCCCTTGCACCAGGGCCGTCTGGTTGCCTGGGAAAATCCCCAGGTGTTCCCCAGGTAGGTAGCTGGGGCCTCGGCTGCCCTCGAAGGTGAGTTGAACAAGGAGGGTGGTGCGGCTACAGAAGAAAAGGGAGTCATGGGTGAGTGTGGGCTTCCCCAGGAAAAGTGTTCTCCTGCCACCAGCCGGTTAGTGACAAGACAGCCCCTCAGTGCTCCAGAGTTTCCCAGAGGAGTTTGGCTACAGCCTTCCCTAGAAGTGTGGGTATCATGGAGCACTTGGCCACATTTTTGCCACAAGGAGCATCTCGTTCAGAGTGTGTGGACACTAGAGGTAGCCCTTCTTTATCTCCAAAACAAATCCTGTTCTCACTGGAACTGAGGCTACTTTCCCCCAGGATAGGAGGAAAGGAGAGGAGGGACCATGCAGATAAAATCACGGATCGGATCGCTCACAACCCTCCTCCACCTGGCTGGGAAATCCCCACCCTTGCCTAACAACCACAAAAGGCCTGAAGACTCAGATGCTCTGCGTGTCCCCTGGTCTGAGAGTTCAGAGAGGAGGAAGGGCCAGTGAGGCAGACATCCAGCTTCCAAACCAGACAAAGGCACAGACTAGCAGAGAAGGTGGTCCCCACAGTGATCCCCTTGGGGGGCCTGTCTCCCTCCCCGCCTACAGACTGACTGTCTCTGGTTCTTTGTGCATTCCAGAGCAATCCTGTGTACCAGCCCATCCTTACCTGGACTTCTCACTCTGCAGATTCTGGAGGGATTTCAGCCTCATGGTGAACACGTTCTTGGCGTGGATGCTGCTGAGAGCTGAGGAGACAGACAGAGATGGTCAGAGCCCCTATGCTGTGCTGGGGGAAACCCCATATGCTGGGCTGAGCATCCCTGCATGCTACCTTTGCCCTTGGTGTCCTGAGACAGGGCCTGCTAGATTTGTTTCCTTTCCCCATTATTTTTAGATCCCAAGTAAAGACCCTGGGCCTGGCAAGAGGTGGTGACTTGGGTCTGTAATCCCAGCACTTTGGAGGTGGAAGCAGGAAGATCAGGAGTTCAAAGCCATTCTTGGCCACATAGCAAGTTTGAGTCCAGCCTGGGCTACATGAGACCCTGTCTCAGCTGCCTGCCTCCAGATATACACAAAAAAGAAGAGAACAAAACAAAACAAACAAAAAACCAGTAACTAAAACTAGATAGTCAAAAGGGCCCTCGATGAACAGCGCCTTCGTGGCTGGGAAGTGCCGGGAGATTCAACTTAGATATTAAAATACAGAAGACTCAGGACAGCTGTGTGGTTTACAGGAGAACAGGGATAAAGCTGGGCATATCCTAAAACATAGACACATTTATGATGTCTGGCCTCAGGAAACTGAGTATGTCTCCCAGGGTGGGCAGAGCTGAGCCACTCACTGTCGCCCTGAATCACCTCAGAAGCCTCCTTCATGGCTTGTTGCTCCCTTTGGAAGACTTAATCCAACCCCCCACCCATGCTGTCACACTTGCTTTGTTTCTGTGAACGTTAAGTTCTCTGGATTTGTCACAGGTCAAGTGCCAGGACAAGTGTCACAGGCCAGTTCATGTGGTCAAGAGGCTGGCACAGTGCCTATCAGAGTTGTCTCCACCACCCACCCACTGATGCTGGTTTCCCGTGCTCAATACTACTCTCCCAGGGCTCCTGACCGGCTCTCCCACAGAGCCTAGGCTCTGTAGCCAGGGAGACAGATGCCTGGGAGTTGCAGGGGACTGCCTTTATTCAGAAGGGCATGGTGGATTCTTTGACTATTGGTTCAGAGCTCAAATAGCCCCAACTCCCGCAGGAAAGAGCTGTAGGGTGGGAGGGGCTGGTACCTTTGTTGAGGTCTAGAGACTCTGGGCTCTGGGTGAGCTTGTACTGCTCTGGCTCCCATGTTGCGTTGGAAGTGTAGCGTTTCGGGATCTGAATGCAATGTTTGCTTCGAACATCGAACGTCTCACAGGCTGCCTGGAAAGTTAGGAAGAATGGCATTCATCATCACCGTCACTACCCCTCACCATGGGTCAAATACTGAACGGATGTGTCATAGAACACCTCAGTGTGTCCTCTGAAGGGGCTGGAGAAGCTCAGAGAATCTCATGCTTGGCACACAGTGGTTATGGATACTGTAATGGATAGTAAAGTTGTCATCATATGGTTATCCCTTCTCACTGAGTGAGGGAGGTCTGGGGCTTCCCTATCCTCATAGAAAAGCTCATGGAGGAGGCCTGAGTCTTGGAACCAGGTCTGCTGGGCTTCCCATTGCTGTCCACTCACTTCAGTGTTAAAACTCCCCTCACTGTCAGGGAGGAACCCAGAGAGTAAAGATTTGAGATGATAACATTAGGTCACAGAGCTCAGCAGTGTCCTGTGTCCCTTCCTCTGCAGAGCTGAGAGACCGAAGGAAGATCTACCTCACTGTTGTGAGGTGGACAAGTCTATCACTAGGAAGAGCCCTGGGGTCATAAGGTCATGGCAAGGGGACTGATCACTACTCTCTCCCACATGAAGCAACACACTGGAGTGACCTTCTTCTTGGTGGGGGTGGGGGTTGGGGAAGCAGCTTTGATCTGTGGTTCGGGCCCATCCCCCCACCCTACACCTGACAGAGGTCATGACACCCGGGACACTGGACCCACACAAGTTTGGCATGAGTGCACTACGGCCTGTCTGACTAGAACTGACCCGGAAGGTTTGCACAGCCCAGCTGCGGAAGGCGTCCTCCTGCCCGCTGAGTTCGTCCCCTTCTCCGGTTGGGGCAAGCTGGGAGGCTCCCAGGTGAGACAGTTTCTGGTCGATGTCATGAGCAAAGGCACAGAACTGAGGGTACATGCTGGAGCCCAGGCCAAATACCGCATACCTGCCAAGGAGGACACACACAGAGGCTCAGGACACCTGGCAGCCGTGCCCATGGTGTGAACAATGGACTCTAGGCCCCAAACCCGCAGGAGGGACTCGGTTTCTATGTCTTGATCCTCAACCCTCTCAGAAGACAAACCTCAGACCAGGACTCTGTCTGCCCCTGGACATCTCTGAGGAGACATCCTGTGCATACCCAGTTCCTTGGTCTGATCCCAGGCTGACCCAGGAGGCAGGGATAGGGGAGAGTGCCTTACCTGAAGGTATGCCCGAGTTCTTTCATCATGAACAGAGATTTCTTCAGAGTCTACAAAAGACAAAGGAACCAGAGTTCTCAGGCCAGGAACCATAAAACCACAGTTTTCCTTTACTGTGGTGGTGTGTCTAAATACTGGCCTCACTGAGCAGGCAAAGAATCCAGATCCCAGGGAGAAATCCGCTGGGCAAGTCCAGATCGCCCCTCACTCCGGCTGAACCAGCTCACGGAGGCCCTGCCCCTCAGTGGAAGACCCTGGTGTTCCCACTTAGCTCTGGAAGAACACAAGGTTCCTCAAAAAGAATATGACCCTTGCTTCTTGCTTGGAAGTTGCTAGAAACAACAGATTCTCTAAAATAACGTTGGTTTTCCAGGAAACTGTCTCAGGCAGCGTGGGCCCCATCACACTGTAGGAAGCTAAGCCTTGTGTAATCTCTTCTCATGGTCTTTCTTTTGATGGCCTTTTCATCCCTCCAACAGTAGGGAGTCGAACTCAAATTGGTGCAAACCAAGCCTTAACATCTTGCTCATACTTGCCTCTGTTCAAAGCACAAGGCTAAGTAGGCCTGTGTGAGGCCAGCTAGGTAAAATTCTTATGTTTGTCCCCTTTTTCCTTTGTGAATGAAATGTTTGTTTGTTTGAATGAAATGTTTGTTTCCTTGTGAATGAAATGCTTGTTTGTTTGTTTGTTTCTTTTGTGTTGCTGTTGTTTAAAGATTTATTATTTTACATATGTATGTACACTGTAGCTGTCTTCAACACACCAGAAGAGAGCATCAGATCCCATTACAGATAGTTGTGAGCCACCATGTGGTTGCTGGAAATTGAACTCAGGACCTCTGGAAGAGCAGTCAGTGATCTTAACTGCTGAGCCCTCTGTTCAGCCTCAATACATTTTTTAAAAAATATAAATTCCCTTTAACAAAAGATTTGTGTCAGAGAGTGCGTCTATGCAGGGAGTGTGGGTGCCCAGGGAGGCCAGGAGACAATGTTGGAGTCCCTGGAGCTGAAGTTACAGGAGACTGAGAACCATCTGATGTGGGTGCTGGGGCTGAACTGTGGTCTTTTGGATGTGAAGCAACCCATCTTAACTGCTGAGCCATCTCTCCAGCCCCTAAATATGAATCCCTGTTGAAGGGGAATTTGAGACAAGATTTCCTATGGAGTCCAGGCTGGGCCCACATTTGGGATCCTCCTGCCTCTGCTGCCAAGTGCTGGGATTACAAGTGCACATCACTATACCCAGTTAAATAAGAATTTTTGAATTTTATTTTAAAGTAGGTTTTGGCTGCAGTGATGGCTCAGGACGTAAAAGTGCCACCAAGCCTGAAAACCTCAGGGACTCACATTATGGAAGGTAAGAATTGTCTCCTACAGGTTGTCCTCTAACCTCCACATGCAAGCTGTGGGGCGTGTGTATGCACACAAAGGAAACATAAATAAATAAATGTAATTAATCACCTCAAGTAATCTGACATATATAAAGAAGAGTTGGTCAAGTCACAGGAAAGCCCTGTGTGCCAATGGGGAAATGGCTTAAGGACCCAGAGTGGCCCGAGTAATTCCAGGTCACACCGAGTCCCCTGGGCCCTTTTCTTGGTCCTCCTAAGCCCCTCTGCCCCCAGATGAGCAGTGTCCCTGCTACCTACCTGCCCATTGCTGGGGCAGTCTCCATTGCCAAATGTGCTTGTCACCACCAGCAGTAGTTGTTCCTCTTCCAAGGTGTTTGCCTTATACTGTTCCATGCAGACAACCTGTGTGGCACACCATGGATGTCAGCCCTCAGCTCCCAGGGGGTCCCTTACACTCACCCCAAGCTCCTTCCACCTAAGAGGGTACCTTGGTGTTGAAGGCGTAGCTGAACAAGGCAGCCAGGTCCCTGGCTAGCGCTTCCGACTTTCCTGTCTCAGTAGCAAAGAGGACTGTGGCTCTGACGCGGGAAGCCATGACCTTCCGCATTAGCACAGAAGCAAAGAACACCGCTCTGTGGGAATAAACAGACACAGGGCCAGCTGAGTTAGCCTCCAGAAGAGATGGAGCACTGGCCTGGCAGCCCCTGTGCATCCTGACTCGGTCTCTTTGGCAAGTTCGGAACTACAGGACACCAGTCTCAGAATTGGTGTCTAGAGTTCTGGTAGCCAACACCATAAAGGCCACTCTCCGTATGCCTTGCCCCTCATGGTGGAGTCAGGAAGGCTGCCTCAGTAAAAGGGACACAGCAGGGACAGAGGGACATGCCCACTTTCACGTACTTCACCAAGACTGTGAACCGGATCTCTCTCCTCCTGGGCCTCAGCTTCTCATCCTGCCAGATGTGGGTCTTCCAGGGCTCGATCTGCAGAAAAGAAGGAGAGTTGAGGGTGGGGTTCTGGCTGGGCTTGGGTAGGGGAATGCTGAAGAGACGGAGGACCCTCTACTGGACTCATGGAGGTCCATCCCACCAAGGCTAGTGCTTCCTGGGCCCCACATCAGTCACAAGCAGTGGGCACTTGGCTTCGCTTGTCATGGCCACAGTCGTGGGTAGAGGCCCGCCTGCTTTTAGTATCTTTTTATTGTGTACACTAGACAATGTACAGTCTAATCTGGGCACCTTAGAGAGCACAAGGTGGCACTCAGCTGGCGTGTACAACCCTGGGTCATCACACTGCAGAGCCTCCACAGCTGAGCTACAAGATGGGGAGGGCGGCAGGGTCGTCCCTGACCTGGTAGTAGTAGAATGGAGATAGGACGTAGTTCAACATCTCCTGGTGGAACACAGGGGTGATGCTCCCGGACACCGGAGGGACCAGCCAAATCCAGTCTGCAGGGCAGCCTCCTCGGGCCCGGTACTCATTCTGCATGTGCTTCATGAAGGACTCTGAGGCTGTGTGGTGGTCCATGATGGTCACATTCTGCTTCTGAAGGAGAAGATGGAGTGGGATGAGATAAGGCAGCGGGGGAGAGCGGCGAGTCACTGCGACGGAGCGCCGGTGGTCTACACAATGGCTCTGCCCCTGCCTCTAGTCTTCTCACTGCTCAGAAAGGCACACAGACTTAGAGACCCAGGCCATCACCACAGCCACTCAGAAGGCGGCCAGCCCTCATCGCATGAGAGGTTCCCAGGTTCTCAACTTATGGGTCTTCAACTCCCTTGGGGGTCACTTATCAGGTATCCTGCATTTCAGACCTTTACACTATGACTCAGACAGTGGCAAGATTATAGTTATGAAGTTGCAACAAAAATAATTTTATGGTTGGGGTCCCCGCAGCATGAGGAACTGTATTAAAGCGTCACAGCATCAGGAAGGATGAGGACCATTGCCAACAGCTCAGCATCCAGAAATTCACACCAACCTGTCTCCATGGTTTGCCAGGAGACAGAGAGCCTCAGGTGTGGGCAACCCACACTGCGCCATCTTGTTTAAGGTAAAGAAAATACAAACTCAAAGGAGGCTCACTTGGTGGGGTGCTTGCCTGGCATGCGTGAAGCCCTACACAGCTGTAACCTCAGCAGCGCTCTGGTGGTACAGGATGAGGATCAGGAGTTCAAGGCCACCCTCAGCTATATAGAGAGTTCCAGGCCAGCCTGGGCTACAAGAGATTCAGTCTCCAAAACAAGCGAACACAAAACCACCAGAGTCATCCGTGGGGACAATGCGGATCAGAGTGTAGGGGAGACAGGTCATCCACATCCTAAAACCTAGAGGCCATGAAGTCTAAACTAGCCTGGAACAATCCAGTCAAAGCACGTATCCTACCAAAGTCTGGAGATCCATTCAACCAAGAGAAATATATTTATGACCTGGGGGGAGGGCTCAGTGGGTAAAGGCGTTTGTCACCAGGCCCGACCTGAGTTTCATCCCAGGAATTCACACAGTAGAAGGAGAGATCCAACAGTGAAGCATCTTATGAGCTCAATGGGTTTCTACCTGCTCCTGTCTATCTGTTGGGTACTGAGGAAGGCCGTGGGGCAAAGGAGAGATGGTCTCCATGTATTGTCAGCAAACAGCAAGCCTCTTGGGGAGGTTGAAGGAAATCGGCATTTTCACAAGGCCTCCTGGGATGTGTGAGGGAGGCACACTGCTTGGGAGGGACACAGGGGAAAGCCTAACGCCTAGGATAGGCCCAGAGGAGAGGTGGCCAAGGTTGGCAGCTGCCCCCTGATGTCAGGCTCATGAGTAGAACCACACTTTAAATGTCATATACAGCTGCTCCTTGACTTATGACAGGGCTCCATGCTGATGGGGCCATCACAAGATGAAAGTATTCTCAGTCAAGAATACACAGAATGGGAACTAGGGTGCAGCTCAGCGGGTGGAATGCTGGCCTAGCATGCACCGAGCCCTGGAGGTCTGATGCCTAGTACCATGTTCAAAAACCAACGAC
Organism: Rattus norvegicus; assembly: GCF_021556685.1. Classification (NCBI taxonomy): domain Eukaryota; kingdom Metazoa; phylum Chordata; class Mammalia; order Rodentia; family Muridae; genus Rattus; species Rattus norvegicus. Next base: position 69,756,267 of record NC_141543.1, on the reverse strand, counting down.
TCAGATGTGGTAGCTCACACCTGTAATCTCAGCACTCTGGGGGCAGGCAAGAAGGTCATAAGTCACACAGTGAGTTTGAGGCTAGCCTGGGGTACATGAGACTCCTTCCCAAGTCTTCCTGATAAAGCATCTTGCCTCCCAACCAGCGTAGCTTGACTACACAGCACACTGCAGTGTCAGTTTCTAGTCCTTGTGGCTGCCACAGCTGGCTGAGGCTGCTGGCTGCAGCCAGCAGCTTCAAGAGAGCACGCAGCCACCATTGTTAGTCCAGGAAAGATTGAAATTAAAAATCCCTATGCAGTTAGCCATTCAGGCCTATAAGCACAGATACTCTGGAGGCTGACTAGGGTTTAAGGTCTGCCTAAACAGCAGAGTGATTGAAGGCCAACCTGGGTAACCTTGTCTCATAATAAAAAGCAAAATTGGGGTTAGAGAGAAATCAAGATCCCAAACAACAACGAAGCCAAGTAGGGGGCTGGAAGGATGGCTCAGTGGGTAAGAGCACTGACTGCTCTTCCGGAGGATCTGGGTTTGATTCTCAGCAACCACATGGGGGCTCACAATCCTCTCCAACTCCAGTCCTAGAGGATTTGATGCCCTCTTCTGGCCAGGTACTGCACACATGTGGTGCAGGCTAAACACCCATACACATAAAATAAAATGAAATATATATATATACATATATATGTATATACATATGCATATACATATGTATATATATATATATATGTAAAAGGTTAAAAAAAAGTTTAAAACACCCAAGGAGAGTTGCTCTGGATTCACAGTGCCCTCACACCCTTGTAAAGTAAGAAATTCCCAAGTGGAGCCATCACAAGCCAGGTACTGCCTGTGCACATATAAAATGCCCTTGGATATCTGAACAGGGACAAGCTCAGGAGCGAGCAGATGATGACAACTATGACAGGCGTAGATGTGTCAACCGAGACTCCTGGCATACCTGAAAACTATGGAGCACAGCTGCATTGATCTCGGTGACAGCCCGGTCTTTCCAGAGGGAGGCCAGTGTGTGGGTCTCCAGGCCCATCCTCCTGCCCACTTCCTGTAGAAGCCAAGTGATGAGGGTGAGGCAGGTTTTGGAGGGGATCCCCCTCCCAGACCCTCCAGCTGGGTAACCCCTCGTCACCTCCAGGATGTTGTAGCGCTGTGTGTCACAGAAGTCTCGGACTCCAATCTCGGTGCCCATGTACCAACCATTGAAGGGGCAGGCTGGGAACTCGAGGCCACCCACCTCCAGGAGCATGTTGGCCACGGCAGGCAGCGCATACCACTTCAGCCCGAGCTCCTGGAACCACTCGTACCTGGCAGAGAGGCAGAGTCAGCTGCAGTTAGGGTCATCTATTTTGCCCTCTTTCCCCAGTCAAAAAGTAGTTAACTTCAGTAAAAGGGTCTACCAAAGAAGTCAAATCCTTCTCTCTGCTTTTTGAGATAGGGTCTTGATTTTATGTCTCTGAGGATGGCCTTGAACTTTTGATCCTCCTGACTCTATCTCCCAAGTGCTGGAGTTCTAGGCATGTGTCATCCAGACTGGGTTAATGCGGTGCTGGTGATCAAAGCTAGGGCTCAAACATGCTAAGCACCCATGCTCAACTGAGCCACAGCAGAGTCCTTTTGGAGACAGCATCTCTGTCACCCCACCAGGAGACATAACAGGGAGTACCAAGGGGCACTCATTATAGAAGACATCTCTTTACTCAGTCATTCATGAAAATGGGTCAGGTATTTACTGAGACTCCAACATAGCACAGCAGCTAAGAATGCTGGCACCAGACAGCCGGCGTTCAAGCACTGACTAAGGTGCTTTTAGCCCCTCAGCATCCCCATCCTCGACACAGAGCCAATAACAACAACAAATGCATGGGATTACTGCAAACAGTATCAATCACTGGATAGTTAGACATTCTACGAATACCTATAATTAAGCACCTACTATGTGCCCTGCACTTTGTAGATAATGAGGGTCACACTAATGAAAAGTAAGAGTCTACTCCCAAAGTTGCAGCCCAGCATCCAGACTAGAGACCATAGACTATAGAGGGGCAAGCGAATAGACCAGCAAGAAAATGAGAAATGAAGTGTGGTATGGGGTTGAAGACGGGTAAATCAGGAGAGAGTTCTCAGATGACATAGGGAACGCCTTTAGATGGGAAAACTGGATCCTTGAAAATTCCGAGGAAAGGACATATCAGGTAGAGGAGGAGCAGAGGTCCTGAGCCAGGTCTGAGTTCAGTGTGTTCAAAGGACAAGAGCCGTCAGCCCAGGACCTGCTACTACATCTCCATATATGGAGGCTTTTTGCAGAGCTTCAATCAGCTGCACTCTTAAAGTCATTGTGGCCCTGCACTTCCTCTGTCCGGGAGGGACGATCTTTTCCTAAGAAAGCTGGGAGGAGGCCATCGAGATGGCTCAGCAGGTAAGGGGACTTAGCTACCATGCCTGAGAAACTGGGTTCAATCTCTAGGACCCATATAGTAGGAGCAAATTGACTGACTCCTGCAACAGACTTCTGAACACGCACGCATGCATGCACACACGCACGCACGCATGATCATAAACATACCATGCATACCTCACATACCACACACATGCACACATGCAGGCACACACTCACGTACGCACATTCACATACACACCTGTGCACACACACTAAATAAATGAAAGAAAAGAATTAGGAAGTCGTTGGGAGGTGAGCAAAAATCATGCTCTGCTCAGATAGAAGCTCAGGGGCTCTCCTTAAGTCACTGCCTCCCACTCTCCCAGAACCCTGTTTGCTAGGCTGCTGCTCCCTCAGTAATCAGCACTTCCTCATAAGGCTGGAACTGGAGAGGAAAGGCCAGGGCTGCTGCAGAGGGCAAAGAGGCCTTGCGACATCCGTCCTCTGGGCACTGCCCAGACTGGGCTTGCATGCGTATGACCTGTACCCTCTTGTGACTTACTTGGGATGCTCCATGGTCACCTCCAGCACAAGATCAGGAGGGATTTCAAAGACCTCTGGATCTTGACCGTGAGCCTGCAGGACCAGAGGCAGCACATCGAAGCGGCCATAGCGGGGCTTCCAGCCCAGGTCGATGCACAACTGAGGGATAGAGGAGCCCAGTTAAGTCCGCAGGTCCAGGCCCTGAATTTGCTCAAGGTCCCCTGCCCAGAGGGACCCATCAGAAGCTAGATCAGTACCTGGGTGAACTCCAAGGTGGCAGGATCCCCTCTGATGGTGCCATCGGGCATCTGGTAGCCAGCGTACCGGATGAGCTGGGAATTCCAGATCCGGAAGTCATGCTTCCCATCGCTCCGCTGGGGGAACACAGTAATGGCCGACCTTCCCCAGAACAAGAACATAGTCGTTTACCAACAGTCCCTGATTGGGGTGAGTGGGGCAGGGATTCCCAGCCAGTCTCCTTCCACTCTTCCCCACACCCCAATAACCCTGAAATCATCTGCCCCTTCCTCCTGCCAGCTTCTTCTTAACCATCAAGACCAACAAGGGCCTGGCCACCACTCTGGGAAGCCTCATGTCCCTTCCACATCCCCGGCTCTCACCACTGGTGGCTGTACATCATAGGTTTGCAGCTGGATGGAGCTGCATTCTAGGGTCTCAGTCACCTCTGTATCCCACCCTGTCACCTCCTTTTCCCCAGCTCCTGGCCTAGTCCTGTGCTGAATCCTCCTGCTTCAGCCTATCCACTGCTGAAATTGCTGTTATGTACCACCATGCACAACTTAAAAAAAAATGTTCTTTGTTTTGGAGCCTAGGCTAGCCTTGAATGTGCTATGTGTCCAAGGATGGCTTTGAACTCTTGACCCTCCTGCTTCCACCTTTCCAAGTGCTTGGATAACAGGCCTGTGTCACCATGGCCTGCTAGAAATGGCTTTCTAAGGGTATAACAGCCCTAAGTTAGAAGGGGGTGGGGAAAGAGCTGGGCCTATGACAGAAGCTAATGGGGAGGAGGCTGCTCTCACCATTCCACAACCCAGAGAAGCTAAGCCTTCCTCTTTTCTCTCTCCTTAGTTTCTCCCGGAACCAGGGGCCCCTCTCCTGTGCTCTCCAGCCTCTTCTGCCTGAGAGCGGTAGGATGGGCCCAGCACAGCTGGGAAAGGTGCCTCACCTGATGTTGCCACTGTTAGTGGCGTAAAGTATGTGTCTGCAGATATGCTGGAACATTTCTGATGCAGTGCTACAGCTCCGGGCATCGAAGACCTACACGGGGCCCACCCAAAACACACCATGGAAGATTGTGAGGACAGAGACTTGGGGCTGACTGAAAGTCCTTGGGGACAGAGTGCATCTCACTCACAGGGTTACATACTCCTCCCTATATCCCCATGCCCGTCTCTAAGCTGCTCTATTCCCTTGGCTCTTGAGTCAGGGGATCAGAGAATCCCATTCAGAAGGCCCCAGTGAAACCAAATTACCAAGAGCATCTGGCTTTAAAGAACCAAAAGGCAGGGTCCCCACAGCCTGGATCTTCCCCATGGGAGTGTGTACCACCATTGAGGCTCCTGGATTTTCTTAGTCCAAGTGCACTCAATAGGACCCAACCTCCCCCCCCAACCCCACTCACCCCAAATGACCCTCAAAGGAGACAATGGCCTAGGAGGGTAGGATAAATAAAATGCTCTCTAGGAGCCAGGAACGCAAACACTGGAGGCAAACACTTGTAACACCAAGACCTCAGGAGTAAGACATCCAAGGTTGCTGGTTGTCTCATGATGGTGTGTGTTCCCCCGCATTTAACATGAAGGTGGGTCATCTAGAGACCCTGGTGCTAAAGTAAGACTGCAGACTCCCAGGAGGGGGTCTAGATACCCCACTCAGGATTTGGCTGTAGTCTGCAGAGCCCTGGCCACTTGCTCTGTCTCTGGGCCTGCCCACCTCTGTTCCTCCTTCTGCTCTGCCCACAAGACTCACCTGCAGGTTGGACCACTGAATCCTGCCGATGCAGCGAGGGGCGTTCCTCCAGGCCATCTTGGTGGCAAAGATGAGCTCATCCAGAGTGAGCTGGTAGGTTCCTGTTGTTTCTATTTCCTTTGTTACGGCTTCCAGCCTGGCCAGATGTTCCTCTATTTTTGCCCTGGGGGACAGGAAATTGTCAGGAAGACCAACAATAGCAGGACCTTACATGGGGATTAATTCAATCCCCAGAAAGCAAGAACCGATTTTGGACACCAGAAGGGCAAATTGCACCCCCTGGGACATTGTCTTCCTTAGGGTTGGTTTTGTGACTCACTCTTAGCTTACTAGGGGCCAATTTTGAATACCCTGACATCTCCATCTTCAGGTTCTCAGTCCTGTTGAGAGAAAGCCGTACTTCCACTCGTACACTGGACCCTGGCAGTTGTCATAGTCATGATAAGGTCTTATGTAGCCTAGAACTTCTAACCCTCTGTCCTCCCTCCCTCAAATACCTGAGACTGTAGCTGCATGCCATCACAAGTAACGCAGGAGGCTCTGCTGTGTTTACTCTGCAGTCTTAAGACTCCAGAGTGTACAGTACCAGGCTCAAGAACACAAGCATAGTAACAGAGAAGAGAGGACACAGACCCGGGTGGTCTCGCTGCCAACCCCAGGCTCCAAACTGTCTGCAGTGGATAGGACCTCCCACCTTCCACCCAAAGGGAGACTGCAAACCTTGAGGGCTCCTCAAAAGGCAAGGCAGGCCCAGACAAGACCTGAGGTCAGGACTCAACTTGAAGGACCCTAGAGCCCACCCAACGGAGCCACACTCACTGATTTAAGTATACTTCAAAATAATTTCAAGGGAGAGGAGCTTGGTCGCAAAGACTTTGAAACACACACACCCAACACAGCAACCTTGAGATTTCCAACCAGCACCAGCAGAGGCTTTCGAAACAGCAACAAACAAAATTATTTAAAGAATGAACTTGGGATTAAGGTCAGCAGGAGGACTAGGAATGAAACAGCCTTCGGTGCAGGCGGACGGTCTTGGCAACTACTTTCTGATTACAGAAAGACTCGAAGACAAAACATTTAGTGCTATTTGTCTTCAGTGATCCCTGTAAGGGGGAACTTCTGGGTGCGGTCAGTGTCCTTCATCGTCAGAGGTAGACTCTAGAAATACCCCCGACTCTGTACACAAACACGAAAACAGTGGTGTCCACAGTTATGGCAACACCGTGTAAAGAAGGAAGATGAAAACTTGGTGACATTTACCCAAGAGTGGGCCTGACATCTTTGGAAGAGTTTTGGCCTCTCCTGTTGTAATCTAAGGAGTCCTGAGCAAAGCCATCCTCTTTCTGTAATGAACAGCACAGTAACTATGGTAGCAAGAAGCAATGGGAGTCTCTGTCTTTCACAGGAGTGTCAGGAGGGAGACAATTGTTTCTCTGGCCTTCTGGACTCAGAACAGCTCATGAAACAAACCATAGCCAGACTTTATCTCACTATACACACTTGTCATTTCCAAGATGGCTTTGTGTAGATTAGGCAAATTCAGGCCAGTCTGGGCAACATAGTGAGAACCTGTCTCAAAGTAAATAGTTCAAAAAATAAGCGCTGAGGCCAGGGACTGAATATGTAGCTCATTGGTAGAATAGGCCTGGTTTGGCCCCCTAGGTTCAGGCCCTGTATCACAGACGAAAGGAGAAAAAACAGAGGGAAGCTCTCATACAGTTAGAAAGGATCTCAAAGAACGTTGTCAACTTGGTGACAGGTTGGGTGACTTGTTTGTAAATGCAAGCTTTAAGCAGTGTTTCTCAGAAAAACCCACTCCCACAGTTAACAGTGAAGCCTCCAACATCCAAGAGAATCTCAACACACGTGGGACCACGTTAAAAAAAGAGAGAGAGAGAACTTTTAAAAGAATATTTTAAATTTAAAATTTTAAGTGTTTTCCTTTGCTTTTTGTTTGTTTTGAGTCTGGGAGTTGCTCTTAAAATTGTTTTTCATGTTTTCTCTCAGTTCCCTTAGAATTTTTTTCATTGTTGTTCTGTTTTGGAACAGAGTCTCGGTAAGCAGCCTTTGCTGACCTAGAGTTCATTATGTGGACCAGGGTAACTTCGAACATACAGAGATCCACCTGCCTCTGCCTTCAGAATTCTGGGATTAAAGGCATGGGCCACCGTGCCCAGTGAATTTGATTTTTTGCATTTTTTTTGGCTGTTTTCCTTCCTTCTGTTTGCCTCTTGTCAAGCGCCCTCCCAGCGCTGGCATTCCAGGGTGGAGCAGGTGTCACCGAGAACAGCCACTTCTGCTCTGGGTCCCAGATACCCTTCTGTGTCTCATGCCCCAGATGAAACTCCTGTGTGAGACTGTGCCACAAAATGACACTGCCACACTGTCCCCAGCTGCCGGAGCAGACACTCACTGTCGTTCTTACAACTGGACGGGTAACTCAGTCCCTCTACAGTGTTCTATACTGAGGTATCATCGCTGTCACCCTGGCACTCTGAAGAGCAGTGGTGGGCAGATGCTGTCTCCAAAACATACAATGAGGGACCAGAGAGATGGCTGAGCAGGTAAAGACATTTGCCACCAAATGTCCTCGGTCAACCCCAGGAATCCACACTGTGGAAGGAGATTTCCGACTCCCACAGCACGTTGTCTGACGTCCACATACTAGCTGTGGCCCAGGCATCCCATTCTCCACCAAGTAAACGGACGTTTAAAAAACTGAATACGTACGATGATAACCAAGATCTCAGTGGTATTCATTTCAGGCTGGCACTGTTCCTAGCTGTTTGTAGACTCTAATCCGTTTAATTTTCATATAAACCCCTACAAGGTGGGTATATTATAATAGATAGTCTGAGGCAAGAAAACCAAGGCATTTTCCCAGGCTTGAACCCCCAGTAGATGGCTTCCTGGACCCCAACTTTTATCCAGGCCACACAGCCTCTCCATGATTGCAACTCTGCATTGACAACAGAATTGGCAACTGGCAATGAAGAAAATGTCCTTTCCCAGGCTGGACACACTTGGTGCTTGGGGTGACTGACTGGTGACCTGAAGAATAAAGCGGTCTGGGCCCTAAACTCACAGAGGCCCTATGGGGTAAAATGAGAGCACTCCCATCAAGTCTGTCTCCCGGACTCTAGTTAGGCTAGGATAGTGTCAGGGTTGTCTCTGGGAATCTTGCTCTGTAAGAGGTAACATCAGCCTGACCAGACACCCTCTAAACTTCCTTCTATTTCAGGATTGAAGGATCTATTCCAAGTCACTGTATTACAGCCCCTAGGCTAAGACACTGTTCTAAATTTGCACACATCTCATGGCTGTCCAGTGAGCCATGCTATAAGATGCCTACTTTACAGATAAGGAGGTTGAGGCCCAATGGACTTCTCCAGGACTCAGCAGTGGTCTGGGGAAGCCAGAATCCAGGCCAGTCACACTCTCCTCCAAACTTTCAGACATTTTTGCAGGTCCTAAGCCTCCTTTAGGCTGGAGCCCCAGCAAGTCTGAAGACTGCAGAGTTCACGGGTCAGAGTGGAACAGGAGGAAACAGGTCAGCCCCAGGGAGTAGAGCAGGGGACGTCACCCTGACAGAAGCCAGACTTACTCTTTGAAGGAGCCATAATACTGGTTAATGAATTCAATGGCTTGAGGCAGAAGCTCCTCCACTGGGGTGGGCTTGTCTCTGGGTCCTCTGGTCAAACTCTTGGAGTTCATGATGGACCCCATGCATAATTTGGACTTGCAAGAGATATCCTGGAAAGAGAGACAGGGGTTGAGTAGGGCTCCAATTCCCCACCCCACCATGACCCCCATATCCCAAGCCAGTCATTAAGCCTGGTCGTTCTCCAACCGATATGCTCACAATGACTCCTCCTCCTTGGGGTCATCAAGCTTTTTCCAAGCCTAGCTCCCTTCTCCTTTCCAGAGACCAGGTGGGTGTGAGCTGGCTTCTCTCTGTCCCTGCTCTGCAGTCAGCTAAAGAAACAGTGACAGCCTCTGAGAAAATTCCATGGCTTCTCTTAGGGGATATCACCTCTGCTTTCCTTTCTAAAGAGACCCAGCCAGCTCCTCAGGGAGCATGGCTCCAATGTCAGCCTAGAGAAGCTGAACGAGAGGATGATTATTTCAAAGTCAGGGGAGGCTTGGAAAGAAACGCCAGAGAGATGGATGTCCACGTGTCGACTGGGGTGCTCCTCTGTTTTGCTTTCTTTCTGAGGTTTGATGTTAGGTTTTGAGACGAGATCATATGCGGCCCAGGTTGGCCTCAAACTCACTATAAAGCAGGTCACTGTGAACTTCTAATCCTTCTGCCTCTGTCTTCCAAGCTGGCATTAAAGACAGTTTCTGTGCGGTTCAAGAAATCATCCTGCCTTCAAAGGCTTTTTGGTTCTTTCCCACTTTATAACCTCAGTATGAATTTCTCTCTGTCTCTGTCTCTCTGTCTCTCTGTCTCTCTGTCTCTCTGTCTCTCTGTCTGTCTGTCTGTCTGTCTCTTGTCTCTCTCTCTCTCTCTTTCTGTCTCTCCTTTGTTTTCTTTTATGGGTCTTTCTTTTGCTCTCTCTCTCTCTCTCTCTCTCTCTCTCTCTCTCTCTCTCTCTCCCTCTCTCTCTTTTGGTTTGGTTTGGTTTTTATGAGACAGGGTTTCTCAGAACCCTGGCTGTACTGGACTCCTTTTTAGACCACACTGGCCTTGAACCCTCAAAGATCCACCTGCCTCTGCCTCCCAAGTGCTGGGGTTAAAGGTATGTATCACGCCTGGCTTGTTTTATGTTTTGTTGTTATTGTTGTTGTTTTGAGACAAGGTCTCACAATGTAGCTCTGACTTGTTCCTGAACTCAGTATGTAGCCCAGGCTGGCCTCAAACTCAGACATCTGCTTGTCTCCTCCAAATGTTGGAATTAAAGGTGTGCACTGCCCAGCCTCATAGCGTGAATTCTAAAGTCAGAGTAAGGAACATAAATTTAGGCAGGCAGGAAGGAACCTGGAAGGATGGTTAGTTTCATTCCCTGGCTGCTTGAACTGCTGTCACCTCACTGTCACCTAGCTGTCCTTACAGAGACGACAGGAAGCTTCCTCTGTCAGTTTGGGCCAGCTTTGGGCAGTTCTGTTAGACAATTCCCAGATCGATAGGGCCCTTATGTTGCCCTAGCTGGGACAAAGGTCTCCCCAGCCCCAAGACTGCTCACCGAGGTGGCCTTGTGGTGAAGGGTGTCGTGAAAAATCTCTCCATTGCCCCAGTTTTTGATCCTCACGTGCTGTGGGCGGGTCGATGGAGTCACATGCAGCTTGTCCAGGGATTCTGGAACATTCTAAGATAGGTAAACATCCAGAGTTTTCCAAATGTCTGTAACCCCAACAACCATACAAGTGTCCCCTGGGCCTCTGTACTCTGCTTGGGTGAAGGACAGAGCTTTGTGTGGGCACATGAGGCGAGAGGCAGTCCTCAGTCCCCCACCCTTCCCAGAAGTTAGGCTAGTGGCAGCTGAGCACTGCAGGTGGTTGGACCGAGGCCAGGCTTCTGTCCTTACCAAGGCCTGGCCAGTGCTGGCTCATAAGGGGAATTCAAGTATGATGGGAGGGCTAGGGACTGCCAAGGAAGAGCTGGGAGGCTAACAGATACTCCACTGTCTTCCTTCCCCAGGGACACCTTTCCCCGACCCCATCTCTCTGCCACTTCTTTGCAGTCCTTAGGATGGAAGGGGTTCCAGGAAGGGGTCCACAGCTAGAAGCTAGGGGCTGAGACTAGGGACTCAGCAGCTGAGTCTAGGATCACTCTAGAAAATCATCCTTCCCCTGATCCCATGAATGTTCTTAAACTACCTGTGGTAGTTTGAGTATGTTTGGCCCATAGGAAATGGTATGCTAATAGGAATGGTCTTGTTGGAAGAACTGTGTCACTTTGGGTGTGGGCTTTGAGACCCTTCTCATAGCTGCCTGGAAGGGACATTCTTCTTTGGTTTGCCTTCAGAACAAGATGTAGAACTCTCAGCTCCTGCACCATGCCTGACTGGACACTGCCATGCTCCCACCTTGATGATAAAGGACTGAATCTCTGAACCTATAAGCCAGCTCCAATTAAATGTTGTCCTTTATAAGAGTTGCCTTGGCCATGGTGTCTGTTCACAGCAATGGAGCCCTAACTAAGTCACTACCCCAAACTATTCTGTCACCCACCAGGCAAGTTACCTGGGTAGCAGAGAACCCCGGAGACCTCCACTGCTGAACATCATGACTGTCCTTCTGTCTGCAACCCCCTTGGCTCCCTCTGTACCCCAGGTCTGAATTGCTCTACTCACTCCCCAGTCCTTGGCTTCCTGTGCCTTCCTGTCCAGCCTCCAAAGGGCTGTTTAGCCTGAATCTACCAAGTAGAAGAATGAAGCGCTTCCCATAGTGTGACCAAACTACTGACCTGTGCAGTCCCAGTGAGGAACTGGGGGAAACCATTTTGATGCTTGTGACTCTTAGGGTCATCCTGTGTTGTTGGGCTGTGAAAGGAAACAGTCATCGTGAGAAGGAGTCTGGCTGTGGAGGGGATCTGAGTGGCCTCTGAGATCGGCAGATGGGGCACCAAGGGCTAGAGGTGGGAATGATCTGTTCCCGGCTTCCAATCCGGGAGGATGAGGGACCCAGTCTTAGAGAATCTCATCCCCACTTCTCTCTTCATCTTTGCTTTGACCACCCAAAGCCAAAATGGTCTGAGGGGAGCCAGCCCAAACCATTCAGACACAGAGGCACACACACAAGCTCTGGGGAGATGCCCGCCTCAGAAAGACAAGTGCAAAAGCTCCAACAGCCCAGCCCTCCCAGGCCAGCAGGGCCCACCGCTCACCACCCACTTGGCTTAGCAACCTTTACCTTATCTATTTCAGTTTTCACTTTGGTGGGTATTGCTTGTTTGAGGCGTGGAACTTTCTATGTAGGCCAGACTGGCCCTGAACTTACAGAGATCCACCTGCCTCTGGCTTCTAAGTGCTTGGGTTCAAAGTGTGCATCACCAGGCCCAGCTCAAATCTTTTATTTAATAAACTGGGCATTTTAAGTACATGCCCGGAATCCCAGCATCTGGCAGGGTGTGACAGAAAGGTCAGGAGTTTGAGGCCAACCTTAACTACAAAGAAAGTTCAAAGCCAGTTGGGCTCCACGAGAACTTACAAAGCACCCCAAACTAGTTTGTTTGCTCCATACACCCTACTGGTTTCCAACTTGAGGCATCCTCCTGCCAGAGCTTCTTGAGTGCCGAGATTCCAGGTTCAAGCCCCAGTGCTTGGCTACTCCAAGTATTTATCTTGTAAAGAGTGAAAGGAACACAGGCAGGTATGAATAGCACACACTTGTGATTCTAACACCTGGACAGTAGAGGCAGGAGGATCAGGAGTTCAAGGTCATCCTCAGCTAAGTAGGGAATTCAAAGCTAGCCTGGGCTACATGCTACCTGTTTTGGAAATAAGATAAAAATAAAATTAAAATAATTAGTGGAGGGGAAAATATGCCAGCTATGGTGCTATACGCCTTTAATCTCAGCACATAGGAGGCAGAGACAAGATGAGCTCTATGTTTGAGGCTAGCCTGGTCTACAGAGTTCCAGGACAGCCATGGCCATCTATGCAGTCAGGCAAAACATCCATACGCATAAAATGAATAAATCTAAAAATAAAACAAAACAAAAAACCGCAAACTCCAGTTTTAGCGGTGACCCTGCTTGGTCTTTTAGTCATAACTCGCTCTCTGGTCCCTCATCCCCAGTGAGGTTTGTTAGTTCAGCTTAACCATCAGCAAGGACCCTGCTAGGTTAGTTTAGTGAGATTCTTCTTTACCTTCGCTATGGCTTGCCCTGGCCCCTGCTGTGTTTGGGTGGAACCCTATCTCTCCCTCTGCAGCGGGTCCTGTGCTCTCCTGAGGGACGTCCTCAGTAAAGCCCTCCTTGTGGTAAGTTAGCAGATATCACTAAAGTGGGAGTCACTGACTGGTGTGTGAAACCCCAGCAGTCAGAAGGCTTGAGGCAGGAGAATCGCTTAGCCTGGGCTGTAGAGTGAGCAGTTACCTCAAAGAACAAAGCAAGACGACAACTCCCACCCCCACCAAAGCAAACCAACAAAATCATTGAACAATTCTCTCCTTCTTGCTTGCAACAGGGTTTCCCGCACCTCCCGCCGCCTTCCAACTCACTATTCAGCCGACAATGCCCTTGTACTCTTGCCGTTACCTCCTGAATGCTGGGATTGCGGGCATGCACCACCACGCCCATCTGAATAATATTTTCTTTAACACTCTCCTCTGATCTGGACTGGTATGCCTCACCAGAAGGAGGGGAAAAAAAAGGAAGCCAAGATCTGCTTTCCTACAATCCTCCTTCACACCAGCCCATCTTGGGCTTCACAGTTTGGAGGATAGAACTGTATCAAAGACATCCCCTGGGTAATAGAATTAAAGACCATGTCAATGTCTACTCAAGTGCTTCCCCTAGACATCAAAATGTTTTAAATGCCTGAAATCTCACTGTTAACACAAGCCACAGTTATGCTGGCCTCAGGGTCCACAGCCTGAGGTTGTGCCTCAGCCTGGATATCTGCTGACGCTATGATGACAGTCTTGGTGCACGTATGCAATGTGTGCTTGCGCGTGAACAAATGCGGGCTCCAGCAGCCTGAAAGCAACTGGAGGAAACGCCAGCGAAGGTTCACACTGATTAGCCCGATATGATAAGCCACGTGCTATTTAAATCTCTTTCTTTTAACTTTTAAGTATCTTGATGTCTTTGTTATAATTGGAAGTTTTATAAATTTTGAAGTAATTTTATAACTGGGAAGAAAAACCCACAGCAATGAATAAACAGAGCTTTCCCCCAGCTACTATGTCCTGCTAGCAGATGTCTTCTGCCACCTGTTAAAGGGGAATCTAGGGACCAGATAATCAGGTGAGCACTTTAAGGCTCAGGACCCTTGGTTCCAAATTACTGCAGTTCCAAACACACAGTCTTGCTGAGACCTGGCTGGCCCATTGCGGGATGAAGGACCATTACGGACTTTCTTCGGACAAAGGGAACCCGTGGCTTGCTCAGGCCCATAGAATCACCTGCTGTCACCCAGATCTAGGTACTGAGCGGAGTGCAGAATTCACAGGGGACTTAGGGCAGCCAGACCACCTCTCTTGAGAAGTGGAGAATGTCTTATTGTAAAAGTTCCGCTTTGTCCTCTTAACCTTGTTTGTTTAGAGCACAATAAGGAGGGGAAGTGCAGCAAGGTGGGAGAGGGGAATGTGGCTAAGTGGAAGACCACTTGCTTAAATGTGGTTCAGTTCCCAGTACCAACAAACAAACAAACAAACAAACAAACAAAAAACAAAACAAACTTTAAGCGGTGGGCACAACACCTGTTATCTCAGCATTTGAGAAGCTGAGGCAGGAGGATTTCCAGGTTTGATACCAACTAATCGATGCAGCCAGAACCTGTCTCAAAGCAGTGTTGAGCAAAAGTTCCTTGGTGCAGAATCCCCCACTGGGCGCTCTGCCTAGCTTCTCTCGCGTCCCAGCGGGGCCACCCGGGCGCCTCCCCAGGTCCCGTGCGCGCGCTGTACCTGGCTGGGCCCACGCGACTGGCGACCTTCGGGCCAAAGATCCTGCGCAGGAAGCGACAGAGCCGCGGCCGGGCGGCGTCGCAAGCGCTGCTCAGACCCTCGCGCATAGCTGGGCCAGCGCTCCTCGCTGACGCTGTCCCTTTATCGCCGCGGAACCCCTCAGTGCCCGCCCCCGTAGCTCCCGCCCTCCTGCTGAGAGCAGAGCTCCGCTTCTAGTGGCCCAGGACAAGCAGGACCGCAGGAATGCCTGGTTTAGGTATTCCTCTCGCAGGGACAATAAGGATCGCTACCTAGACTCCCCCCTTCACCGGCTTATTTCCTCACTCCCTAACGAAATCCAAGCAAGAAGGCAAGTCTTTACTACCTCTGCTTTATGGCGGCAGAAGTTGGGGGACCAGAGAACACAACAGCCTAGGGCCACCTTCACCTCTGCTTCACTAGACCACTCCCAGGAAATGTTTTGTCCTTTCTCCCTGTTCCAGGTGGAGTAGGAAACCCTTGTGGCTGATGTTTCAGCAAATGAATCCCCAAGCCCAATTACAGTGTGAGGAGTAGGGATTTTTTGTTTTTGTTTTTGTTTTTGTTTGTTTTGTTTCTTTTTTTTTCTTTAACATTCTGAAACCCTTTGCTCTAAACTCCTAGATGGTCCCACATTTACCCTTTGTCTCTAAAACACACGTGTACACATGCATGGACACACCCTGCACACTTCTGAATCTCTTGTTTACACAAAGTTGAAAGCCAGCAGGAACAGGCTTTTTGGGTTGCATCGATTTGAAAATTATGTTTTAAAATAAAAATAAATAACGGGCTCCCGCTGCTTTCAGACTAAAATCCCCTTTGTAAGCTGCTTCCTTTTCCAGCAACATCCTCCTGCCACCTTTCCTGGGCAGTCCCATTTCGGCTGCTCCCCTTCCCCTAAGAAAGCCATCTGCAGCCCATTAGCCCCTCCGACCCCACAGCCAGGCCTTGCCCTTAGGAGAGTCAGCAACACATTCTCCTATTACCTCTCCCTTGCCTGACCCTTCCCCACACATAAACCTCTCTAAGGCTTCCCTTTGCCAAGACTGCCCCCAACTAGGGAGGAAGCTGTTGCTCCTCTCCACAACCTCCTGCAAGTTTCCTCCCTGACGGTAGCTACCGGATCTGCCGGTTCTCTTTCTCAGCCCAGTGCATAGTAGGTCCTCAGAGAAAGAGCACATAGACTGTAGAACTTGGAGTTAGCTCAAAGCTCAGCTCCTTTACTTTCTAGAGACTGACCTCTTGAGACAAGATAAAAGTAGTTCCCGCCTGGCTTTTGACATAGTATTAAGGGCACTCTAAATATCCGTGGCTGTATATGCAATTAATAAATGCTTCAGTCAGTCCATTGATTAAGTAGAAGGGCTTTGTTGACATGTGAACTGGCAGCATATTACCATGCCTCAAGTGTCCTTGTTAATGGGATGGAATCTCATTTGGGGCCTCCAGTGTGGCAACCGGGATGGTGGCTGTAAGCCAGCTGTCCAGTTTGAATGCCTGCTTTGCCACTTGCCAGCCATGAGATCTTAAGATGACTCAAGCATGGTGGACTTCTGTGTCCTCTTCCCTAAAGTGGGACGATCTGGCGCAGTCCCCTTCTGGATTGTCAGAGGGTGTGCCCCTCTTCTGGGCAGGATCAAGTCTCAGTTTGGTGACAGGTCATGGGCAGCTACCCAAGATTTTGGAGCAGGGGCATGACTTGTATGAAGTCAAGTTGGAGGGAAAGAGGTGTGGGGGCACCTGGATTCTGGGGGACAGAAGGCAGGGGTTGCAGAGAAAAACTGGATGAAGTCACAATATTTTGAGACTGAAGTGCTGTCCAGTTGGCTAGAGGCTCCGATGCCCTGCATAGGCACCCAAGCCCCAGGATTCCTGACAGCGGTGGTCCAGTCCCCTCCCACTTACTCTGCCTTTCACTCCTGGGCCATCTACCTCCTTATTCCTAACATAGTGACTTTTTTCCTGCAATGGAGGGAACGAAGGTTTGGAGGCTAAGGGACGTCACAAATACCACAGGATTAGGAAGTGGCAAAGCCACTTCCTTTTGCCTAACTCCCTTTCTAAACCTAGCAACACCAGGACAGGAAATTTTAGGGCCTCCCTGCTTACTGCCTCCAGGGGGCGCTGTTCACTGCAGTCTTGCCAATGTCTGAGCCAGGTACAGATGAGGCTTCAATGTGATTCTGTGTGTCACATTGCAAAGTAAGCTAGCCCGTCATCTTTCTACTTTAGTTAGCCTCAAGTCCTGGGCTGTGACTGTAGATTCCTAGTAGAATTCTCCTAGTTCTTCCATATACATTGCTGTTCAATTCTAAGATGCCCCAGGCCAACTTCAGAGTTCATCTCTGACATTAGCAGTCATGCAACCCAGACTTTGCCCTCCCAGAGCCTCATTTGCAGAATGAGATCATAGCAGAGGGCCCCATGGAGGTCAAGTTCAAAGAGTGTAGGTGCGTGCCTTGTTGTAGTCCTGGTGACAAAGAAGCCTCAGTAAATGGTGACAAACCCTTCTGTGACAGACACACTTCACTGTGCCTTATGTATATCTTAGTTCACTCCCCAGGATGTCCTCAGGTTAAGACACTTTGCAGACCTACCTGAGACTCAGGTGAACTTGCTCAAAGTCACACCGTCACTAAGCACATCCTTGGCATCCTTCAGTTGTCTAATAGTCAAAATATCTAACAACTGGTGAGGTACCTCAGGACATTACCACTGAGCTGACCACTAGCCTCTCCAGCCTCTATTCTCAAATATATCCCCCTCTCTTCTTCTTCCAGAGCGTCCAGACTCTCTCAGGAGCAGCACCAGATTTCAGTAGAGAATTCGGGGCCTTGGAGACCAGATTCTCGGGGGACTGGGAACAGATTGGGGCAGCAGGGGCCTGGCAGCCCTGAGGAGACAGCCAGAGAGAGGTTGCTTACCTGGGAATAGCACCTGGGGTTTTCTCCACGTTGTTGTTAATGTCCTTTTCCTCTTTCAGGTCACCTTGGTAGGATTTGACTCTGAAGAGAAACTTCCAGGGGCAAGCCATGTCTGTGACTTTGTGCTTCTGCACCAACTCTGCTGTTCTCCGTGGGGCTGAGGAAGGGGAGGGAGGTTGTGAGGTGAGGTTGAAGAAGTGCCTAATAGAACAGGGCCTTTTCACAGGTGCTAAAGTCCAGAGAATGGAGACAGAGCCTTGCTAAGGCTCAGCTAGGGCTTGCACAGTCACTGTTCCCAGCTACTGTCCCCATGAAGCTAAGCCTAGCTAAGGTTAGCATGGTCGCTCTCTCTCCCCTTGCTTGCACTCTGGGTTTTTATTTGGGGTTGAAATCTTGTGGGATAGACTCCTGTTCTGCAAAGATATATAACAAACTAAAGGGATGACTTGGGATGCCACACAGCCACCTACCAATGACAGCAAACACCCAAAAGCCCCCTTAGGAGAATCCAGTTACTCTGGGCAGGATTTACTTCTTGGCCTCCAGCAAAGTGGGCCCGCAGGAGCTGGGATCACTAAAGCATCTGCCTGACCCTGTCTGCCACCTGCTCATGAGAGGTAACCTTCCCTCTGGACCTGCACTTGGGGCTGGCACTCAAGTCCTGGCCACTTTTCCTTTGATTTGGGGGTGATCATGCATCCTAAGCGAAGGACACTATATCACGTGTTCCTTCTTTGTTATTTGAGAAGTCAATGATTTGTGTGTGTGTGTGTGTGTGTGTGTGTGTGTGTGTGTGTGTGTGAGAGAGAGAGAGAGAGAGAGAGAGAGAGAGAGAGAGAGAGAGAGAATTGAACTCTCAAGAGTTGAGGTTATATCTTTTAGAAAATGACAAGAAAAAGAAAGAGAAACTTCCCTGGGGGACGGGCGGGAATCTGACATCTCTGTAGCCAATGTCCTCCCAGAGGAAAGATACACTTGGAAGATAGAAATGGGGACAAGAACACACATAAGGGGGCTGGTGAACCTCAAGGTCCTGGTGACCTGGATCTTGCCCTGACTTTTTCTAGCTACTCATCTAAACCAAGTTAGCTAACCGAAACTCATTTCTTCACCCCTGAAATGGGATTAACAATGTCCCCCTTATCAGACCTGGGGTGGGTAAGGGGTACATCTCACAGAGATTAGCAAAATAAGCTATGTGCATTAAAAGTTCTCAGCAGGGCATCCCCTCCCCCCAACTCTGAACTTTCTAGAAAGTTTATTCTCTGTAGTGTAATCACCACAGCAAACATTTGCAGAGAAGAAATCTGACCACATGCGTGGTGGTTCAACTGGCAGACCCTCCTGTGGTCGCTCTTCCCACACCTTTCACATTAGCCTCAGTCCGGCCACAAAAGGGTCGGGGCGGAAAGCCTAGTTTTCTGAGCTTTCTCAAACAGGAAGACACCCCTGAGAGCAGCTGTCCCCAATACAAGACTCACCTTGTAGTTGACTAGGCTAACAAGACCCAAGCCTGAGGAACCTCAGAAGCGTCTCTAAAAGTCCAGTCCCCTCACCAAGGTGGCTGAGAAGTTTCAAACCAGCGACACTGTGTCCCGTGGGGCCAGAGTCTCAGTCTTCAACTCCCTGTAAAGCTGTGGCCCTGACAGTAGCCATCAGGTATTTATACCCATCCACGCTCTGCAGAGCTGTTTTGCATAAAGTCACTGTTCCCAAAGGGAGAGTCCCCAGTAGGGTGTGCAAGTTAGCTCATTCGCGATGGACACTCCTAGTCTGTATGCATTATTACGTCACTCTGTGGTGTATCTTCGGTGAGGCCACCTCTTCCTGGTCCCCAGTCCAAGGCAATGGTCCCTTGGCAGCGAGTGGCCTCTTGAAAACTGGGACTCACTAGGAGGGAGGCTTTTCTTAGCTGCACCACAGACCCTGGCTTGCAGCTGCTGGGGATTTTGTTCTGGGCATGGAGCACTCTGGTTCATTTCTGTCTGTTCTCTCATTTGCAGTTTGTAGCAGAAGTCCAGAAATCTGTGGATTACTGGCAGTGTGGATCATGCCGGAAAAAAAGTCCAGGTTCCAAATGACCAGTGCGGTTAGATGGTGCCAATATTCCAACACGCCCAGGAACCATTCATCGGGAGGTTTTCTAGAAAGGCAAGCTGTGGCACAGCGGGGCCCCTGGGATGCTGTCTGACCCTCATTTTCCCCACTACTAGTAAATTAGTTTGGGCAGCATAGTGGGTAGGGCTGTGCTGAGAGAAGCCTTTTTTCCCCCCACAGCGGAATTAAGTGTGACTTCTTATATACAGAATTATAATACCCTACCTAGGTCTGGTGGCACACGCCTTTACTTCCAGGATTCAGGAGGCAGAGAAAGACAGATCCCTGAGTTTGGGCCAGTCTGATCTACAGAGTGAGTTCTAGGACAAACTAGGGCTACATAGAAAAACCCTGTTTTGAAAAACAAACAAAAACGAGCAAATTATAATTTCCTACAACGATTCATACATGGCATGGGATTTTCCATTATGAAAGTGAAATATTGACAGTATTAGGGGAAAAGGAACAAACAGAGAGAGGGAAAATCCCCCTGGCATATCCCGCCAGGGTCCACTCATCATCCCATGGTTCCCAAATTCAGCTCAGCCTCGTGTTTTGCCTTTGTCTAAGGTACACCAAGTAAGAGTCACCCAAAAAGTGTGTGGTGTGGCCTCAAAAGTTGAGCGAACAAATAGACTGTTGAGTGAATAAATGAGTTACAAATCAAGTGGCTGGGCTGGGGAGATGGCTGAGTCGTCAAAGTGCTTGCCTTGCACGTACAAGGACCTAAGTTCAAACGCTGGGCGTGGGTTGGTGAGATAGTTCAGCAGGTTAAGGAACTTACCCGCAAGTTTGGCGATCTGAGTTGGATTCCTGGAACCTACACGGTGGAAGGAGAAAACAAACTCCCATAAATTGTCCCCTGACCTCCACATGTGTACCACTGAGCATGCATGCATGCATGCACACACACGCCCCCTCCCCCCACACATACCAGTCAATTGGTCAGTGATAAAATGCTGGGTGTGGTGACACACACTTATAATAAGATCTAGGGAGGGAGGCAAAGACAGGAATATGCCTGGGTTTTGCTGGTCAGCCAGCTAGCCTACTAGGCAGGTTTCGGACTGGTGAGAGATGGTGGGTGGCTGAGAGACGAGAGCTGAGGTTGTCTTCTAGCTCCTACAAATACTTGCACACTCTCATATACACATATGCACACACACACGCACACACACACACACGCGCTCACGCACACACAGAGCTTATGAATTTCAGTATATCAAAGTCGACCTCCCTTCAGGCTTCATCCAGGAAAGCCACCCCCACCCCCACCCCCACCCCAATACTTGGAAAAGACTGAGCTTCTAATGGGGAGCGTGAAGTCTAGAAAAAAGAATGGACGATTAAAGTTTAGAGTGATGTGGATGGCCTGCCCCTGAAGAAGCTTGGTCCACACTGCTCAGAGGATGGATACATACAGGAGCAACTACACTAGGTTTAGAAGTTTGCCACAATGGGACCCCTAGCCCCTGTTAATGCTTCCAAATATTACAGCTATGCCTGCGACAAATTATATGAATCAACCCCTGGACTCTGTGAAACAGATACTATAACTTTCCATCTGTAGAACCTTCCGGAGTCTCATCTACTTTGCTTTGGAATACTTGGCTGAATTTTGTTATTTAATAGGTCCAAAATATCTGTTCTTGTGGCAAGAGATTTGGGGCTATGAGCAGCGAGGCTCCTGGATGTGTGTGGAGTATCCTTGTCTCAACACTGTGCCCTGTTGGCCCTCTTAGACACGTACATCTGGGAGGTGGGGGGCATCTACCTGGCCTTGTCCTGTGCTGCTAGTGTCCCTCAACAAGAAACCTAGGCTTGTGTGAAGCTCACTACCCAAAGCACAGTGCTTAGGGCTGCCTTTCTGTGGTGACTAGCCATGGCCTTTTGACTCTTCACTCTCTGGAGGCAAGAGACCCAGTGGCCTGGAGGTTAGGTGAGCCTGTGTTGTTACCTGAATGGTGGATGCCAGCTAGGGCTCTGATGGGCTGGCTCAGGGTAAGGGCTTGGTGACCATTTCTCCTTTTTACCAGTCTCTTTTGCATTTTGGTCATGTACCAGCTTTTGGAATGCTAGCCGCAATGTCTCCTCTGGTGCTTTTCCAACACACCTTCCAGCAACCGTGGTGACTGATGCAGGGGACAGGACTTGGGTCCTGATGACTGTGTCCCCTGAGCACCAGGCTTTAAGGACATATCTGGACAAACCTGAAGGGTCCTGGATTCTAGCGACAGTTCCACCTCAGATCAACTGTGTAGGCTCAGAAAAGCTCCACTCTACACTGGACCATTCCCATGACAAAGAGTGACAGCAACCACTCGCCTGTCACATCACTGGCCACCAGTTCACCTCTCTCTTTTGTGTGTGTGACCTGGGAGTTGAACTCAGGGTCTTCTCCATGCTAAGTGAGCATTCTATCGCTGAGAGACATCCCTAGATCGTGTTTGTACTGTCTGTTTTTCTGTCCCCTCTATGCCCAGGTAGGACTTGACCTTCCTGTCCTCCTAAGTAACCCATACACAGGCCAGTGTGGTCACTACAAAGCCAAGGACGGCCTTGAAGCTTTGTCTTCCTGCCCCACCTCCTGAGGGCTGAGATTATCGTGTGCGGCCATTTCCAGCTGGTGTGGAGCGCTGGATAGATCCTAAGGCCTCATCCATTCCAGGCAAGCCCTCTACCTACTGAACCACAGCTCAGCCCCTCCTCCCAAATACTTTAAATCATTTCTAGATGATTTTTAACACCAAATTCGGAATAAATGACACGTGTCATATTGCTATACCATATTATTTAGGGATTAGTGTCTGTATGTGTTCACTAGAGATACAGTTTAAATTTTTCTCTTTTTGGTCAACAGTTGGTAGATTCTGGGAATGGGAAAGCCATGGAGGCAAGAACACACTCTGTTCAGGGTGTTCTGTGGACAGCCCCGCGATTCCACTGTTGAACATAAAGAGGAGGAGAGTAAAAAAAAAATATCAATAAGGACCACGGTGGCACAGAGAGGTTGAGAGACTCACCACAGTCACAAAGCATCCAGCCTGTGAGGCAGAAGACACCATGAGTTTCTGCTACACCCCCCCCCACGTGCTTCTGTCAGCAGGTCCAAGGCTGATGGAGATTATCACGGGTTCCCCTCTCCCAACTGCCCACAGCTTCTGGGCCTGAAAAGCCACCTTCCCTTGGCGCTGCTCACCCAACAGGCAGCATTCCTGGGCCTCTCCCGATGATGGATACAGCAGGTGAGCTCTGCGGGGGCAAAATCCAAGTGCACTTTGAAGGGCAGGTGGAGAAAGGTAGGCCCCTTGTGGGTAGCAGTAGGAGCCCCAACGTAGACAGCCAGGGAGAAATGCCCTCCTCCCCCACCACCTAGGCATCTCAGGCATGGCACCAATAACACCCAAACTGTGGAGTCCTTCAGCCCCTCCATCCTAGGGTAGGTGTCTATCGAATAAAATGGATCTGTCCCTGACAGGATCTGGAGGTGACATGTGCTAGCCCTCTGTGATCAGCAGCTTCAAAGTTCCTTCTGGAAAAAAAAATTAAAAAAAAAAAAAAACCCACACAGCAGCCAGAGGGCTGATGAGATACCTCAGCAGTTAAGAGTATGTATTTGCTCTACAAGAGAACCTAAGTTCGAATTCCAGCCGTCATCTGAGCTAGCTCATAGCCACCTGTAACTCCAGCTCCAGGAGATCTGACTCCCCTAGCTTTCGTGAACACCTGACCTCATGTACAGATACCCCCACCCATAAATATAATCTAAAACAAAAACAAACCAGGGGCCACATAGCTAAGACTTGCTGAGCAGGGCACTTAAAGGTCCCTGCCCTTTCGACGTGGCAGTTCTTTCAGAGCTACTGTGACTAGTCTCACGTAATGTTGAGAATTGGGGAAGTCAGGCAAAGTCCCAGTTCATAACTAGTGTCTTTTCTTTTCCCTCTCCAACCTCTCAAATATATTCTGAGAGACAGGACAAGACCCGAAGGTAACTTGGGTTCAAGGCCTGCACCCTGGTACCCCTCAACTGCCTCTCTTGGCATAACCCCTAGGTAATAATTTTCAATCGTTGGAATGCTTACACGCTCCATGTCCTGAATGCTGCCAAGGGAATATAGCTAAGCCTGGCTTTCCACTCATTGTTGAGCCCTCTACCCACAGCTGCTGCTGTTCCCCTGATTTCATAAAAGGAACGTGGAAAGTGGGCCACTGGCCCAACATACTTAGCTTATAGCGGTAGAGTTGAGGCTTAACTCAGATCTGAGGCCTAGGATCCTTGCTGACGCCCAGAGGACTTCCTGACTTGTGTGTCCACTTCACTGCAAGAGTTCACACAGTAGAGGTGAGACTGAGAGAGTGGTAACAGCTAAGTGGATCTGCCTAATGTGCCTCCATTGGTGGCAGTTCTGTGTGACACTGTAAAGAGAAATGCTGGCAGGCAGAGTCCTTATTCAGGTGGGGGACAAAGGAGCTGCCTCCCAGAGCCTGCCTTGGCAAAGTACTACCCTCACTTTCAATTTGCAGAGGGATCTGCACCCCTAGACAAGTGGGGACTGAGTCCCTGAGGGGAGAAGGAGCAGATCCAGGATTCAAACCTAGAACTGTGTGTGTATTTATGGGAAGCCTGTAAAGACACACTCAGCATGGTCATCTCCTTGAATCCTCTTGGTGAAACTGGAAGGCTGTGCAGGCTTTCTGCCCATGCTACCCAGGCCTCAAGAGGAAGAGCATCTGCCATGGTCATCCAGTTTTCCCATGGTTCTAGCAGTGTTCCACTCAAATGACACCTGTGATCAACACACTGCTTGACCATGGCATGATACCCAGTCTCAGGACAACAGGTAAGGTTATATTATTGTCCCATTTTGTAGGAGGGGGAAACACTGAGGCTCGGGGAGCAGGAGAGTCTGCTGGTTCACAGATCACAGATGAATATTTCACACTCCAACGTCAGGGCATTCACAGATGATCCTCTGTGAGGCACTGTACCCCTGTGACCCTTGGTCTCAGGCTATACCACTCAGATGCCCTTAAGAACAGGTACAATCCACACCTGAAATTCTTCTTCACTTGTTTGTTTGGTAAGTTGGTCTATTGAGACAAGGTCTCATGTAGCCCAGGCTGGCCTGGAACTCATTATGTACCAAGGGTGATCTTGAACAATCCCAGCACTTGGGAGGTAGATGCAGAAAGATTGCTGTGAGTTCAAGGCCAACCTAAACTACACAGCAAGACCCTATCTTAACAACATCAGCAGCAGCAACAACAAAAGAGGGTTTGTGAACCTGCAGAGTCTTCTTGAAGGCCATGTCACATGGTCCTCAGGTTGCCTACTGGCTTCCAGAGCATCCCTAGCTCAGACCAGCCACAGCAGTCAGCAGTGGTGCCATAGCTGGCTGCCTGACATTTCTGTAAGCATTGCCATTTGGCTCCTCTGTGCAGATGGCCCAAGAGCTCACTGTGGCCTATGTTCCAGTCCCGCCCTGCAGGTAAACCTGGCTGAATCCCTCCATCCCAGCCCCAGCTTCAGTTTCTTCAACTGAAAAAGTAGAACCGGCAAGCTTCCATGAGGGACTTAGGGGACTAAATGAGGTGAGGGCTCCCAGGTCCTAGTTTCTGTCCCCAGATCCTCTTGTGAGGCTCCTTCCCACTGCTTTCTTCTCTCAGCCTCCTGGATGCCTGCACCACATGGGTAACTGGTGGCACAGCTGTGGTATACAGCTGCCTACGGTGTACTGTGAACACCCCTGCACACAGTAGGCACTCAGCAGATTCCCCGACTGATGACATAATTTTGGGGTCAGCATGTGAGCATGCCTTAGCTTCTTCGTGGTCAGATAACAGCTTTCTCACAGAATGATCAATGATCCCAAAGCAATACAAAGGGGACATAAGTGACATGTGGCATATTAATTTTTGATAATTGAAATATCTCTTGATGTGATGATCGTTGTCTCTGGCAATTGACTGGTTCTGCACTTATAGAAGAAGACAGTTTAGCCCAGGCTTGGTGGCAAAAACCTATAATCTCAGCACTAGGAAGCTAAGGCAAGAGGTTGGTGTCATGGCTGTCTTCAACCTTCCGTAAGTGGCAATGCGTACTTGACTTTTCCGTAAGTGGCTATGCCTCGTTAGTTGTCTTGCGTGAACCCTCTGAGCTTCCTTGTTGTCAGTTAAGAGCCTCTGAAGTTCTTCCAGGATGGGATAAATGTCTCAAAAAAACAATGACAAATGCTTTTCAGCGATATAGTTACCTAAGGGGTTGACAAGACGGTTTAAGAAACAAAGGTGCTTTCAGCTAAGCCTGAGAACCTGAGTTTGATCCCCAGATCCCATGGTGGAAGGAAAGAATTGACTTCTGAAGGTTGCCCTGTGGTCTATATGCATACACACACACACACACACACACACACACACACACACACACACACACACACACACACCTATACTCACACATACAAACACACCTACATGTGTGCACATACACACGTACATACAAACACCTATATACACAAATACACATATACACACTTATACATACACACATCTACACATACATACATATACACCTGTACATACATATACATGCACACACCTATAACACACAAACACATCTATACACAAAGACACACACACATCTATGCATACAGATGTGTACTCACAGGAACACATAAATAAAGGAAATGCAGAAATGCCTAATTATGAAAACAGGATGCCAGGGGGAAGTAGAGGAAACATTTCCACACTTGTGTGACCTATGCGTGTCATGTGTCCCACTTCAACCCATCCTACTCATCTGTCAAAAGGGGAAAAGGCACTGCATAGCAACTTTTAAAGGAGCTTTCTGACTCATTTAGGAGCCCCATACCTGCCCTCCCTTTCTGGGCAGCAGCCTCTGAGCCCATGTCATCTGTTGGATGACCAGCCACTGGCCTGAGTCACACAAACTTTTGCAACCAAAGTCTCCTTTTTTGTCATCTTAGACGACTTGGCGTTGGTGGAAGAGGTGGGGTTTTTGTTGGAAATGCCCAGGCAGCTATCCTGGGCTCAGTAGCCCAGGGTGGACCAGGAGGTGGTTAATTCTTGCTTGTTAAGTCCCTAGACTGTTGCGTGCTGCTGGCACGGACTGCTACAGACTGTATGTGGCAGGCAGCCTGACAGCTAGTGGCAGGGGTTCAGCCAGGTATGCCTCTAAGGGCTAATTTCTTTTATTTTATTTCAGTGCTGTGATCAAACTCACAGATTCACATCAGGTAGATGGTGAGTGCTCTGTCCCCAGCTAAGGGCCAGTTTCTTATCAACACCCCACCCCATCAGCTCTCTTGCCTGCTCTCCACTGGCCCTCAAGGTTGAGGACTAGTAACCAGGTGACATCTGAGGTTTGAAGGCTCAAGGTCAGGTGCAGGTAGGGTATCTGGAAGGTAAAAATGGTAGGGGAGTGGGAAACGGGGTGGAAACATATAGTCAGGAGGGGTGCAATGTAGACCATCTACCAACAGGCAGACAGAGTGCAGCCCACAAGGAAGGGATGCGGTGCACAGGACTGAGTGGTCCCGTCTTCAGGGTGGCATTGGCCTTTGTTTCCAACCATTCTAGAGCATCATAGACGTAGGCTGATGCAGGGACCGCTAATTCCTCAAGGCCTGCTGTGGACAGACCTGCCTTCTGTGGTTTTGGAAAAGCCCTCCAGCAGAGACACAGGTAGTGGGGTGCTGGCAAGGTGTTGGAATGTGAGCTGTGAACAAAGCTACAGGTAGCCTAGGGTTAGACCTGATGATGTAAAGGAACTGGGTGGCTATGGATCGACGTAGACAGGTTGTATGTTCCCAACTGTGCAGGCTCCTTTTGTCCTCAGAGCCTTGGGAGGTCCCTATCTGTAATAGGCACACTAGCAGGAAGAGTGTAAACCCTTCGTCTGCAGCCCCAGTACAGTCCAACATGGGTGCTCCTGCTTTACCGTGGAAGCCTCCAGTTCCATGATAAAATACAAAAGCAAATGAAATGGAAGGAAGGGAGCTTGAGGTCTGAAATGCCCTGCTAGCAGCCTCACGGGGCTTCTGCATGGGGGAGGGGGTGGCAAGAGCGTGGCTAAGATCCCTGGGAAAGAGCAAAGAATGCCTTCGCCAGCTTCATGCGCCTTTAGTGAATGGCAGCTCCAGGGTCAAGAGCCTACCTGTCTGTCGCACGTGGCATGCAAATTTCACCATGGAACGAGGGAGCTTGCTACACCTATGGCCTCTTGTGGTGGTTATGGCTTGAAGGCCTCAGTAACAGGCTTGATGACCACTCCCTGATCCATGCAGCAAATCTACCTATGCTATTACAGAGCAATGTCTGGGGCCAGGAGGACGAAGTCTCTCTGCGCCTTGGGGAGGAGGGGCTTGTTGACCGGTACTCTGCTTAGAAGGAGGTACATTCCTGTCTGGGCAGGATAAAAATGGGAGGGAGAAGAGGCTGTAATCCCCCTTGGAGACAAAGGACTCTTCAGGACTTAATTAAAATGCCCATCAAAGACTAGCCAAGACAGGGGTTATGGATGAAATGAAGCTAGTTGGAGTGAACATGTTCCAAGTCAATTTCATTCCAGGGGCACCCCTGGGGTTCTGACACTAGAGAGGCCCAATCCATCCTCAGTTCTATCTCTTCTGCCACAGCAGGTGGGGGAAGGGCTTCTGAAGATGTCCAGTTCCTGTTTAAATAGCTGGAGAGTTCAAACTTTGGGTTCTCAAGGTGGTGGGCGTGAGAGGCTGATCTGCAACTGGTACCCAACTAAAGCGAGTTGAAGGGAAGGCTAGAGACCCCCATTTTACTCCACTAAGCTTTAGCATCACCCTAATGTTGGGGTAAGCCCATGCTTGGGGCCTCTGCAGTTGACCTGTGAAGGAACAACGTTTCCTCTAAATGACCCACAACTCAACCACGTGCCATCTTTGTTTATGCATTACCTCCCTGTGGAGGCCAACTCCGCCATCCCTATTTATTTTTATTTGCTTATCCATTTGTTCCCTCGCTCATTCATTTTTTGTAGCAGCAGATGTAACATACAGCGGGGAAGTGTGCTACCAGCCTGTCACACCCTGGTCTCCCCACCGCCGTCCTTATTTAAAAATCCCAGCCCTTCTGCCTGACCCTCCTCATCCCCTGACTCTGCGCATCCTCCCCAGAGCTCCGCCTCCCACCTTGGATAGTTTGTTCTCTTGTGCGCTGTTTCCTCCCAGCCCCTCTAGAACGAAAGCCCCTAGAGAAGGGAGCTTGTCCCGCATACTGATGTACTTGGTTCAGTACCTTCACAAAGAGTTGTTGAGTGAATGAATTAACATGGCAGAGAAGAAATAATTCGTTAATGTCACTGGACCCCAAGGATACACCCGGGTTAATGGAGCTGGATCTGAAGGTGTCTTATGCCCAGGTGAAGCCAGTCTGAGGGCTGGTGTTCAGGAGTAACCTGCTTATTCTGCTCTAAGAGCTGCATCTCTCATCCCAATCTGGGTTAGCCAAGTCCACGTCCCTATACACATTGCTCCTGTAGTGGAATTGGTGAGGGATCACACACATTCTCCGCTTCATCCTGGGACCAGGAGCAAGCAGCTGTCTTGTCCCTTGCAGATGACAGAGTGGCCGCCTAGATTCACATAGCAGCAAGAAGCTCTGGAAGAGGCCAGGAAAGTCCTGGTAAGAAGACATCTGTCTGGAAAATTTGAGTTCTTGGTGAGATGTGTTTGGAACCTGAGCCCACACACGTTCTCTATTCCTGACAAAAATAAACAGTGTGAGGCCTGGGATTAGACGGGACGTTCCCAGTTGCCACCACTGCCAGCACAAACTGGTTGGAATCTCTTGTGGGTTACAGATTCCCTTATGACCATAAGTGCAGCCTGCAAAGTACAGCAAGTAATGAAAACATGTTAACTTGAATTTGGAATCTTTTTTTTTCTGGAAGTTTCTTGGAAATCTCCAGCTTTTCCAGCCTCAGCACCAAAACCCCAACCACATCTCCACACTGTATCCATTCACGGGAGGAAAAGTCTTTTCATTAAATGGTTCTAGAATGGTTGCTTTCCAGATGGAATCTCTTGAGCTTTGACCCCTACCTCACAACTAACCCAAGACTCCATTCTGGAAGGAATCACAAGCACAGAGATAAAGGCAAAGAGAGCTCTGGGAAGAGAACATGGCGAGTCGTCTTCAGGACTCCAGCGCAGGTTAGCGATGCTTTAGATAGGATGTACATAGCACAGCCATAAAAGAAAAGACTGCAATGGTGGACCTAGTTAAAGACTTCATCAAGAGATATTATCATGAAAGTAATAGCTGGCCATGATGGACAAACATGCCTGTGAGTCCAGAATTCACGAGACAGCAAAAGGGTTGCTCGAGAGCTCAAGGACAGTTCTGATCTGTACAGCAAGCTCCAGACTGGCCAGGTCTATGAAGCATGGCCCTGTTAAGAAGGAGGAGAGGGGGGCTGGGGATTTAGCTCAGTGGTAGAGCGCTTACCTAGGAAGCGCAAGGCCCTGGGTTCGGTCCCCAGCTCTGAAAAAAAAAAAAAAAAAAAAGAAGGAGGAGAGGGAGGAGAGGGGGAAGAGAGGAAGTGAGGGAGGAAAAGGAGAGCCATGGTGGGATCCTGAGTTTGATCCTTATCACTGAAAGGAGGGAGGATGGGGGAAAGAAGGGAGGGAGGGAGGAAGAGAGAGAGAGAGAGAGAGAGAGAGAGAGAGAGAGAGAGAGAGAGAGAGAGAGAGAGGCTGAGCTAGGTAGCTAGTAGGTGTGGTGTGAAGGTCTGTAATTCTAGCACTAAGGAGGCTGAGTCTGGGCTACACGGTGGGACTCTGTGAAAGAAGGAAGAAGCAGATGGAAGGAAGATACAGTACATGGATATTAACTACTCACCCAGCTACTGGTGAGTGGGAGGGAACTTCCTGACCCACTGGAGCGTAAGTAGCCTCCACCACACACTGCCACTGCCGCGCACTGCCTCAGCCTTCCCCATTGTGACAAACGGATGCCATGAGCTGAAAAGCATCCAACTTCAAGGAGAAAACTTTCACTTCAAGCCAAGTATGGTGGTTTACACCTGTAATCCCAGCACTTTGGAGGACAAGGCAGAAGGGTTGCCATGAGTTTGAGATAAGCTTGGACTATTATAATAAAACCCTATCTACACACACACACACACACACACACACACACACACACACACACACACACACACAACCACCGCTGCCGCCACCGCCATCATACATACACATAGAAGAAGAAAAAAGAGGAGAAGGAGGAAGAGGAAGAAGACATTTAAAAACTACACAGTGGCCAACAGTCAATCGAAAGGCGCCATGCTGCCTTTCTTAGTTGTCAGGAAACTACAAGCTAGAATCCATGTTGGTACCAGTGCCTGGAGTCCTCCTATTTGAATCCTCTACCCAAGCAAACTGGGAGACAGAAACTGGTGGAAGAAACAGTTTATTCAAGTCCAGTTTCGGAAAAATGGGGTAGAGGTCTCATCTGGAGAAAAGCACCTCTCGTTTTCAAAACGGGGTGAAGGGGTGGTGATGGTGGGGTTACAGGGTGATGAGCAGAAGTATCTGAAATCAGGGACTTGCTTTTTCTGTGGCATTTTCCAGGCAATGTCCAGCGTCTTAGTAACATACTATAGGTAAAGGAAGACTCCAGGAAGCTAGGACACTGAGGAGAAAGATCCGGCTGGCTTTGGTTTACTTTGCATATTTAGGCTCAGCTCAGGGGAGCTGTAGCTTCCTGGTGAGGCATCTCTCCTTCTTGTTATTTTGCCGCCCCCCACCCCACCCCCAGCTGAGGACCGAACCCAGGGCCTTGTGCTTGCTGGGCAAACGCTCTACCACTGAGCTAAATCCCCAGCCCCAGCATCTCTCCTTCTTTACAAGTGCACATTATATTTTCTTTGCAGTTTTGATTCTGCTCAGTTCCAGCAGTGGATGTGCTGCACTTCCAGCCAACTATAACGAGTAGCCAGTGCCGCTGACTGTGACGAAGCGTGCAGCAGCCTCACTGGCGGGACGTGAATTGGTCCAGCCACTTTGGAATCTGGCAGTGCCAGCTAAGGCTGCATTAACCGTTCACAACCTAGCGCAGACTCCTCCACTCTACAAAATACGAATGTGCATTCCTAATTGGCATTGGCACACACATACACCAACACACAAGACCACCTTCCTCCAAGAATAGAAAGAACCCAAGTGCCCTTCCCAGGAGAACAGACAACTAAATACATGGTAATCTGTCCTCCAAATGAGACACCGCACAGCAGAGATCTCAGCTCTATAACGCAGACGGCTACCATGCAGCCCAGTGTGGGTTTGTATACCGTCTATTATCGCATGTGCAAACGGAAACATAGGCCTGTGCTCCCTGACCCTTCAGCGCCATGCTCCTGCCTTGATGATAATGGACTGAACCTCAGAACGACTAATCCAGCCCCACTTAATTGTTGTCCTTTAAAAGGGTTGCCTTGGTCGTGATGTTTCTTTATAGTAATGAAACCCAAACTAAGACAGATCGTGCAGAGCTGAAGTTAACGGGCATCATGAGCCATTCAACTTCATTGCTGGGAACAGAACTCCAGGCCCCTGCAAAAGCAGCATAGACTCAGCCCCTGAGCCTTCTCTCCAGCCCTGTTTTCCCGTAATAAATAAACACCAATAACCGCTTCTATTTCTAGTATATATAAATAGGCAAAGATAAGCCTACATCTTGTTTCTTCCATTTACATAGTGTTCATGGAGACAGAGGGTAAGAGGCAGCTACTTGGAGTTAGTGGTTCCAGATGTGTAATTAGATTAAATTGTATCCATTTAGATGTGTGCACCTGTCTGCTTGCAACTTCTCCATCCACCCACATTTTTAAGAACTAAAGAAGATTTGTGCTGTTCTATTACTCCATGGGTGCTCACAGATGCACAGCAGTATGAGCATGTGGAGGGCAGAGGACAAGCTGCAGGGTTGGTTCCTTCCTTTGACCATGTGGGTATTGGGAACCCAACTCAAGTTGTCTTTCTTGGCAGCAAGCCCCTTTACCCACTGAACCATCTCAGTAGCCCCAAAAGACCACTTTAGAGAAGCCCAGGTCTGAAGACAGGAGAAGAGAGTGTCTCTCAGCCAGCTACCTCCCTCCATTCTTAAAATGCTGGCCCTAAATCGATGTCTCCCGAAAGAGAAAGAGCCAAGCCCCTCTCCATCCCAGTGACTGTACTGAGTGTAACTGTAGCAACGCCAGGGACCAACCTTCTCCCAGCAAGGCACTGCATAGCAGGCATCCTCTTACCCACTCAGCACCACATTTAATGCCGCTTGACCCTGTCAGCCTGCTCCAACTGACAGTACCTATGCAAGCTTCCAGTTATTACACTTCAGGCATAAATTTCTTGGGAGCTTGGCATTCTCTCTCCTCTCTCTCTCTCTCTCTCCTCTCTCTCTCTTAAAATGTTTATATTTACCATCTATTTTGGGGTGTGCACATGGATATGCATATGTCATGGCACATGGAGTCGAGGTCAGAGGACAGCTTGCTGGAGTGGATTCTCCTTCTGCCACACAGATCCCAGAGATCCAACCCAGGAGCACAGGCTTGGTAGCATTGCTTTTACCCATCTCACGGGCTCCATCCAGCTTCCTTTGCTTTCAAGATCAGGGTGTGAGGGAGGCAGAAAACCTCATCGATGACAACTCCTAAGGGCTGTTCTGGCAGACACACTGTGAGGAAAGAGAACCAGAGGAAGACACGGCAGCAGAGGATTCGAGAGAGGCAGGGGTAGCAGGGGGGTGAGGTAGGCTCTATGACGCTGGACCATGTGCAAGGTGTGAAAATTTCATCCAGCAAAGTTTAGGTGAAGATGCTATCTGATGAGTAGGCTCTGTGGATGCCTCTCCCAGAGCCTGCTGGCGTCTGAGCCCAGCTTTCAGAGTGAGATAAACAGGCTGTCCAGAGAGGTCCTACCATATTCACATCTGGGCCTTCAGCCTTTCCCAGCATAACTTCAGGATTTTATCATGTGGTTCAGGTTCAAAACTGCCCCACCCAGCTCGGGTATATGTACGTGTAGACGTACACAGGGGTCCCAGTGCTGGGCCCTGTGGGTGAGGCTAGCCAAGCTGAATGACTGGTGTACCAGAAGAAACCACTGGAGTCCTCTGTGAGTGCCCACAGAGAACAGCAAGACATGACACTCACTAAAAGGGGACTTTTTAAAAGATAGGTACAGAGCTGAGAATGTAGCTTGGTTGATAGATGCTTGCCTCGCATGCATGGATCCTGGGGCTCATCTCCAGCACAGCGTTAGCTGGGTGTGGCGGAGTAAGCCTATCATTCCAGCACTTGGGAAATAGAGGCAGGGTGGTCAGAAGTTCAAGGTTAGCCTCAGTTACATAGTGAATTTCAGGTCAGCCTTGTAGTTGGGATTCTGCCTTAACCAAAAAAAAAAAAAAAAAAAAAGTGGGTGAGAATCACAGGTTTGCAGAAGTGGAGAGGCATGTGACACACCTGTACCTTGCCTGTCTTCTTCAGTTGCTGTTAAATAAATGTTGTCTTGATTTGGTGTCTAAACTGGCTTTGAACTCAGGATCCTCTCGCCTCAGCCTCCAAGCAATTCTCTATGCTCTTACACATCAGAAATGCATAGCCCAGCACTTGTCTGGTTCAAGGAGGGAGGCAGGGTATGAGTGAGGGAGAACTGAGCTGGGAGCAACGAAGTGTTTAGTGTGCATTCAGTACCATCTGATGTATTTACCAGGCATACATTTTATCTATTAGAAACTTTAAAGATAAGAAGAAGGGAAAGGGAAGGAAGGGTCTGATGGAGCGTCCTCAGGTGGGTCTGTTCTGGAGAGCAAGTTCGGTTCAGAGTAGGTATAAGCCCAGGCTTGGAAGGGAGGGGTAGCCACAGTGATGTCAGATGCCGTGTGGGCTTCCTCCTCACCCGCTTCATCCTCATTCTGTGGTAGGAACAAGTTGTCTTAAAGTCATGCCACACCCAGGGTCAGAAAGCTGTGCTGTGTCAGTGTGGAGTTTCCATGCCACGCTGATGTGGCCCAAGTGCTCAGAGATCGTCATTGCCTTTGGGCTAAAGTAACCAAGGCTGAAATGAATTGGTAGAAGCTTGAGCCATACTCCCAGGGCATCCTGGTAACGGAAGAGCACAGAGAAGAAGGAAATAGGGAGGGGCAATGGGACAAGGTCTAGACTTTAGACTAGGCCCTCTGGGTTTAAACCCTGGCTTCTCCATGCAGGGACTGGGTGGCTGTGGAGGTGGTGGGGAGCACTGTCACACATGATGACAGAATCCACCACGTAGGGGTACACCAAGGGTGGTGTTGACAAATGAGGGGCAGGCTTGTGTGCCCAGTGCAGGAGCACCCGGCAACTCTTTGCTATTAAGAACTTGCATCTTATTTGAATTCTAATAATACCCCGTGAGAAGGTTACTTTGATACACCAAAGCTTAGATAAATAGACTCTGTAATGGCCAGACAATGGAGTCTTTGATTCAAGCCTAGAGGTCGATGTGCTATGTCAGTCAGAATTTTCCAAACTCTGTTCCAGGAAACACTTCTTTTCCCACCAAACTCCTCATAACTGCTCCTCCAAAATATTGACCATATAATCCCAGGTTTGTAACCAGTGAGTTCTTTTGATACAGTCCAGGTTCAAATCTACCTCACCCAGCTCACATGTGTGTATAGACGGATGTGCACACAGGTACGTGTGCTGGTCCCTGGGGGGTTTCAGTGAAGTTAGACAGGCTATTTACTGCAGGGCTCAGCAAAACCTTTTTTTTTTAAGTATTTATATGGGGCTGGAGAGATGGCTCAGTGGTTAAGAGCACTGGCTGCTCTTCCGGAGATCATGAATTCAATTCCCAGCAACCACATGGTGGCTCACAACCATCTGTAATGAGAGCTGATGCCTCTTCTGGTGCGTCTGAAGACAGAGACAATGTACTCACATTAAATAAATAAATAAATAAATAAATAAATAAATAAATAAATAAATATTTTATTTTATTTAAGAAGTATTTTTATTTTATATATATAAGTGTTTTGTCTGCACATTTGTAAGTGGACTATATACACGCCTGGTGCCTGAAGAATGCAGAAGAGGGCATCCCCTGCATCCCTCAGATTCCCTGGAAATGGAGTTATAGACAGGTTTGAGCTGACATGTGAGTGCTGTGAACTAAATCTGGGTCCTCTGGAAGAGCAGCAGCCAGTGGCCTTAACTGTTGAGCCATTTTCTATCCCCCTCAAGGAGAAACTTTAAAATACTGGGGTTTGGGGCTAAAGAGATGGTTTAGTGTCTAAGAGTACTGGCTGGTCTTCCAGAGGACTTGGGTTTGATTACTAGCACCCATGTAGTGACTCATAGCCATCCTTAACTCTAGTTCTAAGAGTTCCTTTTCTGAACGCCTTGGGCACTGGGGAGGCACATGGATCACAGACATGCAAACTGGCAAAAGACACACTAAAAAAAACAAATCTAAAAATATTTAATACTAATATATCTATGATTCAAAGTGGAAGACACTCTCTAAACCACTTGATAAAAATTTCCTGTTAATGGAACACTACTGACACAACTGGAGGAATATTGGGGCTGCATGGTCAAGGATCTGGAGATGCAAGGCCAAACTGTAGGAGGACAGACAGAATGAGAAGGATGCAGAGCTCTTCAACATCCACTTCCAGGCAGGCCTTCAACAAAGGAGTCTTCATTTTCAAACCAAAAGGTGCAGCACACTCTGGGGCAGGGTAGTTAAGAAGGAAACCACCAGTGGTGGAGAGAATGAACACTGAGGCAAAAGCAGGATCTGAATCTGGACCCCTGAATGCCCCAGAGAGAGAAGATCAGATTCCCTTTGTAATTATCCTCTGTCATTGGTTGACTGAAGGTATGTACACATGTCAGTGGGTCTGTTGCATGAACTTTTCCTGTGGAGATGTGAACAAATGTCTACTCACCTAGATAGGGCATCAGTGACAAACCAAAGCCAAATAATGATTGCACCAAAGTCCAGCATGGAGGAATCAATGTTTCTTGGGCTTACTTACAGAATAGATGAGGGACTGCATGGGTGACCCCGACCAAAAAATCTCGCTCCAGGATGGATGATGAATTCCCCATAGCTATATATAAAGGGCATTCCAGTTTCGTTTATGACAAAGAGCAACATCGGGGAGAAAGGAGTTTATTTCAGCTTATGATTATAGCCTATAGTTCATCATTGTGGGATTGTTAAGGCAGGGGCTTCAAACAACTAACTGGTCACATCACATCCACAACCGAGAGCAGAAAGAATGGGTTTCTGCATGCTCACTTGCTTGCTTGCTTACTTACTTGCTTGTGCTATGCTCAACTCTCCACTCTTAAACCCTCTGTCTAGGGAATGATGCCTCCCACAGTAGGCTGGGTCTTTCCACATCTCTTAGCTTAGTTAAGATAATTCCTCACAGATTTGCCCACCAGCCAACTCGGGGTAGACAATCCCTTATTGAGACTCTCTTCGCAGGTGGTTCTAAGTCATCTCAACTTGACAAGTCAAGTCAACCAGCACAGATGGAATCCATCTCTTCTTCAGTTCCACACTGTACTCTATCTACCACCTGCCAAGAGCATGTGCAGCTGGGGCAGAGTGCTATACGAGTTAGGGTGGAAGGAGGTGTAGATGGGAGTGAGTGAGTCTTAGTTGAGAGGCTAAAAATGATCCCCCTGCCTCCTCCTTCTTTGAGGGATATCAACAGGCTGGTCTCGGCTGACTTTTGCAAGGAGTCAAGGCTGCTCTAATGAAGATATAAATTGCTTTCATGCTTGGAGGAAAGAGTCCCACCATAGGCTCTAAAGTAGCTGTCACCATGTAACTTCCTTTCCTAATCAGGTTGGGTGTCTCCAACTGCACATAGCAGATGACCAATATTAACCTGGATGGAGACAGGAAGAGGGAAGGATGGCTGCTGAGATAAGTAAACTACCTTCAAGCAGAACAGGTGAGAATCCTCACACTGGGGACTTCATGCCAACTCTGGAAGCTTCTAGATGGGTCCCTGACTGGCTGTCCAAGTACCTCAATCTGTAGGTACCACGACAGACTCGCCAAGGAGTTATCTACAGACTGGCCTTCTTCCTTTTCTGGAAGACATCCAGCGTGTACCACTGATTTTTGGGCTAGGTAAATAGACACCTCTGGAAGCTGTCAGAATTTCCACAAGTCAAGGCAGGAGCACAGTCCAGATGCCTGTGTACTCATAGAAATCACTATAAACAAACCCCACCATGGCTCTTTGGGTAGTCAGAGATATTTTTTGAAACTGGACCAAAGAATCATTGCCTGGGTCATGAGAAAGTTTGAGAAGTATTGCATGGATGTCCTGTGACTGGGTAGATCCGAGGAGTCTAAAGACACCTTTCAGGTGTGCTCTGTAGGTAAACTGGGGATTTGGGAGTGGGAGGTGTGGGGATGTGGGCCAGCTCATGCTGACAACTGCTACTGAGAGAAACCAAAGAATTCTATGTAAAACCCACAGAATTTGGAATCTTCCAGTAAAGCACGATTTTTTTTTTTTGTCATTAAAATGCATCTGCTGCTGGGGCCGGAGAGACAGCTCAGAATGTAAGACAACTGACTTTCATGGGCTCTGAGTTCAGTTCCCAGCACCCATGTGTCAGTTCATAACCCCTTGGAGCTCCAATTCTGAGGGATCCAACACACCCTGGACATGCTCCTACATGCACAGTGTATACACACATATACTACATGTACACACACACACACACACACACACACACACACACACACACACACAAATCTTCTAACAATGCATCAGCTGGAAGAGTAACCAGTGCTGTTTATTCCTGGGCTATTTCTCTAACCCAGTCCCTGGACTTCTTAAAACTCTGTTGAACTGATGAGATGCTGCATTTTGCTGAAGCTAGTATGCCTTCCTTTCCACTGCTGCATACGTTATCTGATAGATATTCGGGTTTTAGAGATATTTTGTCGATCTCTTTTCTCATACTATCAACGAAACACTAGCATCCACCTTAGTGGTATGAGACACCTTCTTCTGAACTTGAGAACAAGATAAAGACAACTGCCATCTCTACTTCTCTACTTAACATTCCATCCGGCTTGCTAGCCAGTGCAATAACTGAAGACAAAGAAATGAAAGAAAGTTAAAAAGAAAGCAAAAATGTGATCTTCCATTTTCCTTTTGCAGATGGCATGAACACATCTGCAAACAGGAAAGCAAGGCAATGCAGTGGTGAAATCAGCAAGTGGATTTACAAAAGCCACTAACTGTCAGCCCAATACAAAGAAAGCTCTATATAATTAGCAATATTTGAAAATGTTTGGAGTACTGCTTGTTAGTTATGGAGTGTGTTTTTGTAAAAAAAAAAAAAAACAGACAGGATTAAATGCTAACATTTAGGGAATCCTGGAATGTTAGTTTCTCAATACAATATGAGATACCAGAGAGAAACAATTTGGGGATGGAAGATATTCATTTTGGCTCATAGTTTCTGGGGTTTCACAGTGAATTCCTTCATTCTTTCTGGCCCATGATGAGGCAGAACATGAAGGGAAAGGGTATATTGAGACAAAACTGTTCACCTTGTGATGGCCAGGGAGCAGAAAGAAAAAACACAAAAGGCCCAGATCAAGCCATGGATTCAGTGACCTCATATAGCCAGGCACTGACTCACATAAGCTCCCCAAAATGCCATTAAATTACGAATCTGTCTGTGGATTAATCTGTTAGTGATGGTGGAGCCCTTCTACCCAACTGTGGTGATTTGAATATGCTTGGTCCTTTGGGTGGCACTTTTAGGAGGTATGGCCTTGTTGGAATAGGTGTGACCTTGTTGGGAAAAGTGTTCCACTATGTAGGCCAGGTTTTGAGGAATCCTAATGCTCAAGCTCCACCCAGTGATGAAGAGAGCCTCCTCCTGACTGCCTACAGAAGAGAGTCTTCTCATAGCTGCCTTCAGATCAAGATGTAGAACTCTTGGCTTCTCCAGCACTATGTCTGCCATGCTTCCAGCCATGATTTTGGATTGAACCTCTGAAACTGTAAGCCAGCACCCACTAAGTGTTGCCCTTTATAAGAGTTGCCATGATTATAGTGTCTGTTCACTAAGAAACCAATTCACTTTTCAGTGATTCCCTCCACTGGCTGGGGACCATGTCTCCAACACATGAGCCTTTGGGTGACACTTCATATCTAAATTACAACACTGAATGAAGGGCACATAGAATTCTTCATTTTAATTTTGCAACTTTTTCTTGGATGAAATTATTGCAAAATAAAAAGCTAAAATATGTAACATGTAGGAGCTGGAGAGATGATTCAACAGTTAAGAGTACTGGATGCGGGGCTGGAGAGATAGCTCAGCGGTTAAGAGCACTGACTGCTCTTCCAGAGGTCATGAGTTCAAATCCCAGCAACCAAATGGTGGCTCACAACCATCTGTAATGAGATCCGATGCCCTCTTCTGGTGTGTCTGAAGACAGTGACATCATATATAAAATGAATAAATAAAATCTTTTAAAAAAAAGAGAGAGTACTGGATGCTCTTCCAGAGGACCTGGGTTCAATTCCCAGCACCCAAGCTAACAACCATTTGTAACAGTTTCAGTTTCAGTACAGGTACCAGGCACACACACTTGCTTCACAGATACATACAGGTAACACAGTCATACAGTTAAAGTTTTTTTTTAAATGATACAATTTGTAATATCAAAGCATCATGGGCCTTGGACTAAATCTATTAGAAGATATACATGAACTCCATTAAAACCATAAAACACCTTTAATCCCAGCACTGGAGAGGCAGAGGCAAGTAGATCTCTGATAGTTTGAGTTCATGTGGTCTACAAAGCAAGTTCCAGGCCAGCCAGGGCTACATGATAAGACACTATCTCAAACAAATATTATTGATACAAACTAAAGGTATAAATAATTAGAGGTACCACATTGGTGCCATGAAAGATAGAATAAGCTGACATTGTTCTAGAGGTGAAATGCATCCTCAATTAAAATTCCATTATCTCTATACAGGGACCTGGATTAGCCAAGGCCAGAAGTGGGGAAACTCTGTCAATAACCAGATAAACATTCTAGGTTTATAGCCACGTAGTCTTTTCCCAATTACTCAGTTATGCCTTTGTGACATAACAACCAGCCATGAACAGGGATGAGAGATGGCTCAGGGGGTAAAGTATAAAAATGTCAGCATAAAAATCCAACTTTCATCTGAGGCCAGCCTGGTGTACAGAGTGAGTTCTAGGACAGCTAGGGCTACACATAGAAACTGTCACACACACACACACACACACACACACACACACACACACACATACACACACACGCACACACACACAAAACCCAAAACAAAACAAGGCACCCGTGCTGGCCATGTTGGCCCAGAGTAGCCAGAAAAAAGACACCCGAGCATCTGCTGAGGGTGCTGCTATGGTGAATGAGTATGTGATGGAGACAAGGGGAAGAGGAGTGCCTGGTGGAGAGGGGAGGAGAAGAAGGTCAAGC
Source organism: Rattus norvegicus (assembly GCF_021556685.1). Taxonomy (NCBI): domain Eukaryota; kingdom Metazoa; phylum Chordata; class Mammalia; order Rodentia; family Muridae; genus Rattus; species Rattus norvegicus. The sequence goes on along the minus strand of NC_141543.1, from coordinate 69,715,152 downwards.
CAAAGGATTTGTACATCATGGAGACATTTGGAACTAGAGACTTGACAGCAATGAGAAACAGGCAGAAATGAGTAAGCCATGGTGAGGTCCTGGCCTGGGATACCACCAAGGGCCATGTCTGGGTCATGGTCCTGCTGCAGCTAGAGCCTGTGTCTATGTCTGTGGCCCAAGTTACCACCAAAGGCCAAGAGGATGCCTGCTGGAGCTGCCACCAGAGACCTTGTGGGTATCTGAGGGCTGTGCTGCCTGGGGGTTGGGGTAGGGTAGAACATGCTGATCTGAGTGGCCTGCACTGCCGCTTGAGGCCATGAGGGGCATCCAGGTCCAGACTGATGCTGGGGAGCCATGTCTGGGTCATGGTCCTATAGCAATATTTGAGTCCCTGTTTCCACTAAAGACCATGCAAATGTCTGTGACACTGTGCTGAGCTATCCTTGCTCCTGGCCGATCACCACATTTGGAGTGGACGCTACCCCTCACTTGGGCAGCACCATACATCTGACCTTGATTGCAGCAGAGTAACTGGTCAGGACCCCAAGAGCTTGAACAAGGGAGAGTTGTCCCTGCCCCTCACTGGCTACAACATTTGGGAGTGTGGGCTCTGCACATCACCTAGGCAGCCCAGTACAACTGGCCCTGGTAGAGAAGCCATGGCTGAGCTGGCCCTGGGGACATGGGAGCAGGAGAGTTGACCCTGCTCCTTGCTGCAGCAATGGGTGATCTAGCCAGGGCGGTGCTGGAGAGCTCGTCCTGGTGGTAAGGGTGCAGAAGAGCTGGCAACTTCCACTCAGGCCCAGATCCGGGGCATTGAGTTGGCCCACCCTAACATCTACCCCATGTATGATCTGTTGGAGTGCATGAAAGGGCCGGTCCTGCAAATCCAAAGATCCCCATGACACAGGGCAACATCAGGATCATCCATAAGGAGTCCCTCTGAGAATCTGGTATAGATTATGTTACAGAAGCCAGAGACCTTAAACCAGACCAATGACTCATCGCAATGAACATTTGCAAGTAAAGATGTATGAACAACAACAGAAAAGATACACTGTGTGACACACTACAGTTTCCATGTCAAAATTTTTTTATTCTATCTTTTTGTTTTCTTTTTGGGAGGTGGGGGGAGGTTGCAAGGGCAGAAGGAGGATATGAAGGGACAGGGAGATAAGTGGGTCTGGGGTGCATAATATAAAGAGGTTCTACCAGCAGCTGACTAAGACAGATGCAAATACTTCCAGCCAACCATTGGACTGAGGTTGGGCCCCCTATGGAAGAGTTAGGGGAAGGATTGAAGGAGCTGAAGGGGAGGGCAACCACATAGGAAGACCAACATTCTAAACTAACCTGGAACCCCGGGAGCTCCCAGAGACTAAGCCACTAACCAAAGAGCATACATGGGCTGGTCCGGTGGCCCCAGGCACATATGTAGCAGAGGACTACCTTGTCAGGCCTCAGTGGGAGAGGATGCACCTAATCTTAAACACTTGAAGCTCCAGAGAAGGGGGATGCCCTGGGAGTACCCTCTTAGAAATGAAGGGCTAGGGGGATGGGGAAAGAATTCTGTGAGGGGGGAAAAGGAGGCGGGTAAAATTTGGGTTGTAAATAAATAATTAATAAAAAATAAAATTAATAAAAAAATAAACAAAAGTCTAACTTTCATTCCCAGCACCCACATAAGAGCAATGCAGGGTGTTGTGCCTGTAGTCCCAGTGCTGGGCAGACAGAAAGGTGCATCCCGGGGCTCCTGGACAGCCAGTCAAATCAAAACAGTGACTTCTAAGTACAGTAAAGAGACCTTGTCGTGACAGAGAGAATGAACTTAATTTGTGTCATCTCATAAGTAAAACGCTTAGGTCCCAGAGCACAGAAGTTGAGTATTTTGCTTTTTAACATTTGGTACCATCTGAAGAGTGACCAGGTCAGGCCTTTATGGTCTTGAGGCTGTCTGAACCAGATAAAGACACACTGACGAAAGTAACATGTCTCTCCAGTCCCCTCCGCACTGTCCTGGCCTCCTTTGATCCTGTTAACTCCCACAGTTCTTGAAGATTGACACAGGAATAAGTCATTTAAAACAACTTTGTAAGTTTTGCCCCATCGGATACATATTTATCTTTTTTTAGATTTCCTAATGGGAAAAGGGTTTGACCAAATAAGGCTATGTGACTTGCTGGCCAGATTTCCCTGACACAGATAGAGTCACAGCTGGAGCCAAGGAGCCAGTGTCCTAACCACTGCCTAGCCCTACCTTCGTCATCTCCCTGGTTGCCTAGCATCTGCATCCTTTTTTTTAATGATACAATTCTCATTTTAATAATTATTATATATATAAAATTCCAGTTTAGAGTCATTAGTGTTTCAAATGCAGTAATGATTGGGGATTTGGCCACTAGACAAACCAAAATAATACTCCAAACACTTTTACAGTGTAAATATAACAATGTATTGTTTATGTTTCATAATGTCAATTAATATATTACTTTAGCAAATCTTAAACTCTATCAACAATGTTTCTTTTTTCCATCCATACCAACCACACCATGTCTATTGGTGTCGTCCTTGTTCAGTTCATGTTAAGGTAGCCATGCTGGTGAGACTTACAGGTCTGACATTACTAAGAGACGATGTGTCAAAGTAAACTCCATCATGCTTAGGTTCTTACAATCTTCTCACCTCCTCTTCCACAATGTTCCCTGACTATTAGGTGCCGGAATGACTTTGGTAGAGAGCAGGAGAAAATAGTCTTAACCAGGGATAGGCAGACTGATTGCTTGATATCCGAAGTCAGTCCAGAAAATATATACACAAGCAGAATAATACAGAGAGCAGGCTATATTGTGTGTGTATACACATATATAAATGTGTGTGTGTGTGTGTGTGTGTGTGTGTGTGTGTGTGTGTGTGTGAATGAAAAGTAGATGTCCTGCATTTGAAAAGTAAAGGAGCAGTGTGTTGGGGAGAAGTATTCAGGGTGGTGGTGTGCGGGGAAAAAGGTATGTGGGGGGAGAGTTATAAGGGAGGATTTGGAGAAAGACTGGGAAGAGAGAAGTGATATCATTATGTTATTACCTCAAACACAATGAAAAGCATCTGCATCCTTATCAGCGTTTCTCGCTCACGAGAACATGGGGATTAAAGATGTTGCTCAGAGGCACAGTGACAGACCCTGTTGGAGCCTGAGACTCTGGGATCTCAAGTAGGAAGAAGAAAACAGAAACACCTGAGACACCAGAGAAGATCATCATCCTATCTTCTTTCCCAACTGCAACTGGGAAGTTGTGCTTTCCAGTTCCGTTTATCACCAGAGCCTAAGGACTGGGGACCCTGCGGCATCATCTCCATTCTCACTCACTTGCAGCTCAGAGAATACCCCGAAGCCAAGAAAAATAAACTCTAGCCCTTGCCCTGCTTCTAACTAGCTTATGACTTTGAATAGTCAATAGGCCACTCTTCTCGTATCATTATGGAAAAGACAAGGCTTACTGCCCCTTCTGCGTATCTTGAGTTTCCATCAGGTGTGTTTAAGAAAGTATGTGACATCATTGCAGGGAGGAGTGAGATGCTGAGTGAACTTAAGCCAGACACAAAGGGACCAACATTCATGTCCATGGGATCCCTAGAACCACCAAATTCCCAGAGACAAACCAGACAACCAAGGGGTTTGGGAGGAAGACCAGAATCAAATAACTAAAATCGGGATGCACCTAATAATTTTACACAGAGGAAAATAATTACTGGTGAGCACCATCAACAAAACGGACAAACTCCTAGAAAACACACCTCCAAGACCAAATCACAAAGATACAGAAAATCTACACAGACCTACACAGGTGAAAAGGGAGAAAGAATCAACAGCAGATGCTTCCTCGGACTGCGGGGATGGCTCAGTCGGTAAAAGATTGGCTCTACGATCGTGAGAGCCTGAGTTTGATCCCTCGTATCAGGAGCTGGGGATGAAGGTGTGCACACTTGTCATCCCAGAACTGGAGAAACAGAGACAAAAGGAATTCTGTAGTTTGCTGGGTAGCCAGCCTAGCCATTTCGTGAGTTCCTGGCCATGGGAGATCCTGTTTCAAAACCAAGGTGGATGGCTAGTGAAGACACCACTGGAGGTTGGCTTATAGTTACGCACACAGGCAAAGCTGTGTAACAATGCCAACACACACACACACACACCACACACACACACACACACACAGAGAGAGAGAGAGAGAGAGAGAGAGAGAGAGAGAGAGAGAGAGAGAGACCAAGGCTTTATTGGTAAATCCAGAGACTTAGATTAACATTAATTCTCCCAAAAATTACCAAAAACTGAAGAGAAGGGAACAGTTCCTAAGACATCCTATGAGTTCCAAGTTACCTGAGGTCAAAGCCAGACAAAGGCTCTGTAAGAAAAGTAAACTACATTTTAGTATCCCTGATGAATATTGCACAAATGTGCTTAACAAAATACTAGCAAACCACATTAAACAGTAAAATAAGTGCACTGGAGGTGCTAGCCAGAGCAATTAGGCAAGAAAAGGGGAGAGAGGTGTTAAAATTAAATGAACAAACCATAAATTGGTGGCATGGTTCAGTGGGTAAAGCCGCTGACTGTCCACCCAGAAAACCTGAGTTTGATAATAATCGCATGGTGGGAGGAAAGAACCAACTTCAACAAGTTTTCCTTTGATTTCCACAGTTCTATACAGGCTTGCCTGTGCACACACATGTGCATACACACACACACACACACACACACACACCCATAAATAAAATACAAAAAAAATGGTTTTGTGTCCAAAATCAATTGAACAAGTACTTGGACTCAAGCCTACGGACCTCAGTTAAATTCCTGGAAACTATATGGTAGAAAGAGAGCTTTCTTCCTTTCAAATGCCAGAAAACTTCCCTTTGACCTCCATCCATGTGATTTGGTGCATGTACACACACACACACACACACACACACAGATTTGGTGCATGTACACACACACACACACACACACACACACACACAGTGTAAAAATGAACAAAAGAAACCCAACCCATTTCCAGGGTCAATCCCCTGCCCCAACTTGCTTCTGACCCAGAGACTCTACCCTTTGATTCTTTTCCAGAGACATCTATACTGGAAAGAAAGAATTGAAGTTGTCTGCTCACAGGTGACATTGTTGCATACATAGAAAGTGTCAAAGGTTGCATCCAAAAATCATTAAAACTAGCCAATGAATTCTGCAGAGTTCTAGGATACACATTAACTCTCATATACCAATTATATTTCTAATGTAGGGAAGAACATTATGGAAAAATATAAAAATAACTTAATTTAAAATCAATAGCCAAATAAGTAGATAAATGCCAACCTGGTGTGTAGCTTAGTGGTGAGGTGCTTGCTAGACATGTGAGGCCCTCCCTAATTTGAGTCCCAGCCTAGCAAGACGAAAGAAAGAAAGAAAGAAAGAAAGAAAGAAAGAAAGAAAGAAATGAAGAAAGAAAGAAAGAAAAGAAGGAAGAAAGGAAGAAGAGAAAAGAAAATAAAGAATAAAAATTCTTAGAAACCGATTTAAGGGCTGGTGATTTAGCTCAGTGGTAGAGCGCTTGCCTAGCAAGCGCAAGGCCCTGAGTTCGGTCCCCAGCTCCGAAAAAAAAAAAGAAAAAAAGAAAAAAGAAAAAAAGAAACCGATTTAAGCAGAGGTAAAATATTTCAACACTGAAAACTACCCCCCAAAAAAAATCCCTGAATAATTTTTAAAATTATTTATAATTATAAATAGGAAAACAGAATGTTTAAAATAATAAAACAATTTTTTTAAATCAAGAAGAACAAAGTAGGGGGTCCAAAGAATCTCCCTCCACTTTACAACCTTGGGCAAGTCCCCAAATGTCTCTCTTCCCAGGTTTCTTCATCTGCAGATAAGGGCTACATCCCCTAGCTCACCTACATCACCTGTAAGCATTCTATGAGTAAATTACAGAAAGCACGAGAAAGTGTGTAGGGAGAGGCTGGGATATAGTACCAGATAAGGGAGAGTTCTGTGTTTGTGCATGTATGTATACAAGCGTGTGTACATGCAGCATGTGTGTGTTTGTCTGCGTGCACATGTATGTGCGTGTGCATGCACACACAGCATGTATGTGTTTGTGTGTATATGTGTGTGCACATATGTGAGTGCATGTGTATGTACATGTAGCATGTGTTTGTGTGTGTGTGTGTGTGTGTGTCCATGCACATTCGGGATTAAACCTAGGTTTGCACATATTCTAAGCAAGCATTCTACCAGTGAGCTACATCCTCATCTCATAATTAATATTTTGCTGGTGCTCCTTGGACCAGCCAGGTAACAATTTCAAGATGCCAAGCATATCAATAGAAATTAGGGTTCCACTTATTATGTATCTTTCAGTGGTGTCCAGTCTGCCTCTCCTCCTTAAAAAACTCCCAATTTTGCATCAGCTCTGGAATGGACACGGTTTCTAATGCCTTGGACCTAGTGGACTGATGTTGAGTCGTGAGTACAGTATGGATAAGGCCCTGGTTGACTTTGCTAAAATGGGTTGGGAACTAAACCATTATGTTAAGGCTGCCCAACCTATAATAAGTCATGTAAAAGAAGGATGTCCAGAAAAAGTATGACATTTAACATGACTAGCGGAGAAGAAAGGTTTGATTTTTCAGGATAAGCATTCTGATGCCGACTTTAACGGCAGGGAGAAGTTTGTGCAGGTTAAGCAACAGCTGAAGAAGCACTGTGGTCTGTATGCAGACAGAGAGAATGATGGGACAGAAGGAGCCGATAAGGATACGATTTTGATCCAGATGCAGACCAATTTCATCTGCCCTATAACACAGATGGAAATGAAGAAATCACTAAAAAACAACGTATGGCCGCACCTAGGAAGGAAAAGCCATTTTTCCCATGATGGAATGCAAGCAGGAAGGATGGAACTCAAGCAAGGCAGCAGAGAAAAGAAGGCCCGATGCCAAAAATTGGCTGTAGCCACATAGTCGTGAGAGTGTCGGATCTCATTCCGGAGGAAGAAGGGCACTCCAGAGCCACAGGAGGAAATGCTAGCATGAGCAGGAAAAGCCCCGCCCACAGGGCTGTCAGCAGCCTATCTCTACCCCCCCCCCCCCGCCCCTGCTATCCGAGGGTGGGATCAGAAAGCAATGGGGAGGTGGGGGGCGCTCACTGAACAGCGCACTGTGTTTGGGGTAACACTTAATGGCTAATTGTAATTGAAAGCATTTTTTAATTACACAATCAAAACACAGGTACATTATATTCTTTATTTTCAAATGCTCTGAAAATTTAAATGAAACTGATAATCCTCCAAGGGGGTAAAAAAAAAATTCTGTAAGGTCTCCTTCATTCCTTCCCCCATCTGACCCTTCTGGTGCTATTCAGTGTATCAGAGAGCAAAGCCCTTTGTTATGGAGAGATATGCACAGACACATTCACACAGGCAGAGACACAAGGACAGGGACAGACACAGACACAGGGACAGATTTTCAAGACAGCCTCCAAGCAGGCACAGATTCTGACTCATACAACAGACAGACAAGAGGACAGAAGACAGGGAGTACCAAGGAGAGAATTCAAACCCAGGATTGCTGTAGGTTCAATGACACCAAGGGGAAGTGCTTAGATTTCTTTCCTAATTAGTGACACTAGTGTTTCCTTGGTAACTTGGAGCTTATTTTAAAAGCATTTAATGCATGCGTGCGTGAACATCCAACTCCCTGTGAGTGGCTTTGGTCGAGTGACTCCTGTTTCCAAAAAGTGTTCTTTTTCTAAGACCAAATCAAGAGTTGGAGCCAAGGAAAGGAAATGAGCCAGAAGAGTGAATCATAGGTCTCACGCAGGCAGGGAAAACCCTAGAGCCGCCATGCTCAGAGCTTCATGGGCTGCCGCAGAATGTCCCGGCTCCATAAACTAAGTGGGGGAATTGGGGACGTCTCCCTATCGTTGACGGTGAGGACATAGCCCCTGCCCCTCCATGGCCTCCTGTTGACTGTAAAGCTGCCCAGCTGTCTTGGGTAGAAGACAGCACTCTTCACCCCAGCCTCTCACTCAGTAGGCTAGGAATGAGCCCAGGCCTGTAGAGGCACGACTGCTACAAAGAATCCATCACCCACGGGCAAGGTTTGCTGGCACGCACTTGGAATTCCAGTGCCTTGGAGGCAAGGGCAGAAGGAAGGCACAAGTTCAAGGCCAACGTAATCTACATAAGGTGTTCCAGGCCAGCTAGAGCTACATGGTAAAACTGTTTCTAGCTAGTTAATTACTTAATTAATAAGAATTCAGGGACAGGGAGATGAATCCAGGACAATGGATCAGTGGTTGCTATGCATGTGTACACATACATCATAAATACATAAATGTAATTAAATTTTAAAAAAATTTAGACGTCTCACTATGTAGCCCTGGGTAGCTTGGACCTCACTCTGTACACCAGGCTGGCCTCAAACTCACAGAGATCCATCTTGGCCTCTCCAGTGCCGATTTTAAAGGTATACACCACCACACTGGCTTCGTGTGTGTGTGTGTGTGTGTGTGTGTGTGTGTGTGTGTGTGTGTCTGTCTGTGTGTCTGTGTGTGTCTGTGTGTGTGTGTCTGTGTGTGTCTGTGTCTGTATCTGTGTGTGTGTCTGTGTGTGTCTGTGTCTGTATCTGTGTGTGTGTCTGTGTGTGTCTGTATCTGTGTGTGTGTGTCTGTGTGTGTCTGTGTCTGTATCTGTGTCTGTGTGTGTCTGTGTCTGTATCTGTGTGTGTGTCTGTGTGTGTGTCTGTGTTTGTCTGTGTCTGTATCTGTGTGTGTGTCTGTGTATGTCTGTGTGTGTCTGTATCTGTGTGTGTCTGTGTGTCTGTGTGTGTCTGTATCTGTATCTGTGTGTGTGTATGTGTCTGTCTGTATCTGTGTGTGTGTGTCTGTGTGTCTGTGTGTGTCTGTATGTGTGTGTGTTTCTGTGTGTCTGTGTCTGTATCTGTGTGTGTGTGTGTGTGTGTGTGTGTGTGTGTGTGTGTGTGTATGTCCACAGAGAGCACAAGAGGATGAGGATGTTGGATCCCCTGGACCTGGAGTTACAGACAATTGTGAATCACTCAACATGAGTGTTAGAAACTGAACTTGGGTTCTCTTCCTCTGAAATAGCAGAAAGTACTCTTAATTATTAAGCTATCTCCCCAGTAAATTTTATTTTTTTAATTTGCAAAGAAGAGTAGAAGATTAACCACATCAATCTGGTTATATGGATATGCAGTGACATCTCAAGTTATTCATTAGTACTTTTTTTTTTTTTTTTGAGACAGAGTTTCTCTGTGTAGCCCAGACTGTGCTGGAACTCACTCTGTAGACAAGACTGGCCTTGAACTCAAAGATCGGACCACCTCTGCCTCTTGAGCACACTGAGATTGCAAGGGTGTACAAGCACTGCCCAGCTAATACTCATGGTAGTTTTTTTTAAATGTTATTTATTTAATGTGTATGTGTGCACACTGTATACCTGCAGCGACAAGAGGTCTAAAGAGGGTTTTGGATCCCCTGGATTTGGAATATCAGGCAGTTGTGAGCCACTGAGTGATAGGAACCAAACCTTGATCTTAATTTCTGAGCCATTTCTCCAGCTGCTAGTTTGAAAGAGATGATTGCATGAAGCTATAAACTAAATTCCTTGCTCAATATACTAAAGGAGGAAGAGAAATGAAAGTGGTGGGGGAGGCAAGGCTAGCCGAAAAGATGTGATATCTGTTTTGAATTCTGTTCTCCTCCCTTGTGAGCTGCAGTGTTTGGAGGACCCCTGAAAATGCCCTTCAGGATTGATAGAAGGGTTGGTGTGGTACTGAACCAGCAGTTACAAAAGAATCAGGAGAGAAGGCAACAAAACAAGTGAATTGAATCCCAGCCAAAGTGCCTGGGGAAACACTGTCTTTGAATACAAAATCAAACACTGCAACTGGGCTGGCTTGTCTGCTGCTCTGGGTAGAAGGAACGGAAGTTTTGCCTCTGAGCAGGGATGACTCTTACTAGAGTCAGGCCTGGCTGTTTTCCACTCCCCAGCAGGACTGCACTGTGTGAGTGCCAAAATAAGCAGCCTGGGAATTCCCTCTGGCTGAAGCCTCCGTTCAGGCACCGCCCAGCACTCGAAGCTGGTGTTTTCACTTTCTCTTTCTCCACAGTAGCACACAGGGTAAATACAGCATTGTGCAAGCTGTAGCGGAAGGAAGCCCTGGGGGTTTTGGGGTATCTTGTGTTATCTCCACAAAGCTCCTCTTTCTGGAAGTCAGGTTGAGTACCACCTCTGAACTGATGTTGAAAGTATCTGAGTCTATGGCCTCGTGCAGATGATCAGTGAGTTAGAAATGACGATGGGCCTCCTTAGACACCACAGGCTCACGCTTCCGCACGCAGTAAGGTCCAAACCAAACCACAGTCTTTCAACCATTTCTGTTCTTGCCTTGAGTTCTAAGAAGCCCAGAATCCAATCCCCCTCCCCTCCCCTCCCCTCCCCTCCCCTCCCCTCCCCTCCCCTCCCCTCCCCTCCCCTCCCCTCCCCTCCCCTCCCCTCCCCTCTTTCTGACAAGATCTTGCTATGTGGCTTGGCTGGCCTCAAACTACCAATCATGAGGATCGAGAAATGTTTTATCAGTTACAATGTTTGCTTCCCAAGCAAGGAGAGGAGAGGCTGGACCCAGGAACCCAAATACCTGCTGAGTGGGTGTGGTGACCCACCCATAATTCTGACCTTGGTAGGCCAGTGACGAGATTCTCAGAGCCAGCCAGCTGAGACTTGCCATAGATAGTTATGGGTTTGACTGAAAGACCCGGCCTCAAAGAATATGATGGAAGCCATCTTTCCCTCAAGTTCATGTGCAAGCAATGGTTTAATGAAAGCTTGACATAACCTCTCTAAAACCTGTCTCTTTCTGGACTACTGCTTTTCTCTATGTGTCTTCTTTTCTTTTCTTTTCTTTTCTTTTCTTTTCTTTCTTTCTTTCTTTCTTTCTAAAATCTTAAGATTTATTTATTTCACGTATGTGAATACCCTGTTGCTGTCTTCAGACACACCTGAAGAGGACATCAGATCCTATTACAGATGGTTGTGAGCCACCATGTGGTTGCTGGGATTTGAACTCAGGACCTCTGGAAGAGCAGTCAGTGCTCTTAACCACTGAGCCATCTCTCCAACCCTACATCTTTTTTTCTTAACTCCCCCTGAAACGGAGTTCCATATAGCCCAGGCTAGCCTCAAAAGTAGGGCTGAGGATAACCTTGGCCCTCGTTTCTTCCCATTTCCTCTTTAGTGCTGGGATCACAGGTGCTCAGTTCCTTGGTACAGTAGACACCTGTGATGAGCAGGAGGGAAATCCTGGCAGGTGATTCGGGCAATTGAATCAGAACCCTTACCCTGCAATAGGATCGATAAACTCTTACTTAGTGACTTATATCTCTCTCTGTGTTCTTACCATCTGCCCTAAGAGTCATTCTTCTAAAATTCTTTGAAATTTTACCTAGCAGGGGCTAGGGTACCAATTGTGTGTACGTGGATTCCAGAGGTCATCCTAAGCTGTTCCTCAGGTATATATCCTGTTTGGTTTTTGTTTGGGTTTAGTTTGTTTTTTGAGACAGGGTCTCACCAGACCTTCCTGTCTCTGCCTCCCAGAGCTGGGGTTATAGCCATGAACCACCATGCCTGGTTTTGAATATGATTTCTAGGGATCAGACTGAGGTCTTCATGCTGGCTGGCATGGCAAATGCTTTATGGCCTGGGTTTTCTTCTCACCCCATCTTTTTTTTTATTGTTGTATACCCTGTTGATAGCTGCAATCTATGGACAACTCTTCAGGCAAGGCAGTGGATCTATTTTGTTGCTATTCTAACTTTGAAGTTCCAGAACTTCATTTCCATTTTTTCCCTCCATGATTACTGAGTGCAATACCAGCAGAGGACTGGAGTGTACCACAGTGGTAAAGACTCCCACTTGGTAGCGGTACAAGGCCCTGGCTTCAACCTCTAGCACCAGGGAGAACTTGATAGGGTCAAAGAGTAAAGTTGGACTTGAAAAGAACATGATAGCAGTTAGATCTCAAACCCAGCACAAGAGTAACTGATGCCTGTTTAACTAAGCAGAATTTAGCTGCCAATCTCCCTCAATCCCACTGACTAATACCGGTTAGAGTCATCTGGGATGGCATACCCCAACCCCTCCTCTCTTGGTCTGGTTCCAGATGCCTCTGGCTGTTTTCTCCCCCATATCTACAATAACCTTCTCCTCAACCCTAGGGGCAGCGTGTCCTCATTTCTTTCTTTTTTTTTTTTTTCCAATAGCTGGGTGTGGCGGCGTATGCCTTTAGTCCCAGCACTCAGGAGGCAGAAGTAGGCAGATCTCAGAGTTTGAAGCTAGCCTGGTCTACAGAGTGAGCTCCAGAACAGCCAAGCAAAAGAAAAGCCATACCCAGAAATTGTAACCAAATGAGGATCAGAAACTATTACCATATTACCATATTATCATTCCCCTGTGAAATAACTCCGTTTTCTCGTGTGTGTGTCTGTGTATGTGTGTGTGTGTGTGTGTGTGTGTGTGTGTGTGTGTGTGCGTGCCTCATATAATTGCATGGGACTACATGTTGGCATATAGTCTGTCTTTTAAATATTCTATGTGTACATGTATGATGCACACAGACAAGTCCGCCTGTCTGAATGTCCACCGCATGCTCCCAGGTGCCCACGAAGGCCAAAAGTGGTTGCTGGATCCCCTGGAACTAGAGTTACAAACAGTTGTTAGCCATCCTGTGGCTTGTGAGGTTGTGAGCTGGGATTTGAACTCAGGACCTCTGCAAAGCATCAGTGTTCTTAACCGCTGAGCCATCTCTCCAGCCCAAATCTCATACTTCTTAATTAATCAACACCCAAGAGCTTATATCCTTTGAGAGGACACTTAAAGAACATCTTGACTCGAGGAACCAGGATTTCATCTACACAGATCAATATCATAGATTGTCCATTCACAATTTGAAGATTCTCCTTCCTGAATACCACATTCCTTGAGCACCCCATAGTTGGAGAAGGGAACAATTGTGGGGGTCAGAGGGAGCTCTGAATGAGTGTGTAAGGTCAGATGCAGTCCTGAGTTAATGTGTGTTGTTGACATAGGCGTTGTCATGGCAAGGACTCCCATGCCTCGGACCGATGGACACCGCAAAAACTTCCCCAGGTCAGGCTCAAAGAAATGGAAAATCTGCCATAGCTTGTGACTTTACTGTTATTCAGTAAATTCTGGGATGATGAGATGGCTTGCTGCCAAAGCTAAGGCCTAAATTTGTTTGATTCCTGGGATATATAATGGTGGAGGGAGAGAACTAACTCCTGTGGTTGTCCTCTGACCTCTATATGTATGCTTGTGCATGTACATGCACACACACACATGCATACATGTGATAAATAAACAAAGAAATAAATGAGAAAGGTAAATTCCTCAGAATATTGCCTTGACAGAGGGCGAAACAGCTTAGCCTCCCTTTTGAATTACTTTGACAGGTAATGTAAGCAGAAGCAGGAAAACCTATTCTCTCTGCCTTCTGTCTCCAATTCTTCCCTTTTCCTTCAGTTAACGCAAACCGGCTTGCAGCAGGCACCTCCATACTCAGCCCCAGCTCAAAGTAACTGTCAAAGAAAAAGGCCAGAGCGTAAACCCTGAAGGATTGTTGTTTCTAGCATGGAGATGGGAGAGTATTTCCTACCCTTTGCTCTATTAAAGCCTCAATAAGGAATCTATCTCTAAAAAGCTGGGTGGTGGTGATAGCGGCACATACCTTTAATCCCAGCACTTGGGAGGCAGAGGCAGGTGGATCTCTGAGTCTAAGACCTCCTGGTCTATTTAAAATGGAGGCTAGAGAGATGGCTCAGAAGATGGCTTGCTATTCTTTCAGGGGACCAGAGCTCGGTTCCAGGTTCCCACATCGGGCAGCTTATAACCACCGGCAACACCAGCTCCAGGGGATCTGATACCCTCTTCTGACCTGCAAACACACAGCGAGACAATAAATCTTTATAGAATGTTAGGGATAAGGGCTGGAGTAAAACGCCCAGTCAGGAAGCTTCTTCAATGTTCCATGAGAGAACAAAGGAGCATGCTCCAGGACACTGACGTCAGAGAAGACGGGAGCACTTCGTTGCAGATTATTTTTTAGGGGAGGGGATCGCATGTTGTCTAGGGTGGCCTTACATCACTATACAGCTGAGATGACCCTGAACTCCAGACTCTCCCATCTCCACCTCCTGAGTGCTGGGACATTCACTGACCACCATGCTCAGCTACAGGGGTATTTTGGAGGTGGATGTAAAAGGCTGTGCTAATTAATGGGTTAGATGAGAAAAAGAAAAGTGTAAAGGGAGGGCTGGCGAGCTGGCTCCACAGTAAAGAATGCTTGCGGCACAGTCATGAGGACAGGAGTTCGGATCCCAGCCCCGGCCTAACAAGCTAAGCGTCCCATAAAAACTCCAGCCCTGAAGGATCCAACACCCTTCTCTGGCCTCTGTGCATGCACACACACAGGCATACATATACACATACACACACACACACACACACACACACACACACACACATACACACACACATTTTAAGAAAAGAAACAGTTAGGGGTGACCCCAAGAAGTCTTACTTGAGAACAGAGAACAGAAGAACAGAGTGGTCTTTAGTTGGGTTGAGTATGAAGATGAGGAGGTGGGTTTGAACAGCTCCCTAGACTTGAGGAGAAAACATAAGGGTCAGGAGCCCTAAGCAGTGCATGTGCAGCCAATGAGGCAGGAGGGAAAAATAACACAGCTGATCTCCCAGACCATCAGTGGGTAAAGGCACTTGCCACCAAGCCTGAAGTCCCGAGTTTGATCTGCAGGCCCATGTGGTAGAAAGATAGAATCAACTCCCTCAAGCTGACCTCTGACCTCCACACCTGCATGGCAAGTATGTGCACACACACACACACACACACACACACACACACACACACACACACACACATAAAGGTAAGACTCGGGGCTGGGCTATAGTTCAGTTGGTAGAGTGTTTGCTTAGCACATACAAAGACCTGGGTTTGACCCCAAGCACTACATAAAACCAGGCAGGCGTAGGTGGGTGAACTTGAAATCCCAGCACTCAGGAGGGGGAAGCCAAAGGATCGGAAATTCAAGATTATCCTTATGCTAAGTTTGAGGCCAGCCGGGGCTACATAGAACCCAGACAAGAAAGAGACAGGAGAAATGAAAGGATAGAGAAAGAGATCACTCCAGGATCCTGCTGTCTGGAAAGCCAAGAAAGTTCAACACTACCGATAACATCAAAATCACCACAGAGAGAGCGCTTGTCTTCCCATCTCTAACCGACTGCAGAAGATAACAAACTATGCTGACCTAGAGCCAGAACACTGACATCGATGGACTTGAGTTTAACCTTAGCTCCCATATCTCATTCCTAAACCTACACAATGTGCTTCATGGGGAATGGGGGGGGGGGGGGCAGCAGGACTGGAACAGAGGATCAAGTGGGGAGGGGGAGGGGGTGGAGGGAGGGACTATGGGGAGAGACAGCTAAAAGTAAGGACCAATTGGGGGCATAGTGTGGATTCACAGCCAGCCATTGCAGTGTCTGTGTGTGTGTGTGTGTGTGTGTGTGTGTGTGTGTGTGTGTGTGTGTGATCCATTCCAGGCAATGGAATCCACACCCGACAGTGTGACAGTGTGGTCTTTTTTTAAAAAAGTAGTGAACATGACCCCTAATGCTAGACTAAGACTGGTGCCTTGTTCAGCCATCATCAGAAAAGCTTCCATCTGCACCAGATGGGAACACATACAGAGACCCAAGGCCAGATATTATGAAGAGTGAGAGACTCTGAAACTCTCAACCCTAAATGGAATAGCCCCATCAGATCCCTCCTTTCAGGGATCAGGCAATCCCATGGAACAGAGGCAGGGAAAGCGTAAGAACCAGAGAAGATGGAGGGCTTCCAGGAAACGAGGCTGGCAAACGCACGTGAAACAAAGCGGCACGCACAGGATCTGCACGGGTCTGCACAGGTCTGCACGGGTCTGCACAGGTCTGCACAGGTCTGCACAGGTCTGCACAGGTCTGCACGGGTCTGCACAGGTCTGCACGGGTCTGCACGGGTCTGCACAGGTCTGCACGGGTCTGCACCAGGCCCTCTGCGTTTGTATTATGGCTTCCAGTTTAATGTTTGTAGGGGATCCTGAGTGTGTGAACAAGCCAGCCTCTTACTCTTTGTGCCTTGGCTCTTTTCCCTCTGTTGGTTTGTCCTGCCCGACTTCAGTGTGATAGTTCTTGTTTTATCTTATTATATTTTATTTTGTTATATTTTATTATTATCTCTTAGATGTCTGTTCTTTTCTGATGAGAGACAGAAAGGGAGTGAATCTTGTTGGAAGGGAAGGTTAGGAGAAAGTGGGAAGAAGAAAGAGAAGGGCACCAAAATTAGGATATAGTATATGAGGAAAGAATTATATGAGGAAAGTATTTCCAATAGAAGGAAGTAAAATAATCATTTTATAATATCATTTGCAGAAGAAAAATCTTTTAGAAAAATAAGTCAACAAGTGTATATTTTATTTAAGTATTTGAGACAGCATTTTACTCTGTAGCCCTGGTTGGCTTAGAACTTGGAGTAAAGCAAGCTACTAGCCTCATATACATAGGGATCCAACTGCCTCTGCCTCCCCTCTGCTGGGATTAGAGGTGGGCACCACCATGCCCAGAGAGACACTGGGAACTGTGCTAAGTGCATTAGTAGGGACTGTGAGCACAGTATAACATGAAGAAATGAGAAAGCTAAATACAGGTGAGGAAGGACTGAGCAGAGGCAGGGGCATGCTATGAAAGAGGACATAGAGCTAATTACAGTTTTAGTTCTGATTCTGTCACAGATGTGTTGGGGTTTGAGTGGTAGGTAAGTGCATAGAATATATTTTATACCAAATATGTATCGATAATAGGAGCTTTACAGCTTCCATTTCAAATGCCTAGCCTAACTTTATAGAAGTTGGATCTGATTAATTTTGGTTGTGATTTTTTTTATTTGCAAGGTATTAAAGGTTATTCATACAAATAAATGAATTAGATTCCATATGGATTTAAACCATACACACACATACACTTGCACATGCACACAAAGAAACACAGCAGTCTTCTTAGAAAACTCAGAACCTCGTGCTTAGAAGTTACACAAAGCAATTAAAAGGTAAGTGTCCTGACACTTAGCCATCACCCCACGATTGGAGTCATCTTGGATTCTAAAAGCAGGACTAATACACAGATATTTATAACCAGCAACTGAAGTTACCCCCCCCCCAGCAGAAGCATCAGGAGAATTATGGGTGGTGGGAAAGCTTCACCTGAAACACACGTGGCCATTTTCAGGGATCAGCATGCCCCCTTTAACCAGTAAGGGCTTGCTTCTCTCAGGCTGTGTTGCTGAAGAATTGGAGCTTGACCTGACCCAAGACTTGAGATAGAATCTTGATCGTGTAGATCCTTGGCCCCGCCCATTTCTTCCTACAGTTCATGTCGGTGCGCTCTCTGAAAATCACCTGAGACCTTTTATCTGTTCCTCTTGTCCTGTGTCAACTTTTCACCATTACTAGTCCCTTTGCTATGGGTGGCTGGAGTCTTGTCCCTAGAAACTCCCAGGGTTGGCGCTTTTGCCCTAAAACTCCAATAACATCAGAGTACTCTTGATATCAGCAGATGGGGGTGGGGGGAGACCTCAAGAAACTGGACAGAGACGTGTAGATGGTAGCAGACAGTCCATTGTTAATACACTTCTGAAGGCAGTGAACAAGCTTGATGAGCTCAGTTCAATCCCCAGATCCCATGATGGGGAAAAGAATCAACTCCAGAGAGTTGCCCTTTGACCACATGTGCACACATGTGGCTGCACTCACACACACATACACACACATACAAACACAACAATGGTGATAAAAAGTAAAATAAAGATGCAGCTTCCTTTCAAGGGGTGGGGGGAGAAATGTAGAAGAATTCAGAAGGGCCTGGAGGGGTGTTTCAGCAGTTAAGGTGTTACTGCTGTCAGAGGACCTGAGTTTGGTTTCCTGTACCCACATCAGGTCGTTTAGATACAGAGGGCTTTTCCTGCTCTGGCTGTTACATGTAGTTCTATTTATGACTTCATGCACCACAGGTATCATTGGCATCTTAATTACCACTACCCCCTGGTGCTGTGTACTTAGGTGTCATCCTGAGCTACAGGTCACCTTATGACCTCAATGCCTTCCCAAAAAGTCCAAGCCATTCCTATCATCAGCTGGGACTTTCGGCCTTCTTTGCCAACTAGCATTTCTCCTATGACAAGTTTACAGCCGTTATATGAGGCCTCGCAGATGTCACTCACAGCCCCACCCCCCTGCCTCACTATCAGAAAGGCAGTGCTGATAGCTTTTGGTAAACACAACAGCATAAGAGCTATAGGGGCTGGGGATTTAGCTCAGTGGTAGAGCGCTTACCTAGGAAGCGCAAGGCGCTGGGTTCGGTCCCCAGCTCCGAAAAAAAGAACCAAAAAAAAAAAAAAAAAAAAAAAAAAGAGCTATAATCAGCCACCCCCAAAAGAAGCAATAAGAATGATCCTGGGGGACTGGCTCAGTGGTTAGAGCACTGGCTACTTTCCCAGAGGACCTGGATTCAATTCCCAGCACCCACATGGCAGCTCACAACTGTCTGCAACTCCTGTTGGAAGGATTCCTACACCCTCACACAAGTGTGCATATGGGCAAAACATCAATGCACATCAAGTATAAACATATAAAGTTATTATTAAAAAGAAGAAGATTGGTCCTGGAAGACAGATAGGCTCTCTGGCAAATGGTGTTTGGAAAACTAGATATATACTAGTTTCTAAAACTAGTATCTAATACACACACACACACACACACACACACACACACACAAATACACACACACATATGTGCAAAAATCCATTCAAATGGATCAACTTAAGACCTAAAACTTTGAAACCATTCCAGAAACATGGGAAAACACTTCAAGATACAGGTATAACAAAGCAAATTAAAACCTTAAAGAGACAGAGTGAAAATGAGTTTAAAAAGCAAACAGTCAGGCTTTGATGTGTGGCCAAGAAGAAACTGTCTTCCCTTGGAGCGCCTTTGATTGGAACAAAGTCTGTCTGCCTGCCTCTTCCCATCGCCCCTCTGATCTTTGCAGGTCATTCAAAATTTAGAATTTTGACAGGCAGTTGTGATGCTTCCTCATTTCCCCCCATCACTGTTTTTCGCTTGCAAAATTAGCCGAAGAGACAGCTGAACACTGAAAAGCAGCTTGCTGTTCTTGAAGAGGACCTGAATTCAGTTCCCAGCACCTGTATCTCCACTACTGGGGGGTCTGGCACCTTCTTCTGGTCTTTAAGGCACCTACATATGTGTGCATGTGCTAAAAATTCTTTTTCAAACTTTAGTTTGTTAGGGGTATCATTGGGGGTGAAGGTCTGAAACTAATTTTCTAGGAAAGCCATAGAACAAATCCCCCATCCATTATCTGTCAATCCAAGGGCGGGATCAAGGACAAAGAACTCTGCCAAGTGCCAGAATCTTCAACCTAGTCCTGCATAACCAGCACTGGAAATTTGTTTCCCCTTTCAAGAGTAAAAATCACTTCCTCCACCGAACTGTCTCCCTGTTGTGAACATGCATGTAGATGCTGGGATCCTGGTCCTCTGGAAGCCACTGCTCTTAACCACTGAGTCATCTCTCCTGCCCAGTGTTGGATGTCTGGATTCTCAGCCGGTGAGAGGCTACATGAGGAGATGTGGGGGGGGGGGGTTTACTCCTTCCCCTTCCCATGTTCACATCTTTTTCTGTCTTTCTATCCCACCATCAATTTGGTTCCCAGCACTCATATTCTGAGGCTGACAACCACTAGGGGATCTGACACCCTCTTCTGGACTTGAAGGGCACTGTATACATATGCATGTACTCATAGCTAGATACTCATACACACATAATTAAAAAATAAAATAAAACTGCTCAGCCTCCTGCCTTGCCTAACTGCTGGGTGGGCCAAGGACACTCTGCAACACCTTAGTGGCCAATCTCACTTGGTTCTAGCATGATCAGTGACTTCCAGGTTAGGGCCCTGCCTGTCCCTGTACCCTGTGACCTTGGGACCTCTGGACCTGGTCTTCCAGCTGTTCCAGATGTTAACATTGGGTCGTCTACAGCCAGCCCTTGAGTCCATACTCCCTTCATGAGGCCCATCCTCACTCTCAACGCTCTGTCCTTCCTCAAGGCTGTCCTGCTGTGGGCTACAGAGCTGGGGCCGTAAAGCCATCCGCTGCCTGCTCTGCTCAGAGGAGGAACTGCCAGTTGCTGCCCCATACTGCCAGGGTTGCCAGGAGCTGGCATGAAAGCCTGGATTTGGGTGTCGTGATGCTTTCACACAGGGCTTAGAGATGCCCTGTGGCATGTACACCTCTAGGCACACACTTTTGTGGCTTGGAGATGAATTACTACCCACCTCTACTTGGGAAGGGGGAATTGGAGAATCCCCTGCACACATCGATGAATGAACAAAAGCAAGGAGTTGGCCGGATGGAAACCACCCAGGAAAGCCTGCGACGCTCTGACAAGGACGAGAGTTACCATTCCAACAACAGCTTCAGTCCCTGTGGTACCCACAACTGTAGGTGCAAGCAGAAACACAATGCCAAAATGAGAGACCAGCCTGGACAAGATGAAAGTCATGGAACCCCCACTCTGGAAAAGACCCCAGTCCTGTGCCCCAGGGTTCCAGCCCAGTCGAGTCATGCCAAGGCCTGGAATGACTGGCCACACTACTGAAGGCCAACTTAGAACACAATGGTACCTTTCACTGCTAAGTCACCCTGGCGAAGCTTCCCGGGAACCTGGAATGTAGGAGACATTCCTGGATTGCCACTAACTAGCTGACCTGCATCCTAAGAGTAAAGTCAGGGGAACGGGGCTCACTGTCCTTCTCCTCGATTTAGCATAGTACGGGAGATACAGAAGGGAAGGCTCAGGACTCACAAGGCCCACTGCCACTCTCAAACTAAGACTTGGTCCTCTCCTTTGTTTCATCTCTCAGGTCCTCCAGAGGGAAGGGCTGGAGGAAGCAGTCCATCTTTGGGTCTGGGTTTGGGCCATCCGCTTGGGTTCCTGACAGCTGAGTCACTGCTGTGGGGGAGAAGTAGCGTCAAATGAAGACCTGCAAGACAGAGGGAAGAGAGGTGGGGCCATCCCTTTGAGACGTTTGAAGAAAAGAAAACTGAAAGATTATACTGTCTGACGGAGAAGACAGACGTGCTGGGAGTCAAGGAACTGCCTGAGGTCCTGTTCCGGACACTGGTTGTGGTCACAGCATGAGGTCACCAGGATGACCCTATCTTTCCACACACTGACTTCCTGTAGCTCTGCATTCCTCCCCTTATCTACCTTTCGTATACCACCTGTCCCACCCCTCGGAATCTCCCTGGACATTTCTTGGGTTAACTGGTGGGAGACTTAAAGGCCTGCTCATCAGTTGTGATGCCCTTGACCTCTCCCCCTCATCCCCCTCCTCCTCTTCTCCCTCTTCCTCTTCCCCCTCCTCCTCTGCTTCATTCTCTTCCAGCAAAACAGCATAAAACGAAAGAGTGTCTAGAAAAAAATCTGTAAATTTAATAACGAGGGTTTGAGGAGATGACTCAGTGGTTAAGAGCTCTGACTGCTTTTCTAGAGTGACCATGCCCCCAAAATAAATAAAAGCCCAGAAAGAAACCTATATTTCTACTACTTGGAAGGTAGAGACAGGATGATCAGAGTTCAATTTGTCTTGAGCTAGATCATGAGGCGTTCCAGGGAGAGAGACCCTGTGTCCA
Organism: Rattus norvegicus; assembly: GCF_021556685.1. NCBI lineage: Eukaryota > Metazoa > Chordata > Mammalia > Rodentia > Muridae > Rattus > Rattus norvegicus. The sequence continues at coordinate 69,693,258 of NC_141543.1, read as the reverse complement.
GTATATATGTGTAGTTGGAATTTTTTCTTTTTAAAAAAACACGGGGGGCTGGGGATTTAGCTCAGTGGTAGAGCGCTTACCTAGGAAGCGCAAGGCCCTGGGTTCGGTCCCCAGCTCCGAAAAAAAAGAACCAAAAAAAAAAAAAAAAAAAAAAAACATGGGGGGTTGGGGATTTAGCTCAGTGGTAGAGCGCTTGCCTAGCAAGCACAAGGCCCTGGGTTCGGTCCCCAGCTCTGAAAAAAAAGAAAAAACAAAACAAAACACGGAAATATTGTGGAAATATGTTTTTGTTTTAAACCCAGGTGTGGGGATGTGGGGCTGCTTCACAGCAGGTGACTATGATTTGCCTCGTGCTCTAGCAGGGGCATGATTTTTTCCAGCTGCAGATAGTTCTATAGTTGTGTGATATTTAGAATTCTAAGGACTTTTCAGAGGAGATATAAATGCTGGAGCCCTAATAGGGGTTGCTGTTGCCTGTTGCCTGACGGCTGTTGGCTGATGGCTGACGGCTGACAGCTGACGGCTGACGGCTGTTGGCTGATGGCTGATGGCTGACGGCTGACAGCTGACGGCTGACGGCTGTTGGCTGATGGCTGATGGCTGATGGCTGATGGCTGATGGCTGATGGCTGATGGCTGATGGCTGACGGCTGACGGCTGACGGCTGATGGCTGACGGCTGATGGCTGGTTGGTTGCTGTTGGTTGCCATTTGTTACATAGTCATGCACAAAGAAGAAACAAGAAAAAGAAATTAGATATCCTGATGGTGAAGATCAAACTTGTCCCAAGGAACTCAATGCCCCTAGTCAGTAAGAAGTAGTTGAACAATATTGTCCCCCACTTCCCTGACTCTATTTGAAGATATTCTCTCTTCTCTCTTCTCTCTTCTCTCTCTTCTCTCTTCTCTCTCTTCTCTCTTCTCTCTCTCTCTCTCTCTCTCTCTCTCTCTCTCTCTCTCTCCTCTCTCCTACCCCATCCTTCTTTCTCTCTTACCTTGCATTAGGATATTGAAAGTAAAGGGGTGTGGGAGGAAAAGAAGAACCCACAAAATAGTTAAAAGTCTTTGTCTGTGTGTGTGTGTGTGTGTGTCTGTGTGTGTGTGTGTGTCTGTCTGTGTGTGTGTGTCTGTGTGTGTGCAGTAAGTTTTTCCAAAGTCCTGGCTAAGCACTAGACACAATGTAGACCTTGGGGAAACTATATAGAAAAAAAATAGACAGGGCATCTGCCTTCACAGATCTCACAGGTCAGCAAGAGAGACCCATCGCTGATCACAGAAGAAAAGAGCTAATAGCCTTTGGCTTACAGGAGAAGCACGTCACATCTAAGAACTCACCTCCTGAGGGGCTCCTCAGGGATACTTGGGAAGGATTCTGGAGGAAATGGTGACGAATCTACCGCAAACGCTTAAAGAAGGAAGAGTTTAAAGAAGCAGACAGGAGAAAAAGTCTAGGCGTGAGGCAATTAGATTCAAACAACACTACCAAGCTTACAGAAGAACTAAACGAAAGGTGAACGTGCCAGGGGCAGAGGCTAGCAGGGGGAAAGGCCAGGGAGCTCAGGAGTCAGCTGTTCTTGATGGAGGCTTTGGCTGGAGTGCCAAGGATTGGTGTATTCATGCCACATATTCTGCCCTAGCTGATGCCCCTTTACCTTAAGAGAAGGGAAGGACTGGCAAGATAGCAGGCATCTCGGTGCATAAAGATGCCTTCCTCTAAGCCTGCAGACCCGAGTTCCTTCCCTGGGACTCAGCTCCTGAGCCTCCACTCATACACATGACACGCATGCCTGTGCATGTTCACACACATGGATACACACAGACACATGAACACACACACACACACACACACACACACACACACACGCCAAATAAAATATAAATAAACCTTGATTTTTAAAAAAGACCTGTTGTGTGGTAGTGACACACATCTAATCCCAGCACTTGGTGGCAAAGGCAGACAGCTCTTTGTGAGTTTGAGGCCAGCCTGGTCTATAAAGTGAGTTCTAGTTCAGCCAAAGAAACCATCTCAAAAAACCAACACCCCCCCCCAATAAAACAAAAACAAAAAAAGACCAAAGGGAACCCACTGAAGATTGGGGCCACCATTCAATAGACATGAGACGTCATAGACAATAAAACATTTTCATCTCGAAAAGGCTCTGAGATGTTGCCATCAAGAGTATAATTAGTCAATCCTTTACGTACAGCAATTTCACCATATCTTTCAAAATTACCAATACATGTACGTCTTACTCAAGCAACTTCCCCTATAGGGACTTATAGGAACTTATCCTTCCATCTCGTCTGTCTCCGCCTCCCAAGTGCCGGGGTAATAGTCATGCAGTGTGCCCGCCCAGGCTCATGACAAAAGAAACTTTCATAATAAGTATTTGCTGACTAAAGGAACTGTAAAATCAGTGTGCTTTTAAATGACTTCCCTTCTGCTATTTAGACAAGGGTTTGGGAACTTTTGTTCCTGGCATAGCCCTCAGAGTGGATCCCATGAACACAGCAGCCTGACTTTATTGGAAGGAGATGAAGTGAAAACACCTTTTCCACTCACAGCAGCCTTCCCACAAAAGGGCCTCTGTCCTTTTGGCTTATTTGGAAATTTTGTTTTCCTTGTTTGTTTGGGTTTTTTTGAGACAAGATCTCTGTATGCATCCCAAGATGGCTTTAAACTCAAGATCGTCTTCACTGTGCCGTAGAACTCTGAAATTAGAGATGTGTACCGTCACTGGACCAGACACGGACTCTTTACTCTTGGAACCGTGCTTATCTTGGGAAACCCTCCCCACTCAGCACAACTGGGAAAGGTTCCAAGCATCTTTAATTAGGCTCCTTGCTGAAAAGCCTCCAAGTCTCACTGTTGGTTTCAAGGTAACTGGTGCCTTGAGATCCACTTCCCTCCCCACATTGATCTATGACTAGGAAGTCTGGTGTTCGAGCCTGCCATGATACCTGTCTTGGCTAGGGTTTCTATTGCTGTCATGAAACCCCATGACCAAAAGCTAGTTGGAAAGGAAAGGGTTTGTTTGGCCTACATTCTACACATTCTGTACTGTTGTTCATTACTGAGGGAAGTCAGGACAGAAACTCAAGCAGGGCAGAATCCTGGAGGCAGGAGCTGATGCAGAGGCCATGGAGAGGTGTTGTTTACTGGCTTGCTTCATATGACTTGCCCGGCCTGCTTTCTTATAAGACGTAGGACCACCAGCCCGAGGATGGCACCACCCACAATGGGCTGAGGCCTCCCCCCGCCCCGTGGATCACGGAGAAAATGCCTTCCTTACAGTTGGATCTCATGGAGGCATTTCCATAACTGAGGGTCCTTCCTCTCTGACGACTCTAGCTTGTTTCAAGTCAGTTGGCGCACACACCCAGCCAGTACAATATTATATACACGTGTGCAATTCCAGCACTTGGGAGACTGAGGCAGGTGTGAGGCAAGCCTGAGCTATACACTAAGTTTATGGTCAGCCTTCGCAGCTGAGGGCTTATCTGAGAAGGGAGAGGAGGCTGAGGTGGGGAGGAGGTGTGTCTTGTGTTTGTGTTTGCTTGAATCACATGACGCATCTGAAAACACGGGTAGCAGCAGAAGAAGCAGCAGGAAGCAGGTTAAGGCAGAATGCCTTGGGTTCTGATTAAATTCCAATGGGAAAGAATGCTGACAGAAGGGCCACGGGTTTCACCGCCTGGGTCTGATAAGGAAGATGAAAGGGAGTCAGAAGCTCGCCTCCAATGGAAGTCCTGTTTCTCAGGGCTGTGGCAGCTCTGGGTGCCCAGGGAGACAAAGCCATTAGGAACTCGGTCCTGGAGTCCCACTGGCAGGTCTAAGGTAGGGGCCCAACAATAGGGTCCCTGCTGGACTGAGATGAGCATAAAAAACAAGCTAGCGGGAGGGGACTCTGGCCTTCAACCTGTGTTTGTGGCCATTTCTGTACTGTACTGCTCCCTCTCCGATCGATTCTACTGATGAGAAAACCGAGGACTGGAGGAGCGTGCTACCATATCTAAGACTCCCAGCTAGCAAGGACCCAGGTTTAAGCCAGGAGGCCTTTCTCTTGCATTGGGGCAACTGGAATAGAATCGAAAGTATGGGCTTCCCCTCCCCTGCAGTGCTGGAATGAAACCAGGGGCTCGGCTGTATCTGGCATATACTCAACCACTGAGCTGCACCCCAGCCCAGATATACCTAGGTTTGAGTCAGGAATTAATACTTAACTCTTAAGTATTATTTTCTTTTAAAATAATGTTTCTATGTATTCTTTAAGAATTTCATAAAATGTTTTTTTGGGCAGAGGCCTGTAGCTCTGTGAGTTCAAGGCCAGCCTGATCTACAGAGCAAGTTCCAGGACAGCCAGGGCTACACAAAGAAACCCTGTCTAAACACACTAATTTTTTGGTCACGTTCATCTCCCTAAGCCAATTCCTCCCCAGATCCTCCTCTACCTCACAACCCACCCAACCTTATACTCTGCCTCTCTCTTTAAAAGAGTCAAGTCCAGTTTGTACTTCTGATGACACCGGGACATGGCTCTGCCTAGTGTGGTTGATATACTGTCAGTGGTGGTTTGAGTAGAATGGCACCCATGCCTCATGTATTTCCATGCTTTGTCACCAGAGAGTGCGACCGACCACCGACCGTTCAAGGATTAGAAGGATTAGGAGGTATCGCCTTGCTGACAGAGGTGAATCACTAGGGTTGGGTTTCAAGGTTTAAAAAGCCCACAGGAGGCCCAGTACCCCACCCCCTCTCTCTGCCTGCTGTCTGGAGAGGAGGATGAAAAGTTCTCTGCTCCAGGATCCTTCCTGTCTGCTTCCTGCCAAGATGATCACAGACTAACCCTCTAAAACTAGTAGCAAACATCCAATTAATGCTTTTTAAAAATAAAATTGCCTTGGTCAGGGTGTTTCTTCACAGCCATAGAACAATAACCAAGGTGCCATTTTGGTATTCCTTCTAGGCTCCGCCCAACAGTTACCTGGCAACAGCCAGGTAGGCCTAGCTCTCTAAAAGAGGCTGTTTGTCCCCTCCTCGACCTCTCTGCCTCTTTTCTCTCTGATTCAACTTCTCCCTCTCTCCCTTTCTCCCCTTCCTTCTCTCCATGTGTTCCCAGCTGACCTCTTCTCTTTCTCTCTCCCTCTCTGACCTCTGTTCCCTTCTCAACTCCCCTTCCCATGCCCCCCGAATACTCTATTCTATACTACACTCGTCGTAGGGCTGGTACCTGGGGGTATGGGGTGCCTCAGTACGGTTATGACTTCCTCCCACCACACTATACTACACTCTGCCAAACCTACTTGGCTTTTTATAAAACATAACAACCGGGGACCACTCCATTGAAGAAAACTGACTTTCCCTCATTCAGGAGGAATTCAGGGCCAGGAGCATCGCAGCTAGGGGAGAGACTGCATGCTTACCTTCCCTCCTCCACACTGAGATTTTGTGTAGCTGGAGCTTCTGTAGACCTCGTGTGTGAGGTCACAGTCCCTGGGTACATACGTGCACCTGCACTGTTGTATCTGGAAAGCACTGTTTCTTTGAAGTCATTCATCACCTCTGCCTCTAACACTCTCTGTGCTCCCTCTGCCATACGGATCCCTGAATTTTGAGGGGAGGGATGTGATACAGATCTCCCATGGAGGGCTGAGCATCCCACTGCCTCTGATTCTCTGACATTGACGTGGGTTTCCTGTGTTACGTGTCATCTACTACAAGAAGCAGCTTCTCTAATGGTGGTGAGTGATGCACTGATTATGTTATGGTAATAAACCATTGGGAGCAGAAGAGCAGCAGGTTTCCCCCTAATGCCTATGGCCTATCTAGCCATATGTTCTTCATCTCATTAACAGTGTCAAATATGGGTTCTGTCTCTTGGAGCAGGCCTTAGATCCAGTTCTTAAAAAGTGAACGGTTAGGCTGGAGAAATGGCTCAGTGGTTAAGAGCACTGACTGCTCTTCCAGAAGTTCTGAGTTCAAACCCCAACAGCCCCATGGTGGCTCACAACCATCTGTAATGAGATCTGGTGCCCCCTTCTGGCCTGCAGGTGTACATGCATACATAATAAAGTTTTTTTTTAAAGCGATTTTTTTTATCGTGGTAGCATTTGTACTACTGAACCAGTGGTCTGTCTTTCCAGACAGGTTGCTACTGTAACTCACAGGACTCACAGCTGAGTAAGATGGATGATTCCTTTTCTCTTTTTCTTTTTTTTTTTTTTTCTTTTTTTTTTTTCCGGAGCTGGGGACCGAACCCAGGACCTTGCGCTCGCTAAACAAGCGCTCTACCGCTGAGCTAAATCCCCAACCCCTGATGATTCCTTTTCTCATCCAGCAGCACGCCTAGCTCCTTCCAGCACTAGGAACGCTAATCGACAGGTATGACGCTTCCTGTAGAGAACCAGCTAGATTTCTCCATGTTCTAGGACTCAAGAGTGTAGTGTTTTCAGCAATAGGGCCTTACCGTCAAGCCCTGGGTAACCAATAGCAGGGGTAATAGCCTAACAGGCTTTAGGGATCCATGGGACCCCATTGGCCAATAACTCTGAGGTAACCCATCATTAGTTCAGGAGGTTTTATTTTGCAGAATATGACATCTAGTTGTGGTGTTGTCCTATGAAGGAAGGAGAACATTTTTTTTATATGGAAGAAATTTTGACAAAAAAAAAAAAAAAAAAAGAAGAAGAATCGTCCTAGTTACACCAGTGTTATTCAGTTTGCTGCCTTCTCTTCTGTTTCCTTTTCTGTTGGTTTTGTGGTTTCGTAGAGCAAACTGTCTTCACTACCCATTCAACTCTGTGAGTTACTTCTCAGGAATCATCATCATCATCATCATGGGGCCTTTTTGTTTTTTACCAAAACCTTTTCAGACTGGATTGTAACCCACAAAAACCAACCTGACTCTGCCTCCCCAGCGCTAGGATTAAGGCCTGCACCACCCAACCTGTATATATAGGGGGTTCCAGGCTGGCCATGTCTCAAAAAACAAACCTATTTTCAGGACTGGAGACATAGCTCAGAGGTTAAGGGCGCTTACCACGAAACCTGATGACCTGACTTTGGTCCCAAGAGTTGAGGAAAAGGCCAGTTTATCAGTGACCGGGGGTTGGGATGCAGTTTTAGTGGCTCCGGTGAGTACCATGGTAGGATGTGATCTTTGTAAGGTAGGGGAAGTTTTGTTGAACATAAGTAAGCCAGTTGTGGATTTATCGGTCTTCTGCTAATGTTGAAGACATTTAGGTTTTGGTGAATACTGGCAGCAGGTATGCCTTGGTTTCTGATGGCTTCCGGGAGCTTCAAAGGCAATGAACGTCAGTAGGTGTGGTTCCAGGTTCCTTCCGCTTTCCCTCCAGGGTGTCCAGATGCTACATCACAGGAGGATGGAAGGATGGAGCAGAGCCCAGGATGGGTGGGGTCTGCAGGATCCTGGTCTGGTTGGGCTCTTTTGTATGAAGCCCTCTTCTGAAGATGTTCAGTGGCACAGCTTGTATGCATACACCTTACTAGAGGTGAACAAAGGCCAAATGTGAACCTTGGGGAATCAGAGGCATTTTCGGGGTGAGTGTAAATCATTGGCCAGAGTTTAGAGTACTGGGAACGCCTCGTTTGTATGGAGAGGTATTCCAGGAATCTCAGGTACTTGCTGGGCAGGCTCAGGTAAAGGGTGTGGGGGTCAGGCTCCCCAGATAAGGTCAGAGAAGGGGAATCTCTGCTGGAAAAGGGAGTTCTCCACTTAGCAGCAAGCTCCGAGGAGATGTCCAGACATGGTAGACTGTGACCTTAAGAAGCAGGGTTTCCCAACAGTAGGTAAACATAGAAAACAATATAGGTTAAAGGGATTACATTTGATTGAGAAGTGGACAGCGGACTTCTCAGCAATTGCTCACCCTACCCAGGAGATGAGTGCAGACATAGCCAAGGAATAAGTGACTATTCCTTCATTGGCCCTGGGCTGGAATAATCAGCTAGAGGCAGAGGCAGCTCCAGCAGGTTCATCAGGGGTGAAAGAAGCACATGGAAGCCCTGTGTGAGGGCCCCAGGATGAGACAATCAGATAACTAATACAAAAAGGGCAAAACCTTTTCATGCTGTATACATCAGCCCTGCTAGCCATTTACGTTAGCATCTCCTTAGATACAAACTTCTGAGGTCATCTGATGCTTGCTGAGAACAGAAGCCGGCCGACTTTCAGCATGCTTTACTAAGACTGTCTCCATAACCCCCTACTTATTACAGGATGACAGTTCAAGAGTTTGAATTGTTCTGCTTATCCTCTAAAAAGGTTGTGTGTGTGTGCGTGCATGCATGTGTGTGTGTTGGGGGAGGGATGTCCCTTTAGTGTTTTACAGATTAAGGACACATTTGAGAAAATGGGTTCATCCGCCAGAATAAATAAAGATGGGAAATCTTATTTTCAAGGGGGACCTGAGTTCAGTTCCCAGCACCCACACCCAGCAGTTCACAGCTACCTGTAACTCCAGTGTTGGGGATCTGGCACCCTCTCCTGGTCTCCAAGGCAGCTGTGCTCAGGTTAACACACACACACACACACACACACACACACACACACACACACACACACAAAGAGGAAGAACAGGTGTTCCCAAAAATCATAAAGTGTTTTTGTTAAGAAAATCCCAGTTCTAAGGATGAGTCACTCACTAGGAGTTAGTGCCACCGAGGCCCTGGAGGCCAATAAAACAATGAAGGCTACTGCCATTGCTGTTGGCTGCACTCCAGAACTGGATGATAAGACTCTATTGCCAAAGATTCCTGACTTTGGTTACAAAAGTTGGAGTGAAGAAACCAAGAGTGAGCTGGAAGTGTTTCCTGCCTGCCACCTAGTTCTTCTAGTGATACACAAGGCTACTAAGGTTGCCAGAGAGAATCACAGCCCAACGTACTACTTAACTGTGGATTCTGCATGTTTTGTGATGGAAGTCCCAGACAGGCTGGGTCAGCTACTGCAGTAGGGCACAAATAATTATAGATAAAGCTAGATTTCTCATTAGACTTAAGATCTGCTCCACGAAGGAACGTCACATCCATACTGGAAGCTTACTTGAATTCTATGGCCAGGGAAGTCATAGGCTCCAGTGAAAACCAACTGCTATTGCTTTGGTATGAGTCTGATGTGCTGGCTAATATATTTTTCCACATTTGTTTTTATGGCTGTGAACATGACTGTTATCTGATCTCTATGAGTTTGAGGCCAACCTGGTCTACAGAGTGAGTTCTAGGACAGCCAGAGTACACATGTACACACACACACACACACACACACACACACACACACACACACACACACACACCACACACAAACCTGTCTTTTAAAAAAGGAAAAGAGGGGTTGGGGATTTAGCTCAGTGGTAGAGCGCTTGCCTAGGAAGCGCAAGGCCCTGGGTTCGGTCCCCAGCTCCGAAAAAAAAGAACAAAAAAAAAAGGAAAAGAAAAATGAAAGAGAGAGGAAGGAAGGAAGGAAGGAAGGAAGGAAAGAAGGAAGGAAAAGAAATTTATGGTTGGGGGGTTCTCCAGTGGTCATAACCCACAGGTTGAGAACTGCTGTAGTGGAGGTCAAACATTCTATCCTGCAGAGAAGTTCTGTAAAATAGGAAGTAAGCAACAACAAAAAAAGAGCTTCAGGAAGTTCCCGAAACTGACTGGATTCACTAAGTTCCCCCTCTGTCCATGAGTAAACAGTAAGACTGCTGAGAGTCACCCTCAGACAAGCTAGGCTGAAAAGAAGTCTCAGACAATCCCAGCTGCCTGGAAAGAGGCAGAGACCAGCCGAGCAGCATAGAAGAGTTGAGCTATCTGCCATGAAGCACAAGCAAACTGAGCCATCTGGAGAGGGCACTGTCCAACCGTTCAGATGCCTACAGGCTATGCAGTGAGCTCTAAGTTCCCAGCTTTTGTGAACTGTCACGCGTGTTAGAGTGGGCTCTGGTGACACAGCTGTCTTTGAGTCATTTCTGCTCCTGTACGTAACCCCTCACCCATATTCCTGTTAGTAATCTCAATAAAAAGTCATTGCTTCACCAAGTTGGACTTTGGTGGATTTCATACTTTGTCACCAGTTCCTTATCTGGGGCGAGTGGATATTTGTTCACATCTCATCAGGAGTAGCATTTCACAATGTCCCACCTCCCTTGGGACTTTTCTGCTTTTCTCTAGTTCTTTACATGTTTGTCACAGACTGCCCCATTATGGCCTCTTGATGCTTCAGTTTTCCTTTTGTTTGCTCTGGGACAATAACCTCTGTGGCCTCCACCTCCTTCACACAGAAATAGGCAATGAATGGCCATGAAAAGGGGCAAGGTGGCCTGGAAGACTCACCAGGACAGGATTATTGGAGAATTAATGATTTTTTTAAAGATAGTTCCTAACTCTGAGCCAGGTCCCCAGGCAATGTGAAGAGAGAAGCAGGCTCTGTCCCCCAAATCCAAGGACAGTAGAGTGTCCCTGCTTCCTGGGGCTAGGCATGACCGTCGCCATTGTGATGAAGTGGCTGTGGTGACTCATCAGACCTCAGCCCGCCCGCAGTTATGGCAAAGACAGAAACAGAAAGATGTGGCAGACAGCTAGGTCGTATTGATTGGGCTCAAATGGCCTCATAGAGAAGCTGTAAGAGTCACAAGACTCTCCCTTGACCACAAGGTTCCAAGTGTACCGTGCTAAAGATGAGGTAAAAACCTGATCGGGGCTGTCAGTGAGTCACCCCCATTCACAATCCTTCTAAAGTATCATTAATTGGTCAGCCAGTCCCCTTTATTTTGGGGGTGAAGAGGTTTTTTTTTCATGGGTCTCCAGAAAGGGAGACCACAGGACAAGGGGAAGCTGCTGAGACACTCGGCACGTGGTTTCCTGCCCCCAAGTTCATTTCCTCAGTTCTCCAGTAAAATCTTTCTTAACAAGCAAACCTCTAAAGAGGTTCATCTGAGAGGACAAGGCCACAGACTCTGTACCCAGGGCTTCATAAGAATGAATTCACTCAGAATTAATAAGAGGATCCACTATAGGAAATGAGAGACTCAGGATCCAGCCCTCCTGTCCAGACATAACAGCAGCCTATAATGCCAGGTAAGAGAGCTACAAGCTTAACAGAGAAAGACTATCTCTTGTCCATCAAAGCCCACACCTGCATCTCCTGTCCATCAAAGCCCACACCTGCATCTCCTGCCAATCAAAGCCCACATCTGCATCTCCTGTCCATCAAAGTCCACACCTGCATCTCTTGTCCATCAAAGTCCACACCTGCATCTCCTGTCCATCAAAGCCCACACCTGCATCTCTTGTCCATCAAAGCACACACCTGCTTGCTGCTGCTTATGCCACCATGCTCATTCCTTCCAAACCTCACCCAAGGGCCACCAGAACACCAGCCAAGGATTGTTTAACAAGAGGAGGAGACAGGAGGAACCTGTAGGTCAAAAGGAGAGGTACCTACACAGAAACCTCAAATCTAGACATCAAGAAAGTCCATGGCATTAGGCTGCCATGGCAGGGATTGGAGAATGGTGTAGTGACGCAGTTTCTTTGGGTACTGACTTTATTTTAAATGTTTAGATGTGTTTTCTATTTGCTGTGTGCATGAATGTTTATTTACACTTATCTGTGAGCACTGCACGTGTACCTGGTATCCATGAAGGTCAGAGGAGAGCAGGAGTGGAGTTACACTGGTTGTGAGCAACCACATGGGTTCTGGAAAGTAAACCTGGCTCTCCTACAGGAGAGGCCAGTGCTCTCGATGGCTGAGCCATCTCTCCAGTCCTTGATATTAACCTTTCGTTCAAGCTCAGCACCACTGTTCAGTAGCTGTGTGGTCCTAAGGGAACTGCTTCATCTTTCTGGGCCTTAATTCTTCCGTCCGGAAACCAGGGTCACTGATAACACTTCTCAGAAAAGTTTGAAGAGCTTCAAGCCAAGCATCTGGCAGGGATAAGTGCTGGATATGCATAATCTATAAACTTCATTCTAGAGTTCTCCCTTTCCTTTTTCCCGTTTCTTCTACCACCTGCTAACTTTTGTTTTCTTTGCAGACTACAGAAGTAGCATTTAAAAAGCTGGAGAGAGGACTGCAGACAACAATGCAGAGGACCCAGATGTTGCTTGTCTTTTGCTACTTTGTGGGTTTGTCTTTCTTCCACCCTTCTCCATCCTTTTTCTACGCTTTCAACCCCCTGACACTAAATAGGAGAGAAAACAGGATAGAAAGGAAAGGGGATAATGTTATTGTTATGCCACTTCCTGCTGATTAGGGCATGGAGTTTCCTGGGGCACATTTGATCTTTACCATCAGAATATCTAGTTTCCTCCTCCTCCTCTTCCTCTTCCTCTTCCTCCTCCTCCCCCTCCTCTTCCTCCTCCTCCCCCTCCTCTTCCTCCTCCTCCTCTTCTTCCTCCTCCCCCTCCTCTTCCTCCTCCTCCTTCTTCTTCTTTTCTCTTCCTTCCTTTCCTTCTCTTTCTTTTTTCTTCTTTCCTCCTCCTCTCCCTCTTTCTTCTCCTCCTTCTTTGCACATGACTACTTAACAAACCATGACCAACAATAACCAACCAGCAACAACCCACCACAAAACAACAAATAGCCACCCCACCTCTCAGGGCCCTAGCATTTATGCACCCTCTGAAAAGTCCCCAAAATTCCAAACATCACACAATTGCAGAAACTCTCTGCAGCTGGCAAAATCACTCCTCTGCTAGAGCATGAGGCAAATCATAGTCAGCTGCTGTGAAGCAGCCCCACATCCCCAAACCTGGAATTAAAACAAAAAACAATTCTTATAGTATATCTAATATTTTTAAGACAAATGAATACATTTTTAAAAGTAGCATTTAAAAAAAAATCCATGTCCTTAGAAAAGGCTTATACATCTTCTTTTAGTCCCCAGAGATAGAGAAGGAACCCGTCCCCTCTCCATGGGCTGTGAAAGAAGCTGAAACAAGAGGGAGTTCATCTTGCTGATAGCACAGGAGATAGAGCCCAGGGAAAGGCACTTGTCTAGTGTCTATGTGAAGCCTTAACTCTCAGTACCACAGAAAAAGATGGTAATTGGACATTCTTTTTAGAAAGTCAAACCAGGGGCTGGAGAGATGGCTCAGTGGTTAAGAGCACTGACTGCTCTTCCAGAGGTCCTGAGTTCAAGTCCCAGCAAAAATATGGTGGCTCAAACCATCTATAATGGGACCCGATGCCCTCTTCTGATGTGTCTGAAGATAGCTACAATGCACATGAAACAAAAAACAAACAAACAAAAAAATAAACAAAGACTATTATCTGGAAAACTTAAAAAAAAAAGCCAAACGAGACATTTTGATGCACACTTTTAAAGCCAACAATCAAGAGGCAGAGACAGGCTGATCTGTGAGTTCGAGGCCAGCCTGGTCTACAGAGTGAGTTCCAGGGCAGCCAGAGCTACACAGAAAAATCCTGTCTTGAAAAACAAAAACAAACACAAAACCAAAACAGGGTTATACAGAGAATGAGTAGCTGGGTTAAAGGAAGGCCATGAGCTGGAGGGAGTGTATGTTACGAGGGGTAAGAGTCAGGATGCTCACATGGAGTTTGAAATGTGTAACAGGATCTTGTGATGTTGAGGGAGTCAGGAAGCCAGAATGTCCTATGCTAGGACATCACTTCTACCAGTGATCAGAAAAATGGCTCCTCTGGTAGAGGGATGTGAGAAATGCTCTTATAGTCGAGGTTGAGACCATCTCTGGATATCTGTGTTGGGAAACCGCACCCCAAGCTCATCTTCAGTAACTTAAAGACAGCAAGACACATAATCACCAAGGTGCAACACATTTGCACTGTCACAACGAGTCACCACGAACTGTGTCTTCCCCATGTGTATGTGTTATAGCCCTTTATAAAAAGACAGTGCCTCCTCTCCCCCTACCCTTCTCCCCTTCCACCTTCTCTCAGAGTTAGCTTCTGCATACACCACCTCCCCACAGCCCCAATAAACTTTCCCTGCGAGATCTTGCATGGTGTGACTTTGTGGTGTCCACTTAAATCATAACAATCTGGGCTGCCTTTTGGAGATTGGGGGAACTGGAGTCTCCTTTGAACCTGACATTCCAACCTTCTGTTGATGATGAGGGACGGAACGAACTCTTCTATTTCTCAGCTGAGATCAGAACGTTGATGTCAGGACCCACGAAGGCTGGAATTCCAGTCAAAGGCTGGGATTGGGGAAGGGACTCAAGCAATAGCAGGGTACATCTGATTTTCTGCAGGACCACCTCAGGGAGCAAAGCACAGGCTACTTTGAAGAAGTTGGGAATGCTGGTCTGAGGAAGGGGTTAGGCCTTAGGAAGGTGATGGTAGAGACCTGAGGAAATTACATCAGACGCATCTGGTCTACATACTGTTGGGTGATTCTGCCAAGTCTTTCCTGAAATGATCTGAAAGACCTAGGAAATGATCATCCTTACGGAGTATGAAAATCAGTGGCCAAGGAGACATAAGAGCCAGGGGCCCAAGGGAGATTTAAATGAGAGTTCTGCAAAGGAGTTGGTCCCTGGAAGCCCTAGATTTTTCCATGTAGGGCTTAAATACTTCTTTCCACCTGGCCAGACTAGGTTTACATCAGATTTTCAGCAAGTGCAAGAATTGCTGGTTCTTTAGGACCGCCTGAGGCTAGCATGTTACAGCCTGTTTTGGAACAGCTTGTGTCCTGCTGCTGATTCCTGGCTACTGTCTATCAGCTGAGTGGAAATCTGCTGTGACAGATAATGATTAAGGACAGAAGGTAAAGTTCAGGAGTTTTGTAGAAAATCTTTATCTTGGGTCTGTGATGGCTAAATGAGCTCTGTTTTATGCTAGGCATCCATTCTGGTACCTAATAGCCATTTGTCTCTGACTCCAGTTCCTGGAAGATCAACTCCCAGTAACCCTGACTCATTGATCCCTACCCAGAAACGGACAGTCATGACCATTCGCTTTGTTGTGATGTGACTAATTGATTATTTTTGGCTTCTGTAACCTGCTTGTGCAGACATTCAAGGGCTATTTTTGGGTTGCCTTGACGACCTGACCCTCCTTGTGCAGATACTCAGGGTCTTCTTGTGGTTTTTGCCTTTACACATTATTCCTTCACCACCCTTTGCAATGGCAGCCTCTAGTTTGACTCAGAGACTGCTGTCTTGCTTGCCGTTTTAATAAATTCAACTAATTAAAATCCAGTCTGTGGTCTTTTCCCTGAGCTCTCACACTCTACAAGTGCATACTTGAAATTTCCAGCCCTGTGGTCCTGGTAGGGTAGAAAGAGCCCCAAAAACAGGGAAAAGAGAGAACCCAGCAGGAGGGATAGGCAGCAGGAGAAAAACTGTAAGCTGTTGACTGACAGGAACACTTAACTGGAGGCCCTTTGACCTGTGACAGGGGAATCTAAGTTGAGACTCCCTGAAACTTACATGACTTTTTTAAAGTTTACAAAAAAAAAAAAAAAGATAAAAGTTTTAGATGTGTTAGCAGGACCACTCTCTTCAAGCTGCACTGGAATCCTCCTTATAGAAAAAGCAGTTATTAGCATCTGTAAACAATGAGAATAGCCTCAGGCATTTGAGCCATAGCAAAGGCTGGAGTGCCCAAAAGAATGAGTCAAAGGCATGAACACTCTTTCCTCTCTCCAGAGGACTGGAGATCTAAATACATCTATCCATACATAGGTGCATATGTACACACACACACACACACACATATATAATATATATCTTATACACATGCATATGCACACGCACATGTGTGCACACACATGACAGAGATGTTTGCAGCACAAAGAGAAGCACTTTTAAGTCTATATTTAGAGAACAACCAAAGTAAATTTAAATGTTTGAGCCCATGACTGTGATAATAGTAGCTAGAACTTAGGAGAACTGACCTACCTCGGAGAGGCAGAGCAGAGTGGTCAACCTAACAGTGTCCACATTTGGCCAGGGCCCTGGTGGCAGGGAAGGCATGGAGCAGCTCCTTGGCCAGTGACCAATATTAACTCAATCCAGTGGAGTCCATTTTGCGAGCAGAGAGCAGAAAAGGTTTGTAGGTAAGGGATGTTGGTGCCATTTGTTTGTGCGGTGTCAGATTGTTAAAAATCTGTGAGAATCTGAAAATCTAGTGTGCCATTGCGCTATTGGCTGTATTGAGGCCAAGCTGTTTGCAGTTAGACACTTAAGCTTAAGGAAGCTCTGTGTCCAAAGAGGAAAGGGAATTAAAGAAGGCAGGTTAGAGACAGAGCAAGCTCTGGAGGGAGTTGAGAACAGGTGGGAAGGGAGAGAGGAGAGAGTGTCAACAAGAGTTCCAATCTGGGGTGTCCCCAAGTGAAGCCAAAGGACTTGTCCCCAAAAATGTCTCCAGTCACAAAGGAGAGGTGTCCCTTTCCATGTTTCAGATGGGCAATAGGTCTAGAGAAGCTGCCTAAAACATCGGTGTGGCTTTTTTAGAGACAAAGTAAAGTCCGAGAGGGAGCTGAGCAGGGAAGCTCCAGGAACTGACAAGAGACAACAGACAACTCCCAGGTCACAGTTACCTAAGTAGCAGGAGAGAGCAGGTAGAGAGAACAACCAGCTAAGGAGGTGAACTCTAAACTTCGTTGTTGAATATAATACAGTAGACAAGAATCCAGACGAAGCAGGTGACCCAAACCTTAGGAGAGTCCAACCAGCAGCTTGGCTCACCCAGGGGAAGTGGGTCCCTTGGAAAGGGGCCCATTTGTACCCCTCTCAGGTTTGGGTACCAGATGTTTAAACAGAGAACATGACCACCCCGTAGTATGGTTACAGGGAAGGCTTTTATTATAGATGAGAGAGACATTCAGAAGCATCTGGAAGAATCTAGAACAGAGAGAAAAAGAAGTAGACTGAACATGGCCAGCAGACTGGACCTGGCCAGGAGAGAAGCAACACACACACACATACACACACATACACACACACACACACACACACACACACACACACACACACACACACACACACACACACACACCAGAGAGAGAGAGAGAGAGAGAGAGAGTCAGACACACATACACACACACCCCAGAAAGAGAGACAGACACACAGAGAGACAGACAGACAGACAGACAGACAGACAGACAGACAGACAGACAGAGACAGAAAAAAAGAGACGGAAGGAGTGATAGAGAACCAGAGACTCAAAAATAGCCGGGTTGTAAGGAGAGTGAGTAGCTGGGAGAGGGAAGGAAAGCTCATTAGCTGGAGGAAGGTTAGGGGAGGGAAGGAGGTAAGAAGGGCTGGGATGCTAGCTCCATTATCTTGGAAGCGCATAAAAGGTACTTGTGATGCTGAGGGAGCCCCGAGGCCAGCATGTGTTTTGGTTTGCTGATGGCATCACAGGTAGCCATTTGTTCCTTCTGTCAGACGTGAGGGAGATGGCTCCTTTTGTTAGAAGGGAACCAGCTTCACGAATTCCTGAGGAAGGCTGGCTTTTATCTAATTACCAGAAGTCCTGCTACAGTCTAGACTGAGCCTCTCTGCCTTGCAGAGCTGAAGAATTAGAGTCTCCTTTGGATCCAACAGTTATAAGCTGACATATGTGGGTCCTGGGAACTGGTCTTGGGTCCTCTGCAAGAACGAAGGCACTCTCCACTGCTGAACCATCTCCAGCCCCAGGTTATGATTTTTAGTCACATCTTCCTGCTGGCCGGAGCTCTGACAGCCACCATCTCCACCATAGTCTTAGTCTTCTCAAAATGGTCACAGAAATGAGATCATTGCAGATGTAACCTCCTGAGAATGGCTCCTCTCACTGAGCACAATGCCTTTGGGGTTCTTCAGTGGTGATGCATGAAGCAATAGCTTTTTGATAGCAGAGTAGTAGTCCACAATTTGCACTCCCCGAGGAGAATATTCTATACCCTTGGATGTTTCCTAGGGGAGTAACTGGTTCAAAATTACAGGGTGTGTTTTGGGGGCAGGGAATAATTTATGTTTTTTTTTTCTCCAAAACATTACATACCTTTATTACTTGGAAATCCCAGCATGCACATTGCTGCTCACAACTGTAACTCCAGGTCTAGGCAAGTGTGACGTTGGTATTTTTCCTTTTCTTTCTTTCTTTTTTTTTTTTTTTTTCGGAGCTGGGGACCGAACCCAGGGCCTTGCGCTTGCTAGGCAAGCGCTCTACCACTGAGCTAAATCCCCAACCCCGACGTTGGTATTTTTAAAGAATTTCCCCACTCATATACCCTACTCGAGAGGGTGATTCCCCCAGACAACCTGCCACCTAAACATACCGTGCTTACCCACGAGGGATCAGTAGTGGTCAGACTCAGGTCTCAGTAGGCACTGAGGTCCAGTTCCTCTCATTTTCCTTGTCCCAATAGAGTTCAGGACTCCATCTTCGCCACAGATGCCAAAGCCACCTCCATGCTGCCACCTAGTGGTCACAGTCACAACTGCTGATTTCCCTTAAAGTCACTCAGGTTCAGAGTCTCAGGTTCTCTGCCAGGAGCAAGGCACTCTCTCAGTCCACCTGTGTAGCCCCAGTGGACACAAAACACGACTCTGCTCTCAAAGGGAATAAAAGACACTTTATTCTTGAGCCAAATATAAGTGACCATGGCCCAGGGACACAGGTCCTCACAAAAGCCATTAAATTCTTATAGTTATAGAACAAAAAAAAGTCACAAATTAAGTCATAGACAACAGGATCTGGCAGGCGGGTTACACCAGAGCAGAAAGATCAACCCACTTGATGCTATCTGACGACATTCTTAGCTTTGGGGTTGGTGGACGTTAATACTAAGAACACATTTCAGAAGTTTTACCTGAAATGGCAAGGACATCAGCTCAGAGCTGGGCAACCAATGGCTATCAAGGGCCATTAAGAATGATCAGATAATTATTCTGGATCTTTAACACCGGAAACTCCGTAAGTTAATCATTTGATCAGCCTTGGAGAATCTTTAACATAGGTGTGGCTTTTCTTTTCTGGGAACTTCAGTTTATAGTTCCCCGTTGGCTAAGCACTATGTGTGTTCATGTAGAAACCATATGTTTTATGTCCCCACCATATGCTTGGAAGGCTTGTTCCTAGGATCTCCTCACCCAGGCAGCAAGTGGGTCTTCCTTAGCTACACGGAAAGGCTGAGAGGAACCTGGAATACATATGACCCTGTCTCAATAATAATGACAAAATAATCCTCATAAATACTTTGATTTGTCCTGTTATCTTGGTTTTATAACAGATTCCAGCTTGGAGAAGAGAAAAGGATTACCACTTTATAAAAGAAACCAAATGACTACACAGTATCTTTTTAAATCTCTTTCTAACAAGTTGTTCTCTTTTGTACCAGATCTTACTATGTTAGGCATAGAAGGAAGGTACCAGATTTATAAGAAATCAAGATTTCAAAAAAATATTTGTCTATTTTCATTTCATGTATATGAATGCTTTTGTCCGTGTGTATGTGTACAGTCTGTGTGCTGTGATCTGATCCTCTGGCCTGCGCCTCCCAAGTGTTGGCTTACAGACAAGTCCGCTAGGCTCCCCCTGACAGCAACCTAGCAATAGCTGCCATCATCACCTGCCACCATTGCCTGCCAGGTGCTAGTCAGGTGTGGCAGCATATAAAGAGGATTGCTTGCTACCCCTGCCCCACCTACCCCCTTTCCCCACTTCCCTTTTGGTCTCTCCCCTCCTCCTTCCCCCCTCCTCTTCCTCCTCCTCTTCCTCCTCCTCTCCCTTCTCTCTCTCTCTCTCTCTCTCTCTCTCTCTCTCTCTCTCTCTCTCTCTCTCTTCCCACAAGCCTCTTTCTTTCTGTCCTTTATCCCCAATTTCTCTGCTCCTGCGAATCAATCTGCCTCTACCCCTTCTCTAGGTCCCCAATCCCCTACTTTCCCTGACAATAAACTTCCCTTATACTAGGTCTGTCATATGGTGAGATTTCTCAGTTGGACACCTTGGCATGGGCCCACAAGGTAACCCCCTTACTCCCGCTGCCTCCACATTACATCTCACAACACTGAGCAGTCGTGGGAACAGTAAGCGAGCGACTTTCCCTACTTTCCTTCTGGTGGCTATTTCCCCTTAACGTAAAATCAACGATAAACATGTCAATGAGCTGGGCACAGTAGTGCACGCCTTTAGTGACAGCAGTCTGGAGACAGAGACAGGCACAGATCTCTGAGTTCAAGGCCAGCCTATTGTACAAAGCAAATTCCAGGACTACACAGAGAAACCCTTCTCAAGGTTATCTTAATGAGCCCTAACTCTGCTTCATACCTAGCTTGTCCGAAAATTCTTTTCTGCTAAGTATTCTGAGTTTGTTTGAATGGAGATCTCTGTAAAGAACTCTGGTCCTGTGCATGCCTGTAACTTCAACATAGTGGTTCTCAACCTTCCTAATGCTGAGACCCTTTAGTACATGTTGTGGTAACCCCAACCACAAAATTACTTTGTTGCTACTTTATAACTACAAACTTGGTACTCTTGTGAGTCAGAATACAAATATCCGATATTCATGATGGATGGTCTTAGGTGACCCCCATGAAAGTGTTATTTGACACTTCCCCTCAAGGGGTCATGGCCCACAGGTTGAGAACCATTCCAACACTGTGTCTTCCCAGTTTCCAGCCTAGTTTTGTTGTTGTTGTTGTTGTTGTTGTTGTTTTTCTTTTTGTCTTTTTTTTTTTTAATGTGAGCTCCAAGCAGGCTTTCTAGGTCAGAACTAATGTTTGCCTCTTTTCCAGGCAGCTGGGGTTACTGGCAGGAGAGGGGAATGGGGAGGGGAGTGTCTCAGATGTGAATTTCGAAGAGAAGGGTGGTTAAAGGGTCAGGGAAGAAAAGGAGGGATAACAGACCTTCTCTTCCTTTTCCACTCTGTGTCCATCGCACACCAAAGCCTGTGGGTGGGAAGCAAAACCATGTGTTTCCATGCTGCAAAGACCACTTTCTTTCTCATGCAGTCTGGAAGCACAAGGTAAAACATCACAAGCCACAATTCTGCTTGCCCTGACCAGCCGCCATCTAAGCACAGCAGATGGAGTGGCAGTCTCCCCAGCCACCTCAGCCTGGACTCTGACCCAGCCTGTGGGATTGTGAGTGCTCATAACACCTCTCTCTGTTGAGCCACCAAATTATTGTTGTTGTTGTTGTCGTTGTTATTTTATTTTTATTTTATTTTCAGAAATGAACCTTGGGAACCCTGGGAAACAAGGCTTCACATTTCCAAGAGGCAGCTCTTACCCTGTTTCTTCTCCAGTGTCTCAGGCAAGGGCTGGCCATCTCTTTCAACTTGCTTCCCTGCCTCCTAGAAAACCTTCAGGCTCCTCATGCAAACAGAAGTCTTGGCAGCTTCCTTCTTGTGCCTTTGTGACATGTGACACGAGGACGTCACTTCTTCCTTTGCATGATTTTTTTTATAACTTTTATTTGGGTCTCATGTGTGATGGGTGCAGAGGGTGTCTTTTGGGAGTCGGTTCTTTTCTTCCACTTTGGGATCCAAAGAGTGAAATCAGTCAGCAGGCGTGGCAGCAAGCACCTCGACAGGCTAAGCCACCTCACCAGCCCTTCTTTCGGCTATTTTTCCTCAGTCACAACATCAGGCTTTAGGGAGACATTAAAATGAATTTGTTCTCTCTAGTTGATAATGTTCAAGGTGCAGTCACCCTATAAGCACACTGACCCCAGACAGCCACCAATAAAAGGTGGCCAGGTATGATTTATGTAGCCCAGGCTAGCCTTAAACTCACTACGTTATCGGGATAATCTTCTTGTGCACTGTGTAAAGGTTGTCTTTGTAGCGTTCAAATGCGGATTTCTGTACCAGCAGAGTGCTGAGCACTGTCTTGACATTAGTATTGTTATTTCCCTGAAACATGTCTCAGTGTTTCCTAGAGGTTCATCTCCATCACCTTCTGATTGGTCTAATGAAGAGCTGATGGCCTATAGCAGGGCAGGAAAGGCAGGACATCCGGACGGAGAGGAACTCTGGGAAAGAATCAGGTGTAGGGAATTTGCCAGACAGATATGGAGGGACTGAAGGAGAGGTAATGGACCACTTGGCAGGGCAGAAATTGGATTAAACAGGTTATCTGAGCTAGTTGGAAAAGAGCAAAGCTATAAGGCCTAAGCATTCATAAATAAATAAGAGTGTCTGTGTCATTATTGGAAGCTGGTGGGTTGAGACAGTCCAGTGATACTATGTAATCAAGGATAACCTTGAACTTTTTGATCCTCCTGCCTATACTTCCTGCTGGCTGGGATTCTAGGAGCACAACAACAGTAACAGTAACAGTTATTTTGTAGTTGTTATAAATAAAATGTGTTGGAGAAATGACTCCGCAGTTATGAGCACTTGTTGCTCTTGGCAGAGGGCTCAGCTTCAGTTCCCAGGATACACACAGTGGCTCACACCCGTCTGTAGCTCTAGTTAGGCACCTCACAAACATGGCCCACTTAGTGTGCACGCTAGCCAAACACTCATACATTTAAAGTAAAGAATAAATCTTGCCGGGTGGGGGTGGCACACCCAGAATTCAGGAGGCAGAGGCAGGTTGATCTCTGAGTTGGAGGCCAGCCTGGTCTACAGAGCAAGTTCCAGGACAGCCAGGAATATACACAAAGAAACAGTCTTGAAAAAAAAACTAATTAATTAATTATAATAGAGATAAGCTTGCTACATTGCTTATTTTATAGAAAGTAACTGTAATCTAGACTGGTTTTGAGCTGGCAGCCTCCTGCCTCAGCTTCCAGATAGTCTTCTTGATACTACATCAAAACTGTAAGTACTGATAAAATAGTATCAGAGATACATTCAGGAACAAGAGGCAAATTTCTCACGCCCTTAGTCCACCAAGGGCGCTAACCTTTGATTCTCACCCCTCCTTAGTAAGCAATGTATGGTGTATATCTGCCTCTATTTCCTTATAACTTATCACAAGGGAAAACCCAACCAGGTACAGGACAGCGCTATGATGCCTACAGAGACAAGCTGGCCATTGACATGTCTTACACAGGAAAGTCCCACCATGCAGAAGAAAGTTCATAAAGCACTCTCCAGTCCCCAAAGTCCCTGCCCCCCTCTGGCCACTTGGCAAAATGGCTTGCTGTCAGCAGCAGCCCGGTGCTGTGTCTTCTTCCTTAGTCCCATTTCTTCTTTCTTTCTTTCATCCTTTCTTTCTTTCTTTCTTTCTTTCTTTCTCTCTCTCTCTCTTTCTTTCCTTCCTTCCTTCCTTCCTTCCTTCCTTTTTTCCAGAGCTAAGGACCGAACCCAGGGCCTCATGCTTGCTAGGCAAGCGCTCTACCACTGAGCTAAATCCTCAAACCCCTTTGTCCCATTTCTAATAGAGCCTTTGCTTGGTAGCTCGTACTGAAGCCTCCTTTTTTATTTCTGTGATCACTGGGACGAGCTCTCTGACATTCGGGACCATCTGGCGACTCTGGTGGGTGTGGGAGATGATGCCAGGGCAGGTGCAGTGCACTAAACCCCAGACCTCCAGACATCATCTCCTCTGGCAGCTAGGCAACCTCCCTGGTTTGCTCTTCCTCAGAGTAGGGCTGTAATGTCCCCAGCAGGGGAGGAGACATTAGTGCCCCTCCCTTCATCAGTTAGAACATTTGGACAATGGGCCCCAAGGAAATTCCCTCAGAAACCCCATGCTGGGAGAGGCAAAGGCAGGTGATCTATCTCTCTCCCTCTTCCCTCCTCCCTCTACCCTACCCTTTCCCTCTTTCCAAATACCAAAGCGCATAAGCCACACCCTTTCTTGCCTTTCTTGGCAGCTGGGGAATTCCCAGGGCGCAGGAGATCTAGTGGCCGAGAGCTAGCTAGCGGCTGACTCCACAGCATGTAGCCCTGGAACCCAGAGAGATTCTAGACTCTGGCTGAGGAGCAAGAACACACCCACTTTTTCCTGGAATTCTTTCCTCTTCTCTTAATTCTCATTCAAGTTAGGTCAGAAGATGCTGGCCTGTGGTATTTAAGTTGGGGCACAGGACTTTGTCCCTTTTGGAGCTTGGTATCAAATGTCCTACAGGTTACGATGCCATAGCCCTGCTGTGTTCAAGCCAAGAGGTGGCAGGAGGCAGACCTCCCTAAGACTGGCTGTCCTGGGTTAAAATCACTGGCAGCGACTAAGGTGACATGTGAAAGTCCCTTGCTGTGGTTTATTTTTATAGTTTTTTTTCTTTCTCTTTCTCATCTTCCTTTCCACACTGGCTCCCATTTCCCACAAACCTGTCTGCTTTCATAACCTCTGAACAGCCTTTGGGGAAAAGAATTTCACACACACACACACACACACACACACACACACACACACACACACACACACACACACAAATGTCCGAGTGCGTGTGCACCACCCCAATGGCAGTGCTGGTGACAAATGTTATAAATAAAAGAACTTTGGCCAGAAAAACCCAAGCTGAAAGGTAGGTTTCCGTTTACCAGGAACTTCCCTTAATCCCTTATTTGCCAGGATCTCTTATCTACCTCAGGCAAGGGCATCTAGTTCCTGGTCAATAACGTTTGTATCTCTTGAAGCCCCTCTACCTTTGCTGACTGCGGTATAAAATCTGCTTGCCTTTCACCATTTTGCATTTCTCTCTGCCCACCCCACCCGCAGAGGTAGCCTGGGCAGTTTGGTCCCTAATAAACCTTTCCTTTTACCTATGAGAGATCTAGTTTGGTGGTTTCATCATGTCTTCCCTTGAACAATGCAGCGCCGACCTATCAGCACGAGATCCAGACCCTTGTACTGCCAACTAGGAGCTAGAGTCCAGTCTCTGTAAGTCAGGGCTCTACACTCACTGGTTCTGCTTCTAAAACACCTTACACTAGGACTGGAGAGATGGCTTAGAGATTAAGAGTACTGGTTGCTCTTACACAGGACCAGAATTCAGTTCCCAGCACCCGGATAGTGGATCATGATGGTCTGTAACTCCATTTCCAGTGAATCTGATGACCTCTTCTGGCTTCTGTGGGCACCAGTCATGGTAGTGGTGTGTAGGCATACACTCAGGCAACATTCACATACATGACATAAAAAAGGAGTAAGTCCTCAAACCACCACCCTGTACTACTGAGTTTGGTTGTTTCTTTTTGGTGTTAGTTCAGTCAGGGTCTTGTGTAGCCCAGGCTAGCCTTAACTCCTTGATCTTCCTGCTTTAATCTCCCAAGGGCTGAGATCATAGGCATGGGCCACCACACCTAATTCGTTTTTACTTTGTAAGGCCATCTGAGTACCCTAATTGGACCACATTCAGGAGGTCTGTAGGGAAGAAATGAAGCTTTTCTTCGCTGTGTAACTGGGTAGAAGGAAGGACATGTAAACCAATAAATTATGGCAGACGGCATCCAATGATCACTCAGGAAAGAGACAGCCCAGCTGTACTCTCCTTTTCAAAAATTTATTTTTATTGCTTTTAATTCTCTACAATGTGTGCATGCGCACAGGTAGTCACAGAGGCCAGAAGAGGGCATTAGAACTGGAGTTACAGGTAGTTGTGAGTTGCCTGATGTGGGTGCTGGAACCAATCTCGGGTCTTCTGGAAAGAGCAGCAAGCACTCTTAACCACTATGACATCTCTAGCTCCTATCTTTTTCTGATTTTTGCTATGAATTTGGCTGTTTGCTTCTGGAGGACAGGTGGTCAAAGCTGGCTTCTTGGGGTAGAGCTATGATCCCAGGCTATAATAGTTAACTAATGAAAGCCTGGCATCTCTGTTTCATTTGGTGTCTGGATTTTGGAGGCAGAGAGACAAATCACTGTCCTTAACTTTTCCTCTTGAATCATCCTGAACTCCAGGAAGAGCAATTTTTTTTAAAGACAGATTATACCCCCTTCCCCATGTCTGCACTCTCAACAATGAACAGGTGACTGACAGATTAACAACAACCTATTGGATCACCTTGCAGAACGGAGCTAAGTCAATGAAGGGATGGACCACGCCTTGACACCCCTTAGTTATGCACACCTCTGGTCATTGGAAGGTAAACCTCATGTCAGCGTCCTGAAGAGGGACTTGAGGTCATTGTGAGGCAGGACAGGAAGACAGGAAACACTTCTGAGACCATGGAAAGGAAAGCACAAGAACAGAATCTGGTTTGCCTTTCCTGCTCATAGAATTAAAAATTTCCAGCAAAGTAAAGCAGAGTAAAGGCAAAGTTGCTCTCAGAGGCAACTTTCATTTCCCCGAAGACAGGAAGTGCTTACTCAAGGTTGCTAGCCTTAGGTAAGCAGATGGTGCTTACTCAAGGCTTCCAGCCTGTCCTCCTTTCCCAAGCCTTCACACTCACCTCACAACTTTGACTTTTCTTTTTTTTTTTTAAGATTTATTTATTTTTTGTATACGATTACACACACAGATCCCATTACAGATGGTTGTTAGCCATCATGTGGTTGCTGGGACTTGAACTCTGGACCTCTGGAAGAGCAGTCAGTGCTCTTAACCGCTGAGCCATCTCTCCAGCCCACAACTTTGACTTTTCACTTTGTTGTCCTAGAACTCAATCTGTAGACCTCAGACTCGATCTGTAGACCTCAGACTCGATCTGTAGACCTCTGGCCTCAGACTCAGAGATCCACTTGCCTCTGCCTCCCGAGTGATGGGGGCAAAGACCAACGCTATGCTCAGCCTAGATACTTCTAAGTTTTAGCCATGTTGCAAGGTACACTCTTTGAGCAGTGTTAAAAGGTGAAAGGGGGTTCTTAACTTTTAAAGATGTAACCTCAGAGCCATCAAAATCCTCCATCCATCTCCACTGTAAAGAAATCTCCCAGGCTGGAGAGATGGCTCAGTAGTTAAGAGCATTGACTGCTCTTCCAGAGGTCCTGAGTTCAAGTACCAGCAACCACATGGTGGCTCACAACCATCTGTAATGGGGATCCGGTGCCCTCTTCTGGTGTGTCTGAAGACAGTAACAGTGTATTCACATACATTAAACAAGTAAATCTTTTTTAAAAAAAAATCTCCCCAGGACTCTCCCAGAGAAGCTACACTACTTTCAGGTTCTTTCCTCCTTCCTCCCTCCAGGCACCTTTTCTCCTTTTAGTTAATCCAACTTTGGTTCATACTTGGCTCACCTTGACATTCATTTCTTTGTCAAAACCGTGGAGTTTGCCTGGGTGGAGTTCTCCAAAATGACTCCCTCAGACAGGTGACAGTGTGACTTGGAGATTTGTCTCTTTTGCTGATGACAACTAGACCGTTTTAATTGCTCTCCCTACTAACATGACCACCCTGACTAAATCTTGCTCTGCATTTCACAATGACTTGCCTTTTCAACTGTTTTTGGGAGGGGGGAGCAGGCGGGGATGGGTGACTAAAACTAACTTGTTGGGGCTACAAGAGTCCAGTCTTTTACCTGAAAAACTTCAATAACAAAGGAGTCAGTCAATGCCCAGGAGAGCCTTTCGTTTAAACATTTAAAACAAAACAAACAACAAAACTAGGTTTAGCTTTAGGGATCTTCACTTCCCCACACTGGGGTTCATTTTTCCAAACAGTATACGCAATGACCCAGGGTGCATTGGGATGGGAGACGAGGGACGGTTCAAGAGCAGGGGCTGATAGTGTGATGATGGTGTCTCCTCCAGATCGAACACGTCTGTCATCATTCTGAAGCAGATGATTGGGGAAGATCCCACTAGACCATCGCAAGAGGGGATTTATCAGTATTTCATCCAGGAAGGAAGGGGAAAGTCCCAAATGAGACTCCTGAGATTCCCATCACAGCTGCTGAGAGTGGGACCTCGCAATGGTAACTCACCTGCCCATGCTCCTGATAGAGCTGGGTAAAGACGCTTCTCTGAAGAATGCTCCTTTCCCACAGCTGCTTGCTGACCTCCATTGCTGACCCTAACTTGGAAGTAATAGCGTTCTTCTGTGTTTCTGTGCTCCAGGTATCTGCCAGCAATTACACTTTGCCCTGCCATTTTTCTCTCAAGCTTCCTTCTGCCTCCATTTAAAACATTCTTTTATCAACATGACGAAGAACCAGCAAAAGGGAAGTCCAACTTCCCAGAAACATGCATCTTACTCCATACTTTGGTTGAGCTATAAAGGGACATCACATCATGCATGGGACACCTGGGAACACCCATCTGGTAACATCCTCTGTGTGATGCAGACAAGTTCACTGGCTTATTCAAGCTGGACTTATTCAGAGTCCTTTCTTCCATCTGTCTGCGCTCTCTCTCTCTCTCTCTCTCTCTCTCTCTCTCTCTCTCTGGGATAAAAAGATGTGTCTTTGTGTCTCCCCAAGAAAAGATACACAATAGCTAGTTATCAAGGTTTGCAGACTAACCTTGGGACAACATACAGAAACTCAGAGAAGACCCCGAATCCAGACAGCGTCTACATCACTGGCTTATTGGGGAAAGATGGACAAAGTGACAACCCTCCTGTTGGCCATTCCCAACATTACACTGCAAGTGTGTCAAGCTAGAAATCCAGATACCCGTGTTCCCAATCTCTACCGAGCCCTGCAGACACCAGTGTGTGGAGACCACTTGAGCAAACCTATTCCACATGGCCACACTTAAAGATGTCCATTTTCATTGCCCCAGGCTAAATGGTTTACAGAGTTTTATTTTAAAAGTCATTGGAGGGTTGGGGATTTAGCTCAGTGGTAGAGCGCTTGCCTAGGAAGCGCAAGGCCCTGGGTTCGGTCCCCAGCTCCGAAAAAAAGAACCAAAAAAAAAAAAAAAAGTCATTGGAAAGCCCAGGTATACAGTAAGTGCTTAGTGTTGCTTCTGTGCCACAGAAGCAATGCCTATCCTCCTTTCAGCTCTGCCCCCAAAGTGAGCTCACTGCCCTTATTTACTTGAGCCCCACAGTTAGAAGGATGACCTTCAGGATTCACAGGCTCTGAGGGTGGGTTCCTAGCACTCAGCCCACACTGCTGTCTGGGTGGAAAGGGAAATGTGGCTAAAGTTTCCCCAATAAAGCATTAAGATCTAATCTTACTGCACCCTCGGGCCAGTGAGATGGCTGGTTAGGTAAAGGCGTTTGCCACCAAGCCTGATGGTCTGAGCACTTTGTCATATAAAACAAGCACTCAATAAAAATAAAAAATACATAGATAACAAATGAATGAATGAATGAATGAATGAATGAATGAATGAATACATACATACATACATACATACATACATACATACATACATACATACATACCCTGTCCAGGCTCTGAGTATCTTTCCTGGGGCGCCCTCCCTCTCCTCCTCCTCCTCCTCCTCTTCCTCTTCCTCTTCCTCCTCCTCCTCCTCCCCCCTCCCTCTCTCTGATTTTTATTATGTATACAGCATTCTGCACCCATGTACGCCTGCAGGCCAGAAGAGAGCACCCGATCTCATTATAGTTGGTTATGAGGAATGGAACTCAGGGCCTCTGGAAGAGCGAGTGCACTTGACCTCTGAGCCATCTCTCCCGGTCCCCAGGCTGATCTCTTGATGAATTCCTCTAAAACTGAAGATTGTCTAGGTCTTAGTTACATTACTAATGAGGACGTTGTAAGAGACTGCTTTGGGGCACACACTATACCTGGGCTAGTCATTTATAATAAAACTAGGAGCACTGGTACACACTGGTAAGTATGCTATATAATTCTTTATCTTTTGATAATCTTCTAGATTATTTGTATGTATGTGGGTAGGCGCACCTGAGTCAAGGTGCCTGCAGGGTCAGAGGTGTTGGGTCCTTCTGGAGCTGGAGTTACAGGCAGTTGTAAGCTACCAGATGTGGATTTAACTCTGGTCAATGCTAGAGCAATAGGTGTTCTTAGCTACTGAGCCATGGCTCCAGCCCCATAATAATGTATGTTTTAAATTACTGTTGTTGTTATTATGGTTATCACTGTGTGTGTGCATGATATGTGAACTCTGGTACATGTATGCCATGGTTCTCATGTGGAGATCAGAGGATGGCTCTGTGGAGTTAGTTTTCCCTTTGCTCCTTAACACAGAATCAGGGGATCAAACTCGGGTCATCAGGTTTGTGGCAATACTTGTGCCAGCTCCTAGGAGGTAAGTCTTGCAGGGGCCAATTAAATCTCCTGCTCGATAGGGTGGCTTTGTTTACCATGAGGTCACATTACAGTCCTTAACTAAAGCCCTCAAAAACACCCGAGATGCACGGAGATGCACACAGTCAGGATGAGAAGATGTTCATATTAAAGACCACACCCTGTGAGAAGAGGAAGGCTGGAAGGCTGGCACCGGATATGGCTTCATCTGTGCCTGGCTTCTGGCACTTGGGTAGCCATCACTCTACTTCAGTCTTATGCTAATTTAACACACTTGGGGAGGGTGACTTCTCTACACTGTCACTTCCAAGTCAAACTAATGCTGCCCATAGTTCACCCACTGCAGACAGAGCCCATGCCACTGCTCTCCTCCTCATCCTATCGGGTAGGGGCAGCAATGCAGGGCAGCTCTGACGTCAGACCCACCATTTCCTTAAGAACAAGAAGGAAAGGCCAGGGAAGACAGCTCAGCGCAATGATTAAGACCTGAGTTCAAACCCCCAATGTCCACATAAAAACTGGGCTCACTGGTACACACCTGAAACCTGGGTGGTGTATGTGTGGCAGGAGGGCATGAGTGAGATCCCCAGAATCTGCTGGCTAGCCACTCTCATCAACCAGTGACCTGTAGGTTCAGGGACAGACCCTGTCTCAAAATGTCAAGTAGAAGCAGTAGAGGAGAAACTCAACACAAACCCCTGCCCTCCTTGTGCACATGTATACACAGGTACCTGCATATGTATGTGTCCACACACACATGCACACACACACACACACACACACACACACACACACACACACACAAGACTAGAGAAGACATCTTGGAGAAGGATAAAATAATAGGAATGCATTCATGGGGACTCAGTTTTTCTCCCTCACTTTCAATAAATGAAATAATCCTGTCTCCCAGCCCTTATTTTATCACCCCACAGATACAGGTCGATGCCCTATGTCATAGGGATAACCTGGCCACTGATCTGTATCTTATGAAGTTCTCTGAAACCCCCCTCATAACAAACCTGTGAGCGGCAGCCCCCGGTCCTCAAATCAGTATTAGTTCTTTTTCCTCAGCCCCATTCTGATTATCAACTCTGCCCAAGGCCAGGCGTGGTGGCACAGGGGGCTACTTTACCCCTGTGGTCACTAAAGGTGAGGATTGGTCCCTGGGTTCAGGAGGGTTGGACAGTAATGGAGATGGCGGGCCCTCAGCTTTGCTTTTGCCCTTTGCCTTGCAGTCATCTGGGAGGGCAAACCTGTGGCCCTGGTCATCTCTGAGGAACGATCCTTCCTGGCAAGCAGGTGTCTGATTCACCCAAGTCCTTAGCATTGCTTGACAGCATATGGTGAGGAACAAACCAGACTCACAGACTAGCAGTCAAGAAGGAATAGCAGAGGGCTAGAGAGATGGTTCTGCGGAGAGCACAGCTTGCAGAAGACTCAGGTATGGTTCCCAGCACTTACCTCAGACGGCTCACACTGCCTGTAACTTCAGTTCCAGGGAGCCCAAGGTCCTCCGGCCTCTGAGCGCACCTGCACGCACGTGGCATACACAGAATAAAAGTCCCCTTTTTGGGATGGAGAGATGGCTCAGTGGTTAAGAGCATTGACTGCTCTTCCAGAGGTCCTGAGTTCAATTCCCAGCAACCACATGGTGGCTCACAACCATCTGTAATGAGATCTGATGCCCTCTTCTGGTGTGTCTGAAGACAGCTACAGTGGACTTATATATAATGAATAAATCTTTAAAAAAAAAAAAACCTCCCTTTTAAAAGAAGAAATAGTAAGAGCCAACAGATGACTCAGCAGATAAAGGCATTTGCCACCAAGCCTGATGACCCGAGTTCAATCTCTGGGACCCACACAGAGGAAGAAGTGAACGATCTCCTGCAAATTGTCCTGACTCGAACATTTATCGTGGCTTGCATATTCTCACATGTGTACACACACAAATACATACATGTAATAAGAGGAAGAAGAAGAACAACAACAACGAGGCAGCAGTGGCAGCAGGAGTAGCAGCAGCGGCAGCAGCAGCAGGCTGCTGTGACACACCTGCATCTAAGTGTCTGGGAGGCAGAGAGAGAAAGTGCTGAAAGTTCAAAAGTTCAAGACCTGCCAGGGTACACAAGGAAATAAAAAGAGGAGGAAGAAAACTCTGAGCTTTCACAACTGGACACACGTGCTTCAGGACTGTCAGCCACCTCTGCATAGACAGAGGTCACATCACCCTGCATAGTACAAGGACACAGGCAGGCGCTAGCTCTTCCTGCTGGCTGAGTGCTGCACAAATACTCAATCCCAGTGTGGCTTCTCTGCATCTTCAGGCTACTTCGCCCACTTGGGCCACTTCTCCCAGGACCTGCTCTCCTCTACTGTGAGGACACACTGTGGCGCAGAGCCTGGACCTGCTGGTGTCTACCCTGGCTGCTTGCACCTCGGTAGATGTTTCCCCACCGTAAGGATCAGGGCTTCTGCTTTGAGCATGTTGGGAGGGAATGTCAGGTAGAACTGACTGATGGATGCAGCATGGCACAAATAGAGGGCTTGTGGGACTCTGAGAGGGAACAAGACGACCTCACAGCTGAGTCACTGAAGAGGACAAGGAGCTGGGGAAGGGCAGCACGGCGGCTTCCTTGCACGGTCACTGTGCACGAAGCCAGTGTGAGGCATCTCACTGTCACCACACCCGGGCTCACCCAGGAGGCGCCGGTCAGAAGCTGTGTACCCTGGCTGGGATTCAGATCCACAGCTGCCTGGTTCTCAAGCCTGTTCTTTTTCTCCTATACAGGTGGTCATCTGAGGGGACATCCCTTCTGGGGCTCAGAGGTCGGTAACGGGACCTCCAGAATAAATTAATTGCCTTCAGAGCAAAGTAAAAGAACAGATAGGCAAAAATTAGAAACACAGAGAAG
Organism: Rattus norvegicus; assembly: GCF_021556685.1. Taxonomy (NCBI): domain Eukaryota; kingdom Metazoa; phylum Chordata; class Mammalia; order Rodentia; family Muridae; genus Rattus; species Rattus norvegicus. The sequence goes on along the minus strand of NC_141543.1, from coordinate 69,660,354 downwards.
AAGCAAAAAAACACCAAATTCTCCCCAAATTGTGTATCGTTTCTGTCTGGAAAAGCAGACATAAAAGATGCTGGGGACATGGCTGCAATGATGAGAAACCACCTGACCAAATGTCAGCTATGATTTCTGCTTTCAGTCAACAAGATCAAAGACTACTCCAGAACTGATGCTGCTCTGTAGTTCCAAAAGCAGAGAGGTCTCTCAGTCCCACGTGTCTCCGGGGCGGCTGTGCTCTCGCTGTGAGCTCCAGGTACTCAGTTTTGTTTCTTATACTGCAAGACAGAGATGAGACACAGGTGAGGGAAGCCAGCGGAGGAGGCTCTGTAGTGTTGCACAGGTCTCGCCATGCCCGCAAGGGTTTCTGGGAGGTGGTGAGACTCCATCGGGAGGCCCCTCACTGTCTCGTCTTGAGTTGGTTGGTGCCTAGACCCTTCTTGCTTGCTGGGAAAGCTGAGGGGCTCATGGGAGGAGGACTGGGAGGCTGAGGGTGCTGGGACTGAGCATAGAGCTCACCACGGCTGGTCCGTATTCTGAATCGTGTTTGTGGGAGAAAAGTCCCAGGCAGAGGAGACCCTCAGAAGTTGAGGGTCCCCAGCCAATCACCGAGGTTTTCCTTTTTCTGTTTTTTGATTTTTTTCTGTCAGGGATAAACTCCCAGGGCTTCTGCACTAGGCAAGCAATCTACCACTGAGGTCAATGCCCTGTCAAAGTCTGATTTTTACAAGGTGGATTTTAAACCCTATATCTGGAGCATCTGAGTTAGGAGGACGAGGATCTGGGGGTTCACTCCAGTTCTGCCTTTTCCCACCTACAATCTAGGTGTTGGTCCTAGACAGCATCCTAGTCTTGGTCAACTTCACACAAACTCGAGTCACTGGAGGCAAACTCAGCTTAGGAAGTGCTTCTACCGGATTGGCTGTCTGTGAGGCATTTTCTAAGGATTTGTTTATTTTTGTTTATATGAGTACACTGTCCCTGTCTTCAGACACACCAGAAGAGGGCATCGGATCCCAATGCAGATGGTTGTGAGCCACCATGTGGTTGCTGGGAATTGAACTCAGGACCTCTGGAAGAGCAACCAGTGCTCTTAACCATTGAGCCATCTCTCCAGTCCGGCATTTTCTTAATAAATGGTTGATACAGGAGGGCCCCAGCCTACTGCGGGTGGTGCCACTGCCAGGCAGGTGGTCCAGGGGTGAATTAGGTAGCTGTGGAAGCCACAGGAACCAAGCCGGTTAGCAGGCTTCCTCAGCGGTCTGCTCCAGTTCCTGCTTTGGAGATGGACTGTAGTCTTTAAGCCAAATAAACCCTTTCCTGCCCCAGGGAGCTTTCTGTCAGTGTTTTAATCACAGTAACAGAGAACAAACTAAGACACCACCTCCAAGACAGCCTCCCTCCAAGCCAAATACCGCTATGCCATGCCGGACAGTAGAGCTGTCCTTTCAGGGAAACACAATAGTCCCTGTGCCTGAGTCAGCTCGCTCAGCACTGACTGGCAGTGACTGGCCTTTCAGGATTAACGGTGACCCTCTCACCTTGCTGGGGGGGGGGGGGGGGGGAAGCAACCATAAGAGATTATCTTCCTACCTGGGAGGAGAGCAGGCACCTCCGTTTTCAACCGTGATGCGCAAGCGCCCTCTACCGGCTGAGGGGGGTTACAGACTTGCCATTCCAGGGCACAGGCCAGAGCTAAGCAAAGCGCTTACCTTGTTCATGATCCAGTCGGCATCTTCAATGGCTCTTCTAATAATCTGCTGGATTCTCTCGGGGTTGTCTTCGTCTGAGTGAACTTGGAAACTCTGTAAGATTCAGCATAAAAGGTCACAGCCAGGTGAAATTCAGAGCTTCAGAGCCCAGTCCCAAGAGACTGTGGGGTGCTATTCATCTCTTAACTCTGCTGAGGTGTGCTCATCCGGCACAGCCTGCACTTCAACTGCGGCGTTTGAGCCCTAGTCTGTTTGATAGCAGAACTGGCTGTGCAGCCAGCAGGGAGGATGAAAAGGAGACCCAGCCACCGGGCACACGGGTTATTTGGCAGTGATCGGGGCCAGGGGGAACCACAATCTTTGGGTTTGATTTGCTCAGCACAGGAATCTACATTCATCAAAGTCTGCTGGGGAGGCATTGGCCTCGCTGCCACCAGGTGCTGGTGCTGGGGAAGCAATGGGGAAGGGAGGGAAGGCATAGGGGTAAAATCCTGGGGAAATCCAGCAGGGCTTCTGACCAGTGACCTGAGATTTGAATTCATTTGTGTGAACCTCAGGATTCTTCCAAAAGATTGGAGTCTTCCCTCCCTTATCTGTGCTCCCAAACCCACAATCACTCTCCTACTCATCCCAGGAGCTTACTCCATGCCTGTCCAGGAAGTCTCCCCTCACTGCCCCAAAGATAATTACTGCCCTCTATTCCCTCAGCCCTCTATTGCTACCACTGTTTCTCTCTTACTTTTTGAGTCAGGATCTCACTATATAGCCTTGGCTAGCCTGAAACTCAATATGTAGACCTGGCTGGCCTTGAACTCAGAGAGATCCACCTACTTCTGCCTCTTGAGTGCTGGGATTAAAGATGTGTGCCACCACAACATAGGTGTATGAAATGTATTTTTTAGCTCTTTATTTGGAAATCATTTCCCTTTTTTTTTTCTTTTTTTTTTTTTTCTTTTTTTTCGGAGCTGGGGACTGAACCCAGGGCCTTGCACTTGCTAGGCAAGCGCTCTACCACTGAGCTAAATCCCCAACCCATCATTTCCTTTTTTAAAGATTCATTTATTATGTATACAGCAATTTGCCTGCATGTATGCCTGCATGCCAGAAGAAACCACCACATCCCATTATAGATGGTTATGAGTCATCATGGAGTTGCTGGGAAATTGAACTCAGGACTTCTGGAAGAGCAGACGGTGCCCTTAACCTCTGAGCCATCTCTCCAGCTCCGGAAATCACTTCTTATAACACTGTTAAATTTGTATGATTTTGTTTGTGATGTGGTGTTTCTCCTGTGTGTATGCCTGTGCAGTATACGGGTGGCTAAAGAATAGAACCTGGATCCTCTGGAAGAGCTGTAGTGCTCTTAACCTCTGAGCCGTCTCCTCAGCCCCGGAAGTGGTTTCTTATAGAAAGGTAGTATAGGGTGTACAGGACTCACGACGGTTGTTAACCCTTGGTCTTGCTGGGTTTATCATCTGCTCTAAAGAATCTTCTAAAGTAAGTTACAGGCACTATGCCTTGTTCCCTAAAACCCTCACTGTGTGCTTCCTGACAAAGGGACCCTCTGATGTAACCACAGCAACCAAAACTCAGACAAATCACCATCGATTCAACCGTTACCTAATCCACAGCTTAGGATCCAGGTCAAGCCTTCCACTTGCGACATCATTGTAGTCTCTGTTAATCTAGGCTGCTTTCCCTTGTGGTGGTCCATAAAACTCTGTTCTGTTTCTATTTATTTATTGTTTTTATGATAGGTCCTCTTTCTGGGACCTGGGGTACTTAATCCTCTTGTCTCTGCCTCCCCAGTGCGGGATTCTAAGTGCAGGCCGCCAAACTGGCCTTCCTGGGTGCTGAACTCTGGTCCTCATGTTGTATGGCAAGCATTTTATCAACTGATTTCTCTCTCCTGTGTCTACCCAGTCTGCTTTAATCTCCTTGGAGTGGTGTCATTCAGGCCCTAGCGCAGCGCTGAGATGCCAATGGATACAGCCTCTGTGCTGCCATAGACAGAAGCCAGAGGCCAGCCGCCCACATTGGCAGTGCTCCCTGGCACCCGTGGCTCCGGCCCCGGCACACACCTCGCCCAGACTTGCTCGCACCTGCCTGACGGCGTGCTTGTAGTGCTCCTGGATGCCCTTGGTTGGCAGCTGCCGGCAGCAACGCAGTAAGTAACGGTACAGCTGCAACGGCGTCTGGACCAGCTCCGCCCCCCGCAGAGGGGCCATGTGCGAGCCCCAGCCCTGAAAAACACAAAACACCACGTTCTTACCTGTCGGCACAGAGGCTAGGCCCCCTTGAGGCCCAACCCCTGAAGCTTACACCCTGAGCTGGGGCCAGCCTTAGCATGCAGCAGGCCCGTGAGGACCTAATGCAAGTATAGAAGGAAATGAGCCACCTCAGCCCGGAGCCTTGCTAAAGCTCAGCTTCGGGTGCCAGGTGAATCGAGGAAATGAGCAGAAAACCCCAGGTGGCAACCGCCAAGGCAGGGACATGCTAGTGAGGGCAACAGGCAAGAGGGCAGGAAGCCTGAGTTTCCAAAGCACTGGCAAGACCAAGGCTCCTGTACGAAACAGTGTTGGGCCCTAGTCACATAGATGCATGTTAATGAGATACTCAGCAGGTCAGAATGCACATAGTGGTTCCCATGAAGAAGCAGCTACAGATGAAGTGACCAAAGGGAGCCAGGACTGGGGGTGTGACTTCATGTTACTGAGTCATTAGTAACAACGAGCATAATATTCATTTAACATACAAAGTGATGCAAACATACGAAAACTAAGCACAGAGAGGTAAGGTAACTTGCCCGAACTCACACAGCTGACAAAAGGTCTGTCTGAGATTTAAACCTTGGCATTCTGGCTCCAGCGTTCAGTAATAAAAGAAAGGGGGCCTGCAGCCTTCTGTGAATTTCAGGCCAGCCAAGACTATACAGTGACACACTGCCTTAAAAATAATTTTTGTTTGTTTGTTTTAGGGCCTAGAAAGATGGTTCTGCAGTTAAGAATACTTGCTGTTCTTCCAGAGGACTGGGGTTCAGTTCCCAGCACCCACATGGCTGCTTACACTGTCTGTTACTTCTGTTACATCCAGGATCTGATGCCTCTTCTGGCCTCCAGAGACACCAAACATACACAAGGTACACACACATACATGCACACACGTTCATGCATTCTCACATACAAACGTTCCTGCACACACACAAGTTCGTGCACACACATGTCCGTGCACATACACGCGCGCATGCGCGCACACACACAAAAGCAAAAACACTCATGCCCATTAACATAAAACATAATTAAACTCTTTTAAATATTAGGGGGAAAAGATGCTATTAACATACGAGTATCCACAGGGAGCCATTTGGCAAGTTTCCCACGCCCACCTCTGCAGGAATCACCACAATGAGGAGCAAGCCCACCCACCCAAAATTACCTCTGCCCTCCCGCCAGCTCCTCACTTCCCAGCCACCAGCAGTTTCCCATCCCAGGCCCCTTCCCGTGTTCCCAATGGAATGGTCTGCCATGCCTCCTTTTGTGTCTAAGGAATCCATTTATCTATCTTCTGTGTCTCTGTCTGTCTATCTATTTTGGTTTTTCAAGACAGGGTTCTTTGTAGGCCTGGCTGTCCTGGAACTGACTCTGTAGACTAGGCGGGCCTCGAACTCAGAGATTTGCCTGTGTCTGTTTCCTTTCCTCAGTGCTGAGGCTGAAGGCACCCACCACCACCTGGCTTCCATATTTTGAAATTTTGAATCTGTTTTTCAGCTATTACATAAATCGTAAGAATTATGGACATTTATGGAGTACCATGCGATATTTCAAAATATGTTTCCATTGTGTTTTTGTTTTTTTAAGAGATTATTTTCTTTAATTATAACATGAATGTATCTGTGGTATGCACACGTGAGTACTGGTGCCCAAAGAGGCCAGAAGCATCAGGTTCCCTGGAGCTGGAGTTCCAGGCAATTGTGAGCCAGCTGATAAGGATTCTAGAAACTCAACTCAGGTCCTCTGGAAGAGTAATGTGAGCTCTTAACCACTCCATCGTGTGTGTGTGTGTGTGTGTGTGTGTGTGTGTGTGTGTGTACATGTGTGTGTACATGTGTATGGACATGTGTATAGACGCGCATGCACACGCGCACCCTCAAAGTTAGAGGACAACTTGCAGGAGTCAGTGCTCTTTCCATGAGGTGAGCTTGAGTTTTGAACTTGGGTCATCAGGCTTAGAAGCAGGCACCTCCCTTTACCTGATAGAGCCATTTCATTTTGTGGCCCAGCTTTGTCTATGGGTGTTTCTAAATGGTAGGCTCTAAAATACAAAGATTTGTTAGCCTTCCATTTAGTGCCTGCAGCGCTGATCTTGCCCGGGTGCCTGCTGTTCCAAAGGCTCTTGCCTGAGCTGTGTCACAGCACCCTGTCTGGTACCCAATGTCAGTCTATTCTCTTCCACTCTTGATACCGAGTGAGCTCTGACCCACTGTTCTGGATGCATCCATGTCAACCCTGGGAATATTCAACAGAATCTCCAGCTCTCTACAGCTCTGCATGGCGGTGGCTCCCTTCCCAGCCCTTCAGTGGAAGCCCTTTCTCACTGCCCACACCCCACGCTCCGTGGGAGTGAATCACTCTGCTGCCATGCAGGGAGCTCTCACAACTGAGCTGAGCCCAAGACTCAGCACTGTGCCGGCCCCCAGCAAGCTTCCCACTGGCTGATCGATCCTGTTATCTCCTCACTAGGGGCTTCCTGTCTAGGGGGTAGAGGCTTCTTGTGTGCCAGATGGGAAAACTCAAAGGGACTGAGTGACTGGAGTTAGCTTTAGAGTTGCAAAGGCTGCGGAGAACATCATCAGGAGAGCTAGACACTAGAAGTGTGGAACACCCCTGCACTAACATGGGAACTGTGATAGGCTGGGGTCAGAGGCACCAACATTCTATTTCAAGAATATGTTTTCTTTTCGGAGCAGTACACGCTTATCTCCACAGCTGAATTAGCCTGTGCCTCATGGTTCTTCTGGCTTTTGCTCTGACACTGAAGCTGACCAGCAAATGTCCACCCCCATCTAGGTAGAACACTTGCCCAGCATTCAGGAAGTTCTGGACTCGATCTCTAACACTGCAAACAGAAAGCATGCTGGTGCAGGCCTGATACCCCAACACTAGGGAAATGGCAGCAGCAAGATCACAGGGTCATCCTTGGCTATGTATGCAGTGGGACAGCCTGGGTTACATGTCTCAAAAAACAAACCAAAACGAAAACCACTTCTATGACCCATTTCAATGGTTCCAGCTGTAAGGAAATCTGAACAGGACAGAGCTCTTCAAGTCCCTGCTCTCACCAGTCTGACTGGCCCTGCTTTAGCCTAGCCGTCTGAGGGGAACTCCAGAAGCCGTGATGGGCAGGACCCTGAAGGGCAACCACAGAGGACACACTACAGTCCCAACAAGACAGGCGGCTCCCCTGACAGGCCTCCCCAGACTATATAAAGTGCTAATCAAATATTGTAAAATGCTAGTCCCGAACAGATGGTTACCATCTGCAGTCCTCAAACTTAACATTTGGAAAGAGCACAAGTTTGCCTCACTGCTTTAAAACCCAAGCAATACTTAGTAACCAACCCAGCAAGTATGGGCGGAGGATTATTTTCAGCTCAATTCTATTACTTAGTCATTCTCAGTAATAACCAGTAGAGAATACGTGTGTGGGTCTACTGAGAGGAGCTGAACTAAAAGATGTTTTAATTTAATTTAAAGTGTGGGTTTACTATTATTCAGGGGGGGTCATGAACCTCCCAGCGCCATTACCAAAACTATAGTCAAACCCCTGACCCTGGGAAATACTCTTATTCTGCCCTTTGGACTTGACCTCGGACCCAACCTCAGCTATGCCCCGTGATAGCACCATCTTCCAGGCAGCCATGCTAAGATCGCCCCTCGAAGCCCAACCTGTCCCCTTCCTTCTATCCCCAAGCCATCGGCTTTGAAATCCTGTCAAATTCTACCTCTCTGTGCCGCTTAGGTTCACAGCTCCTTCTAGAGCAGATTCCTCCTGTCTCACCTGGCACAGTCTAGGGCTGCCTCCCTGCCTTTCGTCCATTTCCCTGTCTGCTCTTCACCACACAGCCCAAGAGGACCCAAACACAGATTTCAGGGCACCCAGTCCCCTCCAAAGCTCCCTAACAACCGTTCCCACACCTTGTCACTCTGCTGGGATTTGAACTCAGCAACTTTTCTCAAAATGTGGACTAGCTCCTTTATTTTAAGCAGTCTATGAAGGGACATCTTTTCATCATAATGACCTTATATTTTCTTACATAAGTAATAAGAAAAAAATCCCAATTCCACAGGTATTATGTTTAAAACCTTTTTGGTTTTGTTGTTACTGCTTTTAAAGAATGGGTGCAGAGATGCACCAAGGAAATAAAGTTGCAATCAAAATGAAGAATTGGCAGAAACGGTGCCCATGGCACTGAGCAGGGAAGGTGCCAGCTATAGAATACACCCAGGTTCCTTTCCATGGCCCAGGGGGTCCTGTGTCTGAATCACCCACCCCTAAGCAGAGTGGGGCAGTCTGTGGCAGCTGTGTCCAGGGTAACAGGCGACCGAAGGCTTAACATGGAACAGATGTATTAGTCAGGAACCTCCTAGAAGCAGAACACATAGGAAGTGAGTGTGTTTGTCAGTGTGTGTGTATCAGTGTGGGGTGTGAGTATGTGTAGGGTGTGTGTCAATGTGGGGTGTGTGTATGTGTTGGGTTTATGAGTGTGTGTGTAGAGGGGGTAAATGTGTGTAGTGTGGAGTATATTTGTGGCTGGTGTGTGTGTGTGTGTGTGTGTGTGTGTGTGTGTGTGTGTGTGTTTACAAGGAATTTGTCATGTAATTCTGTGAGCTGGCAGGTCCAAACCCTGCAAAGTCAAAATGTCCTGACTCTAACCCTAAGACATAAAGTTGCCAGGAGGGTTGGAAAGATTGTTCAGTGGTTAAGAGCACTAACTTCTCTTCTAGAGGTCCTGAGTTCAATTCCCCAGCAATCACATGGTGGCTCACAACCATCTGGTGCCCTCTTCTGGTGTGTCTGAAGACAACTACAGTGTATTCATGTAAATAAAAATAAATTTAAAAAAAAAAAAAAAGACAGAAAGTTGCCAGGAAACAGCAAAGAATCCCAGCCCCAGTTCAAAGGGCTTCAAGAGAATTCCTATGTAGGAAAGGCTCAGACTAATCATTCTAGCCCCAAAACAGTGTAACTTGTAAGCATCTAGCACCCTCCAGACAGGAGAGGCAGTAGCAGTACCACTCCTGCCTGCCCCCAGGACTGATTAAGCTGTATGGCAGGTGAATCTCTCCACATCTTCTGGCCCACATTTCCTGGTGCTCTCTAAGTGTAAATCTGCCACAGACACAGGTAGAGCAGGTAGACAGGAATTGGTTCCAATGCTCAGGAGGAAGCTGTGGTAACCTCAGAAAGGCCTTGTCACCCTGTTTCACTCTAGCCCTGACTTCCAGCTCAGGCCCTCACCTGGATTAAAGGAAGGGCATCAACCTGTGTGCAAGGAAGGCCTGGCAGCCATTCTCCGAGGGTGGTTACAGTGCTTCATCAACCAACCCCTCAACCAAAACCTTTCTACAGCTGCGCACCAGCTGACACTGTCCCGTCTGTATGAACCTTCCAATGCCGTTGGGAATCCCATGTGGCTATGTAGTGTTTGCTCATGCTCAGATGATGCGGGTACAGCCGTTACACGTATTAAAAGGAGATATCTGCTGGGTGGTGGGGCTCATGCCTTTAATCCCAGCACTTAAAAGGCAAAGGCAGGTAGATCTTTGAGTTCAAGGCCAGCCTGGTCTACAGAGCAAGTTCCAGGACAGCCAAGGCTACACAGAGAAACCCTGTCTTGAAAAACTGAGAGGGGTGTGTGTGTGTGTGTGTGTGTGTGTGTGTGTGTTTTCTAGGCTCTACAACTATTTCCAAACAGTTCAACAAAAGCCAATCCACAGACAGAAGGGACAAACTAAGAAGCACAAGAAAAGTTAAGAGTGTTTCTACTCATAGTCTGAGCTCTATCCTGATCGCCTGGCTGGCGATCCATCGCTCAAAGCGGACTGACTCCCTCAGTTCCTCTGTCATCCCCCTTCCAGCACAGAAATGGAAGACATTACCATCTCCCACACCCCACTCCGAGCTTCTCATCCTCCCCACTCCCCCTCATCCCGCCTCCCTCCCCTCCACGCTCAGGTACACCGAGAGTGTGAGAGTGTGAGAAACAGCGGATTGATTGTGTTCGGACCAGTTCCATGAACAATGACCCTGTCAACTCCCCTGACCTGAGAATTCAAGGAATGCAGCCCAGACTGCATTCTCTGCTCAGACCTTCGTGACCCTGCATCCACTTCAAAGTACCTTTCTCCATAAACTATTATTAAGTTGGCGTCCCCATCTTGTACTATCTAATACAGAGTCCCAGTTGGCCACACAATCTCTTCGATGCCTGACTTATTTAAGTCATCTCTCTTTAATGAAAGCACAGAAACAATCACACACCAAGACAAAGAGAATTGGTCTGGACTATCCTTAGCATAGTTCATCCATGTAACTAACATCTTCCCAAGCATCTGAGTGTACAGGGTCTGGGGACCACTAAGAAGACCAACACCTTATTTATCCAGAATCTTCTACAAAGCTGATGTCATATTTGATCACCTCATCACCCAGAGGCTAATTAGTTCATTATGACAGCTTTTCACATATTACCTCATTAAACAAAATATTATAGAAGGTATTGTTGGCCCCATTTTAGATAAAGAAAGCAAGGCTCAGAGAAGCTTTGATTTGTCAGTGGCCAAATAGCTGTGGACAGTTAGGCAGGGAACTAACCATAAGTCTCTTTGATTCAGAAGCTCACAATCTTACTTGCATCCCTGACATCTGCTAAACGGGTATATCTAAGAATGCTAAGGCTGGGACAGGGGTGTAACCCAGTGTTAAGAGCAACTCCCAAACATGTGTGAATCCCTGAATTAAGTTCCCAGAACTAAAACAAAATACCCCATCCAAAAAGAACTCTCCTGGGCCTATGCAAAAACAGCCTCAGTCACTGATAAGCTTACTTGACCATTATTCACAACTTAGCCACAAATCTTTGTTCCAGACCTTTCAGAAATACAATGGCATTGTAGCACTCTCTCAAACATAGATGGAAAAGAAATCAGACTAATGTCAATTACACACACACACACACACACACACACACAATCTTACAGAGATAGGATGACTTAGACACAGGCCTTACAATCTGAGTTCAAGCACCTGGATCCCACAAGGTGGCAGGAGAGTACCAATTCCCAAAAGTTGTCCTCTGACATCCACACCTGACAACGCACACTCATTACACCCACTCACAAAACTGAATGGGTCTGGTGACAGCTCCCTGAAAAAGCACTCAGGAGGTAGAAACAGGAAGCCTGGGAGTTCAAGGTTCAGTCTAAGCTACATAACAAGGTCAGCCTGGGCTATCCAGGATCCTATCTCAAAACTGAAACAAAATGGACGTACAAAATTTAAAGAACATGACCTATTGGGGGGTGAGGGAGGCTAAAGGGAACTTCCTGGGTGCCAGGTGACATGGCTGGCACGGTGCTAAGAAAGAACTCAGTGACAGGTAAGCTCAATGCTCTCACCACTCACCTGTGTCCTAACATGGGTCACCTAAAAATAATTGGAAAAAGACTCATACATTTAAAAAAGTAATGGAACTGCAGAAAATAACCCGAAAATTACACCCAATTGAGTGCTGATAAAAGCTAAATTTAAGCCTGCACCAGCCATTTTTTAAATATGCAATTAATCTTCATGATGGAGAAAGTTGAAAATAGGAATGGTTTGCTCCCTGCCCCCGCCCACCCTAGGGCTCCATCTGGCATATTTATGTTCTTCCAACAATCCTGCCTCCCCTCGTCCCTCTCCCACATAGCCAAGGTCAGCCCAGCCTCCCTACATTCCTACTGGCACACCCTTCAGTCCCAGCTTTGCGTCCACCCCTGTGGGAGGTGAGGATGCTGGAAATGAATCCTGGGGCTTGACCGTGCCTGACAACCTTTTTACCACTGGGCTGTTCCTAGCTCCCGATGAGCAGCTAAACTAATCAGTCTCTTCCTGGCCAATTCCCACGTGCCACCCAAGGATATTTCACACTTTATCCTTCTCTTTCTTTGGCCCCTATTATCTTATACCCAGAAGACAGGTATGTAATAGTAAGGACTTCAAATGAGTCCCAGGGGGCATCACTGGGTGCATAGAAAGATAAAATCTGATCCAGGCAGACCTCGGAAAATTATTCTGTAATAAAGAGAATGAAGCGCTTACATATGCTACCACGTGTGAGCCTTTAAGGAGGCATGTAAGACGCAGGAAATAACCAGAGCTACATATGATTAGTTCTATTTCTGTGAAATGTTCAGAACTAACAACATCTATGGAAAGCGGCTAAGTGATTGCCTAGTGCAGAGAAAAGGGAAGACACTGGAGAGGAGTGTTGCCAGCTAATGGAGATGGTTCTCTTTGAAGGTAAATGTCCTAAAATAGACAGTGGCGGTGGATGCACACCTGCGCACGCACATTCTAAAGGTTATTAAACGTGTGCAATTTAGCACTGGCCGGGAATCCCAGTATTTCTGGGAGGTTGAGGCAGGAGGATTAAGAGTTCAAGGTTGGGGCTGGAGAGTTGGCTCAGCGGTTAAGAGCACTGACTGCTCTTCCAAAGGTCCTGAGTTCAATTCCCAGCAACCACATGGTGGCTCACAACCATCTATAATGAGATCTGGGGTCATCTTCTGGCCTGCAGGCACACATGCAGACAGAAAGCTGTATGGATGTACATAATAAATAAATAAATAAATAAATATTTTTTTTAAAAAAAGAGTTCAAGGTCAGATTGGGTTATATATTGCAAAGACCAAAATTATTCCAGTAACAGGATGTTCCTGCACGTCTCCTCTTTGAAAACCATAGAACTGAGGCTGCCCCGGCCGAGTGCAGATGCCAGCAGCACATGGCGGAGACCTAGTTCCCGGCGTCCTCCGACACCGCATCCCGGCCTCCCACGCTCCTCCGCGGCACTGCAACTATGGCTGCGACAGGTGTCGCCGGCTCTCGGGGAAAGCCTGGAGCGCCCGCAGATCGCCCCCAGGGCTTCCACCGATCCCAGCACTGCAGGAAGCCTCGGTAATCCCCAGCCCGCCCCCGCCGCCCCCCTTGTCTCCGCCCAAGGGCCCGCGCAGCGTGGCTCACCCGCCTTCCCGGCGGACGCCAACTCGAGACACCGCGAGCGACACGATTGCGCCTGCGCGGCGGAAGCAAGCGCAGCCCCGCCCCCGCCCGGTACCGGAGCGCCCTCTGTGGGCCACCCGAGGGACTCGGGGTCCTACTGAGTGCGGGCTTCCTAAATCCGACCCCACCCTGTTGGCTAGACCTGTGCACAGCCTGCTTTCCCTTGTCTTCCTTACTACCTTGGATACAAGCTCTAATGGCAAGCTCTTCCTCATATTCCCACGAATGGATAGAATATTAGGGGTGCCCTAAAGCACCCTGTGTAAAGGCGTCTTGAAGGACGTGTCCTTCCTGTTGTCATGTTGATGACAGGAATTATGTTTGGAAGGGAGTCTTCATTTTGAGTCACTTCATCAAATTATAGTCCCACAACACCTGTCAGAAGAATACATACGACAGTAATAGGCATGCTTCCTTTCAGACTCTGCTATAATTATAATCGAGGGAAAGAATACAGAATCTTAACTTGCAGCTACTGCCAGGATCATTCTTTGAAAATGAAATAATGCTGTTTCATTAAACGGGCTCTCCCAACTCGCGCGTGTTTAAAGTCAGAATGCTTCTCTGAATTGATTTAAATACAAGTTTTATATCCTGAAAGAAATAAAGACGAGTCTTTTTTCAGGAGACAAACGCCCTGTTCAATGAAGCTTCCAGCTTCTCTGGGACGCTGTCTGAAAGGCAGCAAGGGTACCGGTGGATAACATTGCTTCTCTTTATCTCTCTTCTCCGGGGTTTTTTAAATCTACCTGTAATGAAAAGCTGGTTTCCTTACACACACTCCTCCTGTAGTTGCTTTAACAAGACAATTTCTTTTATTTTGTTTCTTCATTTTTAAAAAGAAAACATTGTGTCCAGCAGCACTCAGAAATCTATTTTTCTTCCTCTTAGGAAGGAGGGGCTATTTCTTAACAGAACTTTTTCCTTTCCCTGATTCTTCTAGAACCCCACCGTCTGTCCCCACAACCATACACACAAAGCATCCCCCTTCCTCCTCCTTAGCTAACACACTACCCTGTCTTCAAATCTGTGTGGGAGGACTCTTCCTCTGGAATACCCAAGTAATTACCTTCATTTATTTTCAATATGTAGACTTGGACCAAATATATCTGAAAGATCCAATTGCACCCTCATAAATCAGCCTTCTTATTTACCCATGCATAATCACGGCATGTCATTAGTGCAGATCCAATCAATAAATCATTACACTTTTAGAGCCCTTACTAGGAGCAACCTGCTGGGACGCCAATCCACTCTCTCATTCAACATTAAGATCCTTTCATATTTTTAAGAAATTTCAGTCTGTTCTCTCAGCCCCACTCTTTTGTTCCTAGATCTCTGTGTTCCTGCTTCAGAAGCCTCATTCTAATACCTAGATCATAAAATATTCAAGAAGCAAGCTGTTAGCTTTACCTCCAAAAGGCTCCACCTTCCCTTGTCCTTGTGTTACTCCTGTCTTTACAGAGATACAACATTTATCTTTCTCAGAAAACTCTTGGTCAACAACTAGGCAGCACAAAACAAGAACAGAAAAGGAAAAAACCATTTGCCTGAGGGAGAGATGTGCATAACAACTTCCTTTCTTTTACCGAGTCACACTGATAACCTGGATTTAAGAATAATCCAAACCAGGTGTGGAAGTGCACACCTTTAATCCCAACACTCCGGAGGCAGAGGCAGGTGGATCTCTGTGAGTTCAAGGCCAGTCTGCTCTACAAATCGAGTTTCAGGACAGCTAAGTCTGTTACACAAAGAAACAGGGCTGTTTTGTCTTAGGAAAACACAAACAAAACCAAAAAAAAAAAAAAAAAAAAAAAAAAGGAAGAAAGAGAAAGAAAACCAAAAGCAAAAACAAATAATCAAGAGTGATTCTTATTAACCTTACAGAAACTTTAGATTCCGTTTCTTTTTTTTTTTAAGATTTATTTATCTTATGTATATGAGTACACTGTAGCTGTCCTCGGACACACCAGAAGAGGGCATCAGATCCCATTACAGATGGTTGCGAGCCACCATGTGGTTGCTGGGAATTGAACTCAGGACCTCTGGAAGAGCAGTCAGTGCTCTTAACCACTGAGCCATCTCTCCAGCCCTAGATTTCATTTCTGTAGTAAAACTAAAAAAATTCTTACCAGTCCAAGTATTCACTGACATGACACCAGGTCCACACTCTAATGAAAACCCAGCTATTCTTATTCTGTCATTTGCTTCTAGCCTGAAATTTCAGCAGCTGGGCGCCCTTGCATGTATTTACAGATCAATGGAATTCAAAAAAACCCTTTGCTTAAGAAATTTATCGCTCAAGAGTTGGCCACGGAGGAGATTCCTCCTCACTGGGGAATTTACCAGCTTCCCTCAGAACTACACGGCCATGCTCTACCAGCTTCCCTCAGAACCACACGGCCATGTTCTCTTGCTTTCTGAACTCATGTCATGTAGCCTGACAGGGGCAACTTTGGAACCCCTCTGTAGAGAAAGAGGCAAGAAATTCTGATGCTTTCAGTTTAAAACAACCTCCAGATTTTTAAAATTGCATGTATTTGCTTACCGTTATGTGTACGTGCTGTGGGGTGTGTGTGTGTGTGTGTGTGTGTGTGTGTGTGTGTGTGTGTGTGTAGGTCAGAGGTAAAAACCTGAGGAGTGGGTCCAGGGAAATGAACTCGGGCTGACAGGCTTGACAGCAAGTGCCTGTTCTACTCACCGAGCCAGCTCCTAGCCCCATTTCTACATTTCAAAGAGAAGTGATGCATTTGCATGCTTTGATTATATCGGGTTATTGTCTCAAATGTTGACCATGTAAATAATTCAAATTAATTCATAAATATACAATGGATGTGATAAGCATGATAAGATACTTTGAAGAAAATGTTTAGGCCCCTGGATCTGCCCTGGCTCGGTCCCCCTCCACTCTACGGGGTGAGCAACTACCTTGATGTTCCCTTCTATTCAAAATATGCAAAGTTGCTATTTACCAGTTTGCAATTTGCATGACTCAAATTCTGCCAGACCGTGGGAGAGGGGCACAAAGTGACAGGTAAATGTGCCAAAAGAGATCACCAAAGCAAAAAATGGAAAAAATCCTGCATACAGATCTTTACCACCCTGGGGTGTTGCAAAACATAGCCCTTGCCGACTACCAGAGACGGTTGTTAGTAAGACAATGAAAATATCGGGTGTAAAAGGTTATGTGAGATCTCAGGCATCTAGTGTCTTTTCTTCTGTAATTGCTGGGTGGGAGAAGGGGATGAACAAGGACTCAAGATTTTTATAAAAAGGAGTATGAGGGGAAAGGCAAACCAGGACTAGTCACATCAGATGCGCTACAGGATGGAGTCTAGTCTCCAGGACTTCAGTTTCGTGTTACTTTCTGCAGCACAATAAGTCTAACCCACCTGGCGGGTCCATGTCATCCTACCCTTCTGGTGTGTTCTGTAGTAATCTATTGACAGTAACTGCATGTGAAGCCTCATAGGTAATGTGCCACCTCTGGGCTTGGCTCTCTGCTTTTTTTTGTCTGACTTTTTTTTTTTAAGATTTATTCATTTATTAGATATAAATACACTGTAGCTGTCTTCAGACACACCAGAAGAGGGCATCGGATCTCTTTACAGATGGTTGTGAGCCACCATGTGGTTGCTGGGAATTGAACTCAGGACCTCTGGAAGAGCAGTCAGTGCTCTTAACCACCGAGCCATCTCTCCAGTCCCCGACATTTTTTTTAAAATATGTCTCACATGATTTAAGACTTAAATAACATTTATACCAATATCCATACTTTTTGTGTAAATTGCCTTTGGAGTGGATTTTTTTTCCACGAAAAGAGTAAGTGTAACCAGGCATGGTCATTCATGACTGTAACGCCAGCACCAGGGGGCACTGAAACAGAATCCTGAGTTTGAGACAAGCCTGGTCTACACAGCAAGACTCCATTAAAACAACTACTGAAGAAGAGGAAGAGGAGGGGGAGAGGAGGAAGCAAAGGAGGAAGAAGTAAAAAGCAGATGGGAGAAGAGGAGGGGAGATGGGGGAGAGAAAGAAAGAAAAAGCAAATGCTTGCTGTAGGCAAATGCTTGCCACTTGCACATGCATGCCAATCTTACAAAGGAGTGGATATGCTTATGAACGTGTTTCTTCTCTGTCTTTCTTTCTTTCTTTTCTTCTTTCTCTCTCTCTTTCTCTCTTTCTTTCTTTCTTCCCTTCTTTTTTGTCTTTTGATCCTGTTTAATGCAAGCCCTACTTTTAAATGACCTGGTTCAAATTGTAGTTCTGTTTCTAGTGGTGACATATGCAGAATCTTAAGATGGTCACAGGTTCCCAGCACTCAGGAGGCAAAAGCAGGCAGATTTCTCAGTTTGAAGGCAGCCTGGTCTACAGAGTTCTACAGAATTCCAGGACAGCCAGAGCTATACAGAGAAACCTTACCTCAAAAAAGCTAAAACAATAAATAATAGTAATAATATAAATGGCCACAGATAAGAATTCAATGCAAAGAGTTTGGAGAGATAACTCAGCAGCTAAGAGCACTAGCTGTTCTTCTAAAGGATCAGGGTTCAATTCCCAGCACCCACACGGCAACTCTCAACTGTAACTCCAGTTCCAGGGGATCTGACACCTGACACAGACATACATGCAGGCAAATACAATGCACATAAAGAATAAAAAATAAATGAATTGTTAAAGAGGAAAAAAGAATCCAATGCCACAAAAATGGAGGAAATAATTATTAGATAGAATTAGTGGGACAAAATGAAGAAGAGTGACAGGAAGGAGGAGGGATGAGAAGAAACTAGAGGAGAGAAGGAGGGAAAGGAGGAGGGAGTTAACCTTGTGAATATTGTTCCAAAAAGAACACTGGTCAAGTGAAGCTGCCAAGGGAAAAGGGAGCAGGTGGACATTAGTGAGGGGAAACCATTCTTTGGCATAGACAGGAAATAGGGTGTTCTGGTCAATCAAGTATGTAGTTAATAGATAACTGTCCACTTTGGCAAGTACATGCTGATACCCTTTCCAGACAAACCATCATTAGAGCCCCAAGTCATTAAAGAGGCAAGCATTCCTTTCCTGTAGTTTCTCTCCTGCCTCCTCCCTGCCCAGCCTCGCTCTCCCACATCTTGTTGTTTGAGACAGGTTAAATCTTGTCTTTGTCCTGTGATAGACCCCTTACTGGCTCCTCGGAGTTCTCTGAGCACAGAGGTCAAACTTCTGACTTCATCCTACAAGGCCCTGTAGTGTTTTCAATTCCAAAGCTTCACTTCCTGTTCCCAAGCCTTCACCACAGCCCTGTGATACTTTCAAATGTACTCTGTGCCTTCTGACATTCTCCTTTAGATCCCAAATATATCCTTCTCCACTTCCCTGACACCCACACTCCTACACTGGAGCAGACCTGCTACCAGACGGTAAGTAGCCTGTCCCGACTCTATGGCAGGCATCAGTTTAAAATCCCCTGAAGACACTGAAGCAAGAATTTGAGAGCATATAGTTTATCTGGACAAGGATCTAGAAGGACCCAGTAAGCGACTGGGGACATGAAGCAAGGAGTCCATACAGAGCCCCGCTGTGATGGTTTGTATATACTTGGGCCAGGGAGTGGCACTATTAGGAGGTGTGGCCTTGTTGGAATAGGTGTGTCACTGTGGGTGTTAGCTTAAGACCCTCACCCTCGATGTCTGGAAGTGAGTTTTCACTAGCAGCCTTCAGATGTAGATGCAGAACTCTGAGTTCTGCCTACACCACGCCTGCCTAGATGTTGCCACACTCCCTCCTTGAACTCAGAGATCTGCTTGTCTTTGCCTCCTGGGATTAAAGATTTGTACTAAATTGCCTGGAGCTAAACTTAGCTGGGTGGGATCTTGCCCCAAGGTCATTACTCCCTTAATTCAATTTAATATCCTTGAACACAGGGTTCAGCTCTATTTCACTTTAATACTCGAACCATGTATTTTGTATTTTTCCTTTCTCAGCTTGCTCCTTTTCATTAAAATGCTCTTCATAAGACTGAATTTAGTAACCACACAGAAGAATTTACACCAGGCTGTTTTGAGTCTTCCTTTTTCAAAGCAATTAATCTAAATCTCTTCACCTTAGCCTCAGACAGACTCTTCAGAAAATGGCAAAAAATACAAAAACAAAAAAACAAAAAAACAAACAAACAAACAAAAAAAAAAAAAACAATCTCTAGGCCATATACTGAAATTCTTCTGAACCATATTGGGCCAAGTCCAAACAGTTGGAATCACTCTCAGTAACAAAGTCTTTTATATTCCTACTAGGTTAGCCTGTTAAGCCCCATTTAAAGCATTCCACTGCTTTCCAAAGCCAAAGTCCCCGAATCTACATTCTTCCAAATAAAAGCACAGTCAGGCTATTCATAGCAATACCCCAATCCCTGGTACCAGCTTCTGTCTTGTCACTGCTGTGAACAGACACCATGACCAAGACAATCTTATAAAAGACAACATTTAATTGGGACTGGCATACAGGTTCAGAGGTTCAGTCCATCATCATCGAGGTGGGAGCATGGCAGCATCCAGGCAGGCATGGGGCAGGAGGAGCTGAGAGGTCTACATCTTCATCTGAAGGCTGCTAGTGGAAGACTCACTTCCAGGTGTCTAGGCTTAAGACCCTCACCCACAGTGACACACCTACTCCAACAAGGCCACACCTCCTAGCAGTGCCACTCCCTGGCCCAAGCATATGCAAACCATCACACCTGCCAAGCAAGCTAGGACCACATCAGACTTCCCTGGAAGGCTCCCTTTGGCGGTCAGTGTAGTTAGTACCCTGGGGGTACTTATAGGGCCATTCTTTTAGCTGTTGGATAAATGATGCTCTCAGGGCACTGACTCCATGGTAGGGCTAGCCTGCCATGATGTTTGGGGCAATGGGAAATCAGTCAAGTATGGCAGAAGGTAAGGCTCAGAGGCTAGGGGCAAGCCACTGACAAGTCTGCTGTCATTAATGTACATCTATAAATCTGTACATTTACAGTTAGTGCATGCGTGTATATACAAACGTGTGTTTGTGTGATTATATCGAGTCATATCCATCTCCCGACTGAAGCTCCATGAGAACCGAGCTGGGCAGCAGGGTCCCAGCCAGTGTCGTGCGACACTAAAAGCTCCCTCCTCACACCCCCAGCCCTCTGTCTCACTCCGACTGAATCTATCATCCTCCTCCAATCTGCCCCCAAGCAGATTAATGTTGAGAAAATTACACAACAGAGCTGATGGGTCTGACTTTAAATGCATCCTGGGTACTTCCTGGGAAGAAAATGACTGCTCTTCAGAGCTCCCACACTCCACCTCCACCCTGACTCTCGGCTAACTGCCCGTGGGAAAGGTCAAGGCCACCAGATGAGAGCACCCCCTCAGAGCTCTCAGCCTCTCTCCTTTGCTGTTAGAATGAGGCACGGCTGGGCTGCCAAGTGCCTTTGACAACCCCTGTGGGTCTCCTGGTTCTCTCCCTTGAGAGCTGTTAAAGTCACTGCCGCTAGTTACTTCTGCTCCATCCCTAATTAATCTCCACTTCTCCGCTTGCTCATTCTAAGCAACATACTGAAGAGGTCTAGAGCTTTGCCTCTCAGAAGGTGATTTGTGGACCCTCGGTCTGAGCCTCTCGCCTGGGAGCCTGTTAGAAACTCAGAATCTTCATCCAGACAGTGGAGTCAGAATCCACATTTTTACAAGATCCCAGGATGGTTCCCAGCTATGTGAAGGTTTGATAAACGCTAAGCCAAGGGAACCAAATGTCATACAATTCTCTGTGTCCTCCGTCCCCCACGCCCAGGTCCCTTTCTTTTTTTTTTTTTTTTCTTTTTTTTTTTCTTTTTTTTTTTTTTCTTTTCTTTTTTCCGGAACTGGGGATCAAACCCAGGGCCTTGTGCTTGCTAGGCAAGCGCTCTACCACTGAGCTAAATCCCCAACCCCCAGGTTCCTTTCTTTATTCTCCATTGGAGCCAAACGTTTAATTCATCATATACATACAAAGGCCCTGGCAGATACCACCGCTTCTATGTTCTGAGGAGACAGAATATATAAAGCATATATGGGGGCTGGAGAGACGGCTCAGTGATTAAGAGTACCTGCTGCTCTTTCAGAGAACCCACCTTGGACAGCTTACAACTGCCTGTGAGTCCTGCTCCAGGGGGACCCAAAGGCCCTCTTCCGGCCTTCAAGAGCAATGTACCCTCGAGCACACACACCAACACAGATACATATGCATACATATAATTAAAAATAAATTCTTAAAAAAAATAAATAATGGGGGCTGGAGAGATGGCTCAGTGGTTAAGAGCACTGACTGCTCTTCCAGAGGTCCTGAGTTCAAATCCCAGCAACTGCTCACTGCCATCTGTAATGAGATCTGGTGCCCTATTTTAGTGTGCAGGTATGCACGCATACACACACCATTAAAAGGCCAGATGACTAGTGTAGACCACTACAAGTATACGACATTTAGACTGAGATCTAAATGTCGAGCAGAGATGAGGAGCTGGCTCGGTGAGCCCTGTGCTGCAGAGCTGAACTCCATCCTAAGCACCCACATTAAGGTTGGAAGGGCAGCCTCCGCTGGTCAGTCCAGCACAGGGGACCCAAGGACAGAATGTTTGAAGGGGCTGCTGGTTAACCGGTCTAGCCAAACTAGTGAGCCCTAGTTCAGTGACAGAGCCTGATTGAAAACAAGGTGAAGAGTAATCAAAGAAGATAGCCAACACCAACCTCTGGCTTTGGCGTGTGCAAATGTGTTTGTGCACACACAGAAGCCACTGTCACAGTTGTCCACTTGTCCCCCAGTCAATCCCTGACTTCTCTGCTCTGAACGAGACTTCCAGTGGCTTCTGTGGTGTCACAGGTCACGACTGCCTTCTCTGTCCCTACCTTCCTAAAATCTCCAGCAGCCCCTGGGTCATCGGACTAGACTTTCCTACCAGAGGCACTGGAAACTAAGCCACTCGGTTAACCCTTTCCGTGCTGTTCTCTCATTAAAATACAATTCAAAGACTTTTCCTGGATAAAAGAGGAGAAGGCTCAGAAGATCAGAGGACGGAGATTTTAAGCATAAAAATGCCATTCCATTTTCTTAAAAAATACTTTATTTTATGTCTTTGGGGGTTTTGTTTGTCTTAGTTTGGGTTAGTTTGGTTTTTGGAGACAAGGTCTCTTGTAATCCAGCCTGGTCCTAAACAGGTGATCCTGCTGCCTCCACCTCTGTGGTACTGGGATTATAGGCACGTGGTACTATGACGTGTGTGTGTGTGTGTGTGTGTGTGTGTGTGTGTATGTGTGTGTGTGTGTTTAAATCCTTTATTGTGTGCTGTGTCTGAAAGTAGGGGATACTTCTCTGATCCAACAACTGCTCTAATCCAGCCACAAAGGGCAAACCTGGCCCCACCTTTCCATCACTGGTCATCTGGCCTTCCCACGCTGGAGTTCGGAGTAGCTAAGCAGGAAAGAAGGCCAGAGAGGTTAACAGGCCTCCCACAGCTCTGAACCTGCTCACACCTATCCTTTTCTCTGAAGGGCAGGCAGTGCTGAGAAGGCTGTGGGGTGTGGGAAGGACAAAAATCACACTTACTGGAGACCTCAGAACCTTCTCAGGAAGATGGATGGATGGAGGTTATTATTAGCTGGCTACCACTCAGAAATTCCCAATTCAGGCCAGGCAGGTGGTTTCATGGTGTCCAAATATATCCTACCACTGAGTGGGCTTCAAGGCTTCCCCGGTGCAGAAGAAGACTGTACACCCCCTTTGTTTATGAGACCTGTCCAAATTCTTGCTGGGTTGTTTGTTTTTCATTATTAAATACTATTAGTGTTCATCAAGAGCATGTACCCCACCCACTGATGCCTCCTGGCTACACACAGAAGCTTGATCCCAGGAACACAGCGGTGATGGAGTCATGACCACCAATACCCATGAGCACCATCATAGTCCCTTAGCACATAGGCCGCGCGTCCCCCTCAGTCCACTCCCAGCCTGTACCCGGCACGCTGCAGCCCTTGCAGATTTCTATAGCAAAAGACAAAAGAAATATCGGAAGATGTGTGAAAATCACGTGGAATTCACAGCTCAGAGGTCAGAGCGTTTTCTCGGACACAGCCTGCCCGTTCCCTTTCAATATTATCTATGGCTGCCTTTGTGCTACTGTGGCAAAGGCGAGTCACCTCGACAGGGGCAGCACCGCCCGAAGAGCCATCTACTTATTTATTTTAAAACGCCAACAATCCTTAGTCTGGAGAAAGTGCTGTGATGTGTTAGACTCACAGTCAAGGCTCAGCAAAGACCGAGATGAGGGCCTGCCCCACCCTCACAGGACCAATGGCGGTGCAGCCTCCAGTCCACTCACCTAACACCCAAGTCAACATCCTGTTCCCTCATTTGCATTTCTTGCTGTCCCACCTCCGTGTTTTCTTCCCATGCTCCCTTAGTCTGTAACCCACACCGAGGGTCTCCACATACTTGTATGACAATTTCCCAAACCTTCAAGCATTCAAGCTGTTCCTGAGTCTCTCAACTATAATTTATTCTCTCTCTCTCTCTCTCTCTCTCTCTCTCTCTCTCTCTCTCTCTCTCCATAACTCTTTCTGTACTGTCTCAGGACGCACCGGTTTTCTGCTTTGCATTCCAATTATTTATGCACATGTTTTATTCCCCGCTCTAGACTGTAAACTTCTTGAAAAATGCATTGGCTCATTACAAAATTAGCATTCTTATTTGCATCACACACGAGATCTCTTGTCTTCAGCAAAAAGGAGTATACTTATGACACATATAATTGTCACTTATCACACAAATCAGTGATAATGGGGAAGCAGGGCGAGATGGCTAATTAAAAACCACAGCAAACTCTTCAAAAATTCGTCTTTGTCTCCCCTTCTCTTCCCACCAATACAATGTAACTGGGCTACATTAAATTCTTTTTCCTTTCTTCTTCTTTTTTTAAAACTTGCTTTGTAGATGTGTGACTGCAGTGACCGGTGTGCAGTTCAACAGAACCAAAGACCAGGAGAGGACGAGCCTGAAGCTGGAGCTGTCATTATGCCTGTGACAGAAGCCCTTTGGAGTGCTCCTCCCAAGGAAGCTGAAATTTCCATCCCCACGGGAGAGCGATGTGTACACTCTCTAGTTTCTGATTGGAACCCAGGGCCTTAGGCCTGCCAGGCCTCTATCATGAAGTGACACTCCCAGTCCCCAGCCTGCATTTGGAACTTGGACACAAGACAATAAATCTTTAATATGTCCCTGATATTCTGACTGATAGGTGAATTTAAAGTAAATTTTCTTACAGTTCTTTGCACCCATGCTTCATTAGCCAAGTCCAATAGTCTATGACCAACGTTAATTGTACAAAAAAAAAATGGTAAGGAGATAAAATAAATATGAAGAACCAGGCTTGCCAAAGCAACATATGCGTTTGGGATGAGCCCTTGCACCCATGACTAGTGCACACAAATATTGTGCTAAAGCCCTTCTCTTAATAGCTGAGTTTCTCACATGCTCTTCAGAGGGAAAAATGTGATGCTGATTTAAGATGACTTATCCTGCTAAGCGCATAAATAAAAAACAGTTCAGAATCCAGAACACGACAGAAGTCCCCTTTCACGTCTAATTAAGTACTTTTAATTGGCAATTCAATTGGCAGACTGAATATTTGGGGCTGGAGAGATGGAGGCGGAGTAGACCCCTAGTAAGATACAAATGAGGAGATGTGGGGCGCATGCAATCGCATTATCACATGTGATGCAGAAATGCCATGTTAGGCAGAGGGGGGAAAAAAACCCAACTCTACATCTGGAAAGGAATCAGCAATGAGCAGGGCCAGTGCTAGAGGGTCTGATGGTGATTATAAAATGTCATTTAGAAAGATATTTACATTGTTAATTAGGCAATGAAGCCGATAACTGCTACTCTGTAAATTGTGCTAATTACCCCAGCGCCTTGGAAGGCTTTCTAATCAGCCAGATCAATAGGCTCTGGGTTTTATGCTAACAATGCAGTGTCATCTTCCTCGAGAAGCCCGTTCAGCCCCCCACCCACCACCGTGTACAGCATTCACCTGTCTGTCCACATCACAATGGCAAAGCTGACGCCTGTTCACCCTCAAGGCCCACAGCCAGGGAACTAGGTTTCAGCCTCCTCAGTCGTTCAAGAAAGAGGCCCAGGCTTTTGTGTTGCATGGGATTCTACTATGGCCACCGTCCTCTTGCTTCTGACAGAAAAGATCATCAAATGCTGAGGACCATGGACCACGAGGGAGACCTACATACACATCTCTGCCACAGATTGACTTGGAGATGGACGTACCAATTGTCTTGGTGGGCACGCATGTGGGTCAGGAGAGAATAACAGCTTGGATTGTTGGGTGAAATTTTGGGTTTGTTTTCAGTTAATCAACTGATCATCAATACAAACAGACCAGCCTTTTCAGTCAAAAGAAACACACATTCTTGTCTCCCAGCACCTGGCCAACCGCACTGATGCTTGACATCACAGAAAAGGAACTAGGGCTAAGGAGATGGCTCAGTAAGCAAAGTACTTGCCTGGCAGGCATGAGGACCGAGCTGGACCCCCACTATCACTTATAAACTCAATTCCAGGGTAGCAAAAACAGGTGGATCACTGTGGCTCACTGACCAGCCGAGCTAAGCTACTTGTTGAGTTTGGGCCAATGAGTGACCCAGTTTCAAAAAACAAGGTAGATGTCACATGATGAAGACATCCACCTCCGGCCTCCTCTGCACTTGAGAGTGCACGTATGTGAGTGTGTGTGTGTGTGTGTGTGTGTGTGTGTGTGTGTGTGTGTGTGACACCACCGGTGCACTTTGAAAGTAAGCGCTCTGATGTAAGAATCGTAAAGACAGTCTTATAGAGAGTGTTCGGCTGCCTCTTGGTCAGTCACAAGAAGAAGAAATCGTATGTAGGGGAAACCTAGCAATAATAGTTTGTTTACCTCACCGTACCTTCTAATTTCTTTCTTTTTTGGGGGAGGGGGCTTTGCTTTGAGAGAATCTCACTATTTAGTTCCAGGCTGGCCTCAAGTTTACAGTCTTTAAGGCTGGAGAGATGGCTCAGTGGTCAAGAGCACTGGCTGCTCTTCCAGAGGTCCTGAGTTCAATTCCCAGCAACCACACGGTGGCTCACAACCATCTGTAGTGACGTCTGATGGCCTCTTCTGTCATGCAGATAGATATACATGTAAGTAGAGTATTCATATATATATATAAATCTTAAAATAATAATAACAACAATAATGATAATAAAATCTTTTTAAAAATTTACAATCCTCCTGCCTCAACCTTCCATGTGCAAGGACACCAGGTGTGCAGTAGCACACCTGGCACAACCTATAATTCCTATCTCCTTCCTCATCAGATAACAAAGAAATCATCTGCCGATGGCCACGTGGCCTGAGCTGAAGATCTTTTGATTTGTCTTTCTCACTCCCTCATAGTGTCCTCAAACAGCAGAGCTCTCACTGGGAAGGAAGAAGGGTTTTCACAAAGGAAGGATCTGGCCGACTCGAAGACTGTAGAATCAAGTCAACAAGTAACAGAGCGCTGCCTACAGGCGAAGGTTAATCCATGGCTAAGGGTAGACTTGGAGTGGAAAGCCACAGTGACCGTGGGGGTAGAAGCCAGCTGGGCGGCCTTCAGTGCTGCTGCAAGGGGCTCAGAACCTTCACTGTTGGCTGCCCAACCACGGCCAGCAGAGCCAGGGAGTTCAAGGCCAACTCCTGGGGGGTTGGAGGGTGGGCTTTGGGATAGGGCCAATTTGTCGAGTTGTTTCAGTGCTTTGATGTGTAAACTAATCATCCTTCATTGTGCTCTAATTAAACCTAAGTGGTGCAATGGATTTGCTGTCACAGAGGCCAGGGCCCCTCCTGGATGGGGGTGGGGGTAGCATCTGTTGAGAGTCACAAAGCCCCAGGAGTACAGAGAGGGAAGAAATGCCAGGCATGAATAGGAAATGAAAGGGGTTGGAAACCCTGTTCAGGTCCAGGACGCTGGAGAAAATGGAACAAACCAGCAACTCCGGATAGGTCAGAGATTCTCTGATTTCCAGGGCTCGGTCACCCCCGGCATGGAAGTCTAGACATAACAAGCTTGGGTCAAGTGAACAACCACAAGGTGACCTTACTTACCATTTGCCATGGCAACATATCTCTCAGGCCAGCTGGCCTGTCACCAACAAAATGTAACCCAGTTTCAGGAAGCAGAATGCAGGATTTTCATCTCCACATTGAAACAAAATGACCAGAATGTACAGGAGGGCAATGCCCAGAATCCAAAAACTGTTGATCTTCGAGCGTGCTTTCTTCTCCCTCTGCCAGCTATCTTTCTCTCTCAACTACAGTTCACCTAGAACAGTGCAGGGAAGTCATCCTCATAGCTAGGGAAAGAGCAGAGCAGTGGTGTGGAACCCAACACTGTTACCTGTGACCGGGGCAGATTCTCTGGCCTCAGGTCCCTCTCTTTCCTGGCTCTAAAGCCCAGGGTTGAGGATGTCTGTGTCCCACTCTGCTGCACCTTCTGGGATCTCAACATGAGAATGCAGATTGATGTCTCTATTGCTTCAAAGTCATTAAAACAACCCACTCCGTAGAGAGAGGGTCAGAGTGTTAAAACGGAAGAAAAGGCTTCCCTCTTCTCCACCCACAAGCTCACTCAGCAACTGCTGGTTGAGGGCTAGGTAGGAGGTATGCCCAGAGAGCAAGGTTGTGTGAGTTAAAGCCTGAGCCATGAAAGAATTCAGAGTGGCCAGGGAAAGATAAAATGACCGAGTGCAGCTTTCTCATTCACACACAGCCTTTCCTTGTGATCACAGGCACCCAAAACCTGTGTAGGCTCCAGTCCTTTGTATAAAATGCCACGGTATTTCCACATAACCTGCACGTCCCCTCTAGAGTGCCTTAAATCATCTCTAGATTACTAGTAATAGCCAATGCAATGCAAATGCTATGTAAATACTTATTAGTACTAGGCAGTAGTGTCAAGAAAAATGTGCCCGTTCAGCACAGATGTCACTTTTGTCCTGAATATTTCCAGTTTGCGGTTGGTTGAACCCGAGGATGCGAGGCCTGCAGATATAAGAGGGCCAACTATAATTCAATAATAAATGTACCTCAGAAAGAAAAAATAGGTCAAGCGTATCATGAGGAACTGTCTAGACACTTACCATGTGGCAGTATTGCGAAAGGACACTAACATTTATTAACAATCTTTCTAAATGCCAGGCATGATGCACAGACATTATCTTGGTCAATACTCACAATCACCCTATAAAAGGAACATTATTATGTGCATATATATATATATATATATATATATATATATATATATATGAAACCAAATGTCCCTAGTAAATGACACATAAAAGATAAAAGGATACTCCATTTTGGTCTCTGCCCTTCCCGTGCCCCCACTATCTTTACCCTTTTTCTCTGATAACAGAAAATTGAGCCTTGAATGGTCACCTAGATCGGCAGGAGCCTTTCCATTCGCACATCCAGCTTTTGCACGCCTAGGGGTTGGCCATGGATTGTCTTTGATGGTACTCAGGCAGCTTCCATTTTACATTTTATTTATTTATTATATATAAGTACACTGTAGCTGTCTTCAGACACACCAGAAGAGGGCATCGGATCCCATTACAGATGGTTGTGAGCCACCATGTGGTTGCTGGGAATTGAACTCAGAACCTCTGGAAGAGCAGTCAGTGCTCTTAACCGCTGAGCCATCTCTCCAGCCCCCCATCTTACATTTTAACTAAAGGTAACAACCTGTCTTCCCTTTCTTCCGCCTCCTAGCTCTGTTACCACTTCAGCTACACAAACGACAGGAGGACCAGCAACCAGCCCACGAGACCCTGGTCAGGTCATAGCAGGAACTCAGTTGGAATCGCTACTGAAAAAAAAACTTTAATTACGTGTATCTTTGTGTTTATCATTTATTTATTATATGTCTCTGTGTGTGTCCTAGCACAGTGTAAAGGTCAGAGGACAACTTGTGGGAGTCTGTTCTCTCTTTCCATCATAGGGGTGGGGAGGGGCAGGTTTCCCATAAATTAAACTCAGGTCATCATGGTGGCATCGAGCACCTTAGCCTACTGAGCCATCCCACCAGTCCCCCCATTTTGAGACAGGCCCTCATGTAGCCGAGTGTGCCCTCAGACTTTGTTAACCTGTGTAGCCAAGGATAACTCCAGACGATCCTCCTCCCTGCCCGGTGCTGGAGTTACAGGAGAGTGGTGTCACGCCCCGCTGTTTCTATTATTGGCTTAAACCTCTGAAATAGTGACTTCTGGTGTGTCAGACATTAGCATCGATCAACGTGGAGGGCAAAAGCAAGTAACAGAAGGGAGGGAGCCTTAGGAGATAAGGAGTGGGAGAGGGGCTCAGGCTGTGAATGTGGGCCTGGAAAACCAGTTCAAATCTTAATGGTGGAGGTGAGCAGAGCCCGAGCCTTCACTTGATTTACAACCAGGCTCGATTTCCTCCTCAAGTCCTAGCTATTCTTGTCTATCTGACTGGCTGACTGACTGGCTGACTGACTGACTGACTGACTGACTGAGACTGTCTGTCTGTCTGTCTACACTTGCAGGTACATGTGCCTATCCAGCCATTTATCTATCTATCTATCTATTTGGGAAGTGGGACTTTTTTTAGACAGGGTTTCTCTGAATAGCGCTGGCTGTCCTGGAACTCACTCTGTAGACCAGGTTGGCCTCCAGCTCAGAGCCTGCCTCTCCCTCCCGAGTGCTGGGGTTAAAGGTGTACAGATCAGATACAGCTTCTTACTCTCTTTGAAACAAAGATCAACAACCCTCACCGCGTCCCCCATCCCCCACAGAACTTCCATGGCCCAGTCTGTGGTTTATTATAAAGTATGGCCCTCAGGAGCTGGGTTCACTCAGCCCTGCTGAGTTGAGAGCCTCGCAGATCGAGCTGAAAGTCAGCTACTGGCAGTGTTAATGAAGGCTGCTGACGCCCACCAGGAGATGCAAGCTGGGTGTGTGAGGTGCAGGAGGATGGGCGTCTCATCTCTGACCTCGTTTACACAACTGGCTATTTATTGCTTCAGGGACACTTGTGGATTCCTGAGTGCCTCCCAGTCACACTTTTGCAAAGAGAGGAGTGTCGTGTTTGCACAGCCTGCCCAAGGTTCCCTTGCTTTGTTTTACTTATTGTCTTAGTTAAGTGTGCAAAAGGATGTGTATCATCATCATATTTTATACATATATGTTATTATCCCTTACTCAGATCTGTCCTCCACTAAAGACTCATGGGATGGCTACCATTACCTCATTATCTCATTCCCTTTACACCAAGTGTGCGTTTCAGCAACTCCTATCCACTTTCTCCCAGTCTATCTTTAAACCTGGTCTCTTCTCTCCACCCCACCACTGACCTATTCCAAGCCACCCTCTCCTTCACCTTGCTTGCTGGTCAGAGCCATCTGGGGCCTCCAGCATCATCAGCATCACTTAGAGCCTGCGGAAAATGCAAACTGTCAGGCTGTGCTCCGGACCTGAAGGGGGGTGGTGAGAAGATGCCTTTAAACACGATCAACAAGTGGCCCGTGTGTGTGCTGATGCCCTGGAACAGGGCTCAGTTGGTACAGTGCCTGCTTACCACACAATAAAGCCTTGGATTGGACCCCACCGCTCAGCTCAGGGTGGGAGTAGAGGGAAGATCTGTGGTAGTATGGGAAAAAAATAGGTGCTGTAGCTAGCTGTAATCCAGCATTGGGGAGGTGGAGTTAGGAGATCAGAAGCGCAAGGCCACATACTGAGTTTGAGGCCAAACTGAGAATTCGAGAATATAGCAAAATCCCCACACTAACCAGCTTCCCTCTGCTCCTGTTTGGTCTGGCTTGAGAATTCCACATCTCTGAAAAGGTGTGATTTTTTTTTTTTCTTAAACTCTACTCTTCCCCCACCGTATAGTCCACTTATTTAGAAGTTAGTTTTCCCCACAAGACAAAGAGACCACCTATTCCCTCTATGAGTGGGTAAAGGAGAATGAATATTCTGGGCTACTTCACCAGGCATAAGAGATCCTTTCAGCGTCCTGCATGTGGGAGAGGACCTCTGTTTCAAGCCCCCTTTCAAGTGGGCCCAAGCCCTGTGACTCCACAGGCATGAAAGCCCTATGCAGGCCACGACTGTGTTCTGGAAACATCTCCTAGTTCCCCCTCTTGAGTCTGAGCAGCCACAGAAACCACAAGATCTTGGTGCTTGGCCTTCATTACTTTCCTATCAAACTCAGACGCATTGTTCAGTTGGATTTTGTTTTGTTAAGCTTTTTAATTTTAATATGAAAGTCATTTCTATATGTTTATGGTAGGGTAGGGATATGAGAAAGCAAAGGGGCCCCACTGGACCAACTTACCTTGTTTCTAGGCATCTTTGAAAACTACAAGTAGGGCTGAAGCGTAGTTCAGCAAGAGAGGGCGTGTCTCACAAGCTCAGGGCCTTGATTAGGTGCCCAGTGCAGCAAAACCGAACAAAGGCCCTAAAATTACATCTTATTCTCTCCCCCTTCACATTTGAGACAAACTCTCAAGCCCAGAGACTCCCTATGTCCCCTGACTGCTTAGCTCCTGGGTCTACAGATCCAGCAGGCATCATCTATGCCTCCTCCTGGAAGGCTAGGCCCATTTCTCCACAGGCTTAGTCCTTTGATCCTTCACAGTCTGGCTCAAGTGTCTCCTCCTCACACTCACCCCCTTCCCAAGTCCCCTCAAGCCACTCTGTCACCTGGCTTATTTTCTGATTTATTCCACCTAGAATGGTGGTGTTTGCTACTCATATTATTTCCCCTCCTTGAACGCAGACTCCGTGACAGTGTAATAAATATCAAATGAATCTTTTTTAAATCACTTACTGTAAATCTTGTGTTTAGGACAAAGGATTAAAATCTTTTATGTTTTAATCCTCCGCACCCAGTAAAACCTTTGTTTATACAAAGGCTCACAGCTCTAGTCTAAGAATTTAGCGGCCTTGGCTGTGACCCTTTTCCTCTTCCTACTCCATTTCCCAGGCGCCAATTCTTTCCAGACTAGCCAATCAAATAAGACTAAGGGGCGGAGCCTAGCCAATGGGAGGAAGAGACAGCTATAGGTTACAATAAAACCAAAATGTATTTCCTGTTTCAGAGTGTACACACTCTTCAGAACAGTTTGCCTTGTCTAGGCGCTTCAGTTGGAATGGTGGTCTCTTTGGGACCCCAAACGTACTTATTTATTTGGTTTCTCAGGACAGAGTTTCTCTGTGTAGCCCTGGCTGTCCCGTAACTCTCCATAACCATGCTGGACTTGAATTCAGCGATCTGCCTGCCCCTGCCTCCCGCGTGCTGGGACTAAAGGCACAGATCATGCCGAACTTCCCCAACGCTCATTTATTATAGCACAGGCCCTGGAACTCCGAGTCCTTTTGTTTGAGTAATGGAGTCACGAGGTGAGTTAGCCTATCATCACGTTGTCTAGGAGGACTAGCCATCTAGGCTTCACGAGCTCGCACAAGTGTGACTTGTTCAAACTCCACTTCCAGCTCAGTAGAGAATGCACACTGGATTTCAAGGACTTAGTGTGAAAGTATGAAAAAATATAAAATGTCTATATTGCTGCCATATTGCTGCGTCATAATGTCTAATAGACGCCACTTAAGAAAGGCAAAGTTTATTCTGGCTCAGAGTTTGAGGGCAAGTGTTCATGATGGCAAAGTCAGAAGGTCCCACTGCAGCTGCAGTCAGGAAGCAGAGAGCTAAATGATATTGCTTGGCTGGCTTTTTCCTTTATATACAGCCCACGGAGGGTGTGTCTTTCTACCTCAATTAACCCAAACTAGATCATCCCTCACAGACAGGCCCAGAGAACTTGTTTCTATGATGATTCTAAATTTTACCACTACAGCGTCTCATTAACAACTGCTTATTTAACCATTTACATATTGAAATGGTAGCAGTTTATACTATCACGCCAAGACCACACTCGAAATTAACTTTACCTTTTGATAAATATGGCTGCCAGGGAGTTTTAAACATCCTGAGCGACTCACGTTTGGTTTTGCTTTTCTGTTTTGAAACAGGGTCCCACATATCCCAGGCTGATCTGGGACTCAGCGGAGGGTGACTTTGAACTTCTGATCTTCCCATCTCCACCTCTCAAGTGCTGGGGTACAGGCATTCACCATTACACCTAATTTATACAGTGCTGGGATTGAACCCAGGGTTCTGTGCAGGCAAGGCACGCTATCCACCAAGCCATGGTCTCAGCCCTCAAGTTCTGTTTCTATGGGAAACTGCCTGGAAGCTGCAATGAGAGCTAACATTCCTTGAACTCATTTCTGTTTGCTCTGGGAAGCCCAGTGATCTGGGAAACGATTCTTTCAGCACTGAGTGACATCTGGGCTCATTCCTAGCTGTGTTGAGGGTTGGGCAATCTCACTGGGGAAAAACAAACAGCCCAGATCTGGCTTTGTTCTTAATGCTATTCCTAAGTGCTGATGACTCCCCTGCTGGTCCAGCCTCAGGGGAAACAGTGGGGAGCTGATTGACAGCCATTAAGAAAATGGAACTGAGTGCCACAGATCAGACATCAAGGCTGAATCTCTATCAGTTGAGCATCAGCCCCCAGGAGCTTTCCTGCTGGAGAAAGTCTTGCCCCATGGACCTGCACTGGCTGTGGGGCTGTGATAGTGTTCCATCATCTTCACTATGCCAGGGTGCAGATGGTAAATGGGCATTATTGTGGGCGGCTTGACCACAAGGGCAGATCAGTTAAGCTCCATGTTCCTCAGCTTCCTCATATGTAAGGTGAGGGTAATAACCGCTCTTGCCCCCACCAGGCTGTTGCAAAGGGGAAATATGCTTAGACTGCCCAGCACGCAGTGCTGGATGGAGATCTGTGGTTATTACCAATTGCTATTTATATTTGATGCAGGAACATTTGTATAAAAAGAACCTTTCCCCACAGCCAAGAAATCTTAAGCCGAGAGATGCACTTCACAACATCCCACAACTCCTCGGGGCCATTTGTGGGTATTAGCGATGGGTACATTCTAAATCACTTTCTAAATGAGATCCAATCTAAGAATCCTTTCCTGCTGCTTACAATGGTAATTCGTTATGGTGGCTATCAAGCATCTGGTTCTCTTCTTAAAAATCCATGTCCTTTTGGGAAACAAGGCCACCCTCATCTTCCATGGGAAGTTGTTCTTAGCCCTCTCTGATTTAACACCCACCCACCACCACCACCCCCTCCCCCACAGTCCCAGAGCACTGTCCTCTAAGGGCTGCCCAGCCTCAGCAACCTTCCCCTAACTGTTACCTTGGTGTGTCACCTCTGTGGCTGAAGAAACCAAAACCCCACGAATAAACCCCTCCCTCCTTTCTCCACTGCACCTGGCTCCCATCTTCCCTCCAAACACTGACAGCGGACAGAGTCAACCACAGAGACTGAGACTGAGATCTCTCAGTCCTTGGAAATAAGAAAGCAAACTGGGCGTGGCAGCGAATGCCTTTAGTCCTGGCACTTGGCAGAAGAGGCAGGAGGATCTCTGTGAGACAAGGCACTCTGTATAATGAGACCCTGCCTCAAGAAAACAGGAAAGAAAGATAAATTTAAGAAGTAAATCATGGTTCACAAACAATGCAATTGTGGTCTCTTCAGCTGCAGCTGGTGCTAGGATCAGAGAAAGCATCCTACAGGGCAAGAGGCCTGGGTTTAGACCCTGATAAATTCTGCTCAGCGACCTGCATAATTCCACAATTTCCATGATCTTTTGTTTCTTCATATGTGTGTGTGTGTGTGTGTGTGTGTGTGTGTGTGTGTGTGTGTGTGTGTTTGTGTTCTAAGTCAGAGCCTCCCTTTGTGGATGAGGCCAGCCTAAAAGACTCATAATCCTCCGGCCTCAGCCTCCTTAAAATAGCAGGACTTACAGATGTGCATCAATATATTTATTCTTATGGTGTGTGTGTGTGTGTGTGTGTGTGTGTGTGTGTGCGTGTACACCCTTAAAGATATTTAAGAAATCAGTTTACAGGGCTAATAAAGTCTAAAAACTTAACACAACCATGAAATATTTGAACAGTCACCCCTGGATTAGTGTGTGATTGCATACTAGACACCACAACCTGGGTAACAAGTACATTCTGCCATTGCAGGGAACACAGCGTGTCTGTACACCCTCGGGGTTAAATGAGTTCACCGTGTCCACACTGGGTACATGTCTGGCACTTAGTAGAAGCTGGGTAGATGGTAGACTCTGTCAGGGAGGCAGGGAAGGAAAATCAGTGGTGCAAAGCTGTGCACTGGGCTCTCTTCTAGACACTTTGTAAATGCTAAATGGTGTCATTTAATCCCCCAGCAGTCCTAAGAATGAGGTAATATGATTTACATGAGGAACTAGAGAGCCAGAGAGATTACATAATTGCGCATTATTATGGTTTGAATATAAAATGCCCACACCTCACCCACCCTCAACCCCCTCAGACTCCCGTGCTGAACTCCAGGTCTCCAGCTGGTGGAGCTATTTTGAGGGTTGTGAGGTGCAGCCAAGCTGGAGGAAGTAGGTCCTAGTGGGCGGGCCTTTGAATGCTACCTGAATTCCTGGGTCCCTTCCTTGCTCTCTGCCTCCAACCTGCTTTTGCAGCAAACAGCCTCTTCACCCACTCATACTGGTGCAGACTGGAAACACCAGGGGGAATACCCCTTCCTCCTTTTAGGTTGTTTTGCTTTAGCGAAGAGCAATACAACCAGGGTCACACAGCAAGCACACAGTGAGCTAGGACATGCCAGTCCTCCCGTTCTTAATCAGATGGTGCCCTAAAGATCTCCACAGGACACCAGACAGTGCCCTCGGCAGCTAAAGCCTTAGATACAATGCTGCCCTGTTTTGTCATTTTAAGGAAAATTCCACCCAATTGCACAAACACAGCCAGATTTAGCTGCTGGCATATTTCAGAAAAAAATATTTTAGGGTAGAAT
The DNA here is from genome assembly GCF_021556685.1 of Rattus norvegicus. NCBI lineage: Eukaryota > Metazoa > Chordata > Mammalia > Rodentia > Muridae > Rattus > Rattus norvegicus. The sequence goes on along the minus strand of NC_141543.1, from coordinate 69,624,335 downwards.
ATCACACCCCCTCCACACTCCACCCTCCTCTACCACTGTCTCCCCAGGATAACAAAAAGCCAACACCTTTCCATCTAAGAAAACTTGGCAGAGGTCCCCTCCCCACATCAGAAAGGCTCCTTCTGCCCACTGCCACCAGTGAACTTTCCAAACAAGGGAATGAAGTCACTGGTCATCAGTTGTGGCTTTCCTGCCATGGGTGATTGTGTGATATCTTAATCAAAAAAGGTAGAACCCAGTTTCTATTTTAATAAAAATGCGTTAGAAAAGAGGATGTGACTGGGTTGGCCGAGTGTTTGACTAGTGCGCACAAAGCCCCGAGTTTGATCCCTAGTAAAACATGGCCATGGGGTGCAAGCCTGTGATCTCCAACATGTGAGAGGCAGACTGAAGGACCGGAAGTTCAAGACCACCCTCAGTTACATGAGATCCTTCAATGGGGAAGACTTGGGGTTGGGGAAGAGATTTTCATAAAGGAGGCTCTGAGGCCCCTTTGGGTGTGTCTCCCCAGGCCCCATCACCCAGACAGGAACAAGATTCCAGCATGCCATGGTGGCTGTTAGTTTAGGCTCTAGAGAAGACTCCTAAAGTCAGTTCTCTAGGTGTGTGTGGGGGGAGTTGGAGGGATTGGTAGGGAGTGTCGGGGTGTGACGGGTGGGCGGGTGAGAAATTCTGTTCCCATTGTGAACTCAGGGCATCCAGGCAGCTTCCAGACCTATTTGCAGTGTGCTGGAGTTCTCTTTCACAATGAGTTTTTTTTTTTTTTTTCTTTTTCAGGAATGTGTTGGAAACCAGGAGTAGGTGGTGTCATTTGTCCACAGCAGAACACTTGCTTAACCTGCAGGCTCCAGGCCCTGGGTTGAGCCCTAACAGAAAAAGAAAGAAGGGAGACCACAGTGGGAAAATCACTGAATAGTAAAAGGCTAAAGGGTTTTAATTGTGATTGCTTTCATTTGGGTCAAAGACAAAGCTGGATGCAGCAAGTGCTTCTAGGCTCTTCTCCTGGGATTAAGAAGCATCTCCCTGAGACCTCAAACCAGGGGCCATTTGAGGGGGAAACTATGCAGAACTCTTATCTCCGTGAAGATTCACCACATTTTCCTATCCTTTAAAAATTTGGTTCTTAAAGATTTATCTCATGTTATGTGTATGAGCAGTTTTGCCTACATGTATATGTACATGTACATGTGCAACATGTGTGTGACTGCTGCCCTCAGAGCTCAGAAGAGAACATCAAATTCTCTGAGGGTTCTAAGAAATGAACCCCAGGTCTCTGCAAGAGCAACAAGAGTTCTTAACCCCTGAGCCCTCTCTCCAGCCCCTTCTCTTCTCTTGCTCTTCTACAATACGAATTTGTTTCCTCTTTTCCTCAGACACTGGACTCTGGAATCCACAGACCTGGTGTTTAGAATTTTCTGGATGGACAAACAGATCCTCTACATGGAGATTGCTAAAGCCAGTGTCCACCTCCATATCAGGCAGTGAGGGATCTTATTCAAGGCAGGCAAATGCCCAGGTCTAGAGGACTTGCTTGCTAGATTTGAATGGCACCTTCTGGTCCCGCCCCAGGGCTTGGCTGCCTCTCCTGTCGTTATCTGTCAATGTCAGCATCAAATTAGAGAGAGAAACAAAAGAGGACAAGCCAAGGGCGGCTTTCTGGGAGCTGTGCCAGGCTGGCGAGATGCAGCAGCCAGTGCCACATGCTGGCAGGAGGTCACGATCAGGACAAGTGATAGAGAGAGAATGGGCAGAGATAACAGAGGTCAGTTAAAGTTGGAGGTCAGAGTGAGCTAAAATGGAGCCAGGAGAGAGGTATGTGAGCATCAGAGGCAGGG